>NW_005841967.1:2501552-2523914 GCF_000455745.1 Alligator sinensis | reverse complement strand
GCGCCGCACGCTGCCAGCACGGGGCAATGAATGCCCCCTCGCCGGCCCTCGAGAGGCGGGAGGGCAGCGGGGCCGCCCCGCTCCCGTGGGGAAAGGGGAGGCGGGAGCTGTCAGCCCCGCCGGGAAAGCCCGCCTTGCCTCCCGACCGCCGTGGGCAGGGCGCGGCGAGACCTCACGGCTCTGCCGGCAGCGGGGCCAGGGCTTCACCGCCCAGTGGTGTCCCTTCGTCGGGCACCAGGCAGGCACGCAAAGGTCCGCATCCATTTGGTGCGGCCCCCAGACCCAGCACCGAGCTGCGCCCGCTCCCAGGAAGCCCCGGGTCGTGTAGCAGCGGCACCCTCGTGCGCCGCCCGGCGCCGCGGGACACCAGTCCGCAGCTCGCCGCTCTTCACACGCGGCTGTGCAGAGCTGGCGCAGAGTCCCGTGGAATATAATCCCGTCTGGAAATGAAGTTTCTGCTGCCTGGAAAACGCAGGGCTGCTCTTCCAGGCGACACCTTAGGGCCGGCACAGTCCTGAAGCCAACAACATTCAATACAAATTTTGCCTCCTGCGTAATGATGGGCCTGCTGATAGGACGAAGCCCTCACTTAAAGACAAAATGCACACGGAGATTTGCTTTATGAGGAAGAGACTTTTCCTTTAGCTGGCACAACAGTGACATGGAAATGTCCAGTTCAAACTGGAAGTGGACACAGTGAAGGTTAGCATTTGGAGCCAAGCTTGGCAGTCAGGGAATTTGGAGTCCATCCTCATCACTGCCATTGCCTACAACAGTGGTTTTCAACCTTTTTCACGAGGGCCCCAAAAACATTTTCAATGGAGGTGCGGACTCCTTTGAATTGTGAGGGTGGGTATTCACATATTTGTGATCGTTCAAAGTCATTTTTCACAACCCCTTAGACATAGTCTGTGGAGCCCCAGGGGTCCATGGACCACAGGTTGAAAACCACTGGAGTATAGGCATAATTCAAAATCTACTGCTGTCACAGGGGGTCTCAATATGGGCTCAGGCAGCTCAGGGTCAGGCCTTGGGTGAGCTGTTTAGTCCCTAACTCTGTGGTGTTGTTGTTGCTATTACAAAGCTATTGATTAGAATATATTTTAATGCTTAACTTTTCAAATCATTATCATCTCTCTATATATTTATCTATCTACCTGTATTTGTGTGTATATGTAAATAAAACACACAGTAAGACATAACAGAGCCAATTTTACTTTGTCCTGCAGATTTACATTGTGAGATTTGTGAAATATTGTGAGATTTGTCAGTTGGACTAAATTTTTAAAAATCTGTACCTTTTTCCATATTCCCGTATTTGGTTTTGCAGTATGGATTTATAAATACATGCCTGAAGTCTCTAGTGGTTGAGAAATATGGTGAAGAAACCTGGGAAAAATTAAGGTAAGTCATTCCTACAAAATTGAATAAATTAAGTGTAAAGGAGTTTAGTAGCATGCACAGGATAACAGTCTCTCACTGTGATGTAAAATCTAAGCAATTATTAAAAATAACTGATAAGGCAAAGACAAGATTTTTACACTGTAGTACTTTCATCATATCACTTTAATCTGTCCTGATTACTTTATATATTATGCCAAATAATTAGGGGTGAAATTTTGTCCAATGAGTATTTGTGCAATAGTCACACTTGCTTATTGTACTATTACTGAAAAGTAATTATGCTGAATAGATGCTGCCCTTATTTTGAAGTCAATTTCACTTGAGAACCTCAGGCAAAAACAATTAAATGTAATTGAAGACATCATATTCTCTCCCCTTCACATTTTTGTTTTAAAGGTTTTATCCAATTTTGCATGAAAATAAAGATATAGCAATAAAGAAAATTAGTTACCACGGTATATAGGCCATGATGTAAAACCCACTGAACTAATAGAAAGAGTCTAGTCAAGCCTATGTTGACCCAAGAGCTTAACAGTATGAACCATAATCTACAACAAGCCAATGGAAGTGAAGAAATAGGTATCTCTTGTCAGCACAGAATCTAATGAAATGGGACCTTAGTTCTTGATTGGAGTACAGAAGTCCTACCATGAAATAAAATAATAAATACACATGGACTCATTCACACAGGTACTTAAATATACTTTAACGCTTTACTGCCTTCAAAGGGATTACTCACATGACTAAAAACTGCAGGACTGAGGCCTGTTTGGTTATTCTGTCCTTAGCAGGCACTGCCTAATCTAATTTAAATTCATAAAGAAAGGCCATGCTCAGATATCATAGTGCTGACTGATTAAGAAATGTAGCAATGGGAATGGAGTCTGAGTAAGGCAAACAAGCTGGGCTCCTTAATTCTGTTCTGTTTAGGGCAATCTTGAGACAGAATATCACTTTTGTTGCAGGATCCAAGCAGGAGTTCAGGATTCATTTTTGACTTTTGAAGTTTACCAAGATGAGATCACAATGCTGCTAATTGATAAAGCCTGCAAAATGTTAGGTATGTTTCACATCACATTAAATATTTCCAGCCCAGGCCTACATCTCTGGGCAACAGTCCAGGTCATAGCCCACTCCCTCAATCTTAAAATTCCCTGCTTGTATCGAAAAACCTTTGCATTTATCATTATGATTCCATTTCAGAGCATTGCTATAACTCCCCAATCTAGTTTTTTGCATTAACATATATTTGTTTTTCCAGGTGTTCCCTCTGATATGGTTCTGAAGCAGTTTGGAGAGTATTTCTTTGAGTTTTGCAAACGATCAGGCTATGACCATATGTTAAGAACCTTGGGTGGAAATCTCTACGAGTTCATAGAAAACCTGGATTCATTGCACAGCTACTTATCTCTTTCTTATCAGGCAAGTTTAAGTAATAACTAGAGAGCAGTTATAGATGAAAACTGAAGCATAAACACACAAGAGAGTATCTTATCACCTGAATTAAATATGTTTATAAACCAGTCCTTTTGTGCATTGAAATGACTTATTCTGATGCCTTAGGGAAAAAATCAGATCTTCAAAGTTACCTTTAATATTAGATATAAAGCTACTTAGTACTTTGGGTCAAAGTATAGTAGATTTTTCTAGAGAAATAAGGATTTTTTTCTGATAAACCTCAAGTGAAACTAGAAAATCACTACCATCGAGTGCTGCTTTTTATTTTGCCAATATGCTTTTATGCAGCTTATTATTGTGCTAGAAAAGGTATTTAACATTTTCCTCTTCTTTCCCCTGCTCCAGGAAATGAATGCACCTTCTTTTAGAGTAGAAAATAATGAAGATGGGTCAATGCATTTACATTACTACTCAGATAGAAGAGGTCTATGCCATATTGTTCCAGGTAAAGATGCATACTATAGCTTAGGTAGAAATGCATACATGGACTGATTCATAACTGATTCATAATATGTTTGCATCTATTTCTTGCTCAGGTTTCAAAAGTTCTATGACTGAGGATTGTCTGTGGAATTGAAAGCTTGACAGATTTTCAACTGCCTTTTAGATATTTGACCTTTATAGCTTGATTTTTCAGAGAAGCTGTGTGGGTGCAGCTCCTACTGACTTCAGCAGGATTTGTGAGGGCTTAGCAGTTCTGAAAAAGATCAGAGTTTTACAATGGAAAACGTGGAAGTCCCTACTGTATGCTGTAGAGACAAGGTGTTATTTTTAGTTCTTAATAACTTGTGTCCCCAAAATAACTACAGTGGAGCACAGCAATACCACCCCAGTCCCCACCTGCTCTCTGAGTGCCGCCTGACTTCTATTTCTGACCTCCTTTAACTTCGGTGACCAGGGATTGTGCCATCTCCCACTACCAGTAAAACTACTACCTTCAAAATTTACCCAGGAAAAATCATTATTGAACTCCGTTCAGGACTGCGCATGATATTTATATTTGCAGAAATAAAAATCTTCATTCTGAAACCCAGTCCCATGAATTTTGAAAGAATCACTATTTTTCACAATTATATTGATGTAGTGTTTACATAGAATTAGGACTAGGATCGATATGATTAAATAGATGTCCCTGCACAGAAACTTTTACTTTAAAATGCAATCAAATCTCCCCCTTTATTTCCTTGTTACACAGTGGAACTCACAGCTATTTGAGACTTCAATGATTTTTAGAAATGCAGAGTAATTTTTCATATCACTGTCATGGTGCAATATTCCACTGAACAGCCACATATTAATATATAGAACTGGGAGCAATGATAATGCATCTTGATGAAATACTTTGAGAGAGAGTATTCTCTTTGACTGCCTAATTAAGGTCAAACTGCAAGAAAGTTATTTAGAAAAACACAGACATTCATAGCAATACTCTATAATCTTCTCAAAATATACATCAGTTAAAATAGTTCCAGTCAACTCTTCTACAGAATAATTATTTTCTTGATGCATGACAATGAGAAGTGGACACACCGGAGGGCAGGGAACAACTACAAGCAGACCTGGACAGGTTGGACATGTGGGCGGAAAACAACAGAATGCAATTCAACAAGGAGAAATGTAAAGTGCTGCACCTAGGGAGGAAAAATGTCCAGCATACCTACTGCCTAGGGAATGACCTGCTTGGTGGAATGGAAGCGGAAAGGATCCTGGAGTCCTAGTGGACTCCAAGATGAACATGAGTCGGCAGTGTGACGAAGCCATCAGAAAAGCTAATGGCACTTTATCATGCATCAGCAGATGCATGACGAACAGACCCAAGGAGGTGATACTTCCCCTCTATCGGGCGCGGGTCAGACTGCAGTTGGAATACTGCATGCAGTTTTGGGCGCCACACTTCAAGAGGGATGTGGATAACCTGGAGAGGGTCCAGAGAAGGGCCACTCGTATGGTTAGGGGCTTGCAGACCAAGCCCTATGAGGAGAGACTGGGGCACCTGGACCTCTTCAGCCTCTGCAAGAGAAGGTTGAGTGGCGACCTTGTGGCTGCCTATAAGTTCATCATGGGGGCACAGAAGGGAACTGGTGAGGTTTTATTCACCAAGGCACCCCCGGGGGTTACAAGAAATAATGGCCACAAGCTAGCAGAGAGCAGATTTAGACTAAGGCATCTGGCTGGGGCCATCTGAACCCAGTACTCTTTCCTGCCTATGCAGGGGGTCGAACTCGATGATCTATTGAGGTCCCTTCCGACCCTAGCATCTATGAATCTATGAGCTAGGCTGAGACTAAGACAACATAGCATGCTCCACTGACATCTTTTCCAGACTTGAAGAAATGCATTTTACCTCCAAAATCTTGTCTCATCTCCTGTTTGGTGCAATGAAAGATATCACCAAAAAAACCTTTCTTCTCACATATTTCCTGAACCATCACAGCTACAACAATGCTAGAACTCTATGATTAAACACCACATGATAGTTGGAATAGGTAAAGCCCCAATACCACCCCTCCCCCACACAAGATTTACCTGGATTTTGAATCTGGGCACAAGGAAGCAGAAGTAGGTTGGAGAGGAGTATGTATTAGCTGATTATTTAGAGACAGTAAGGAGAACTAGAAATATGCCAACTCTCCATGCCTCAGACAGCCAATTACGGTGTGGTAATCAAATCAGCTGAAACAGCAAAGTTCCCTACTGCCCCATCACTGTCCACATAAAACAGGAACTCCTATTTCAGTAGCATGCCCCTTCCTGGGGCACCTCCTGGGTGGTTGCAACTGCAAGTTACCCTTGGCTTAGGGCTGAATCTAAATGGCTCACTCTAGCTCTTAGAGAATGTTTCAGGCTCTGGGGATTTTCTTCATTAACTTAATTTGTGTTGTGCATAGTTATCTGTGTTCCTATATTATCTTGGGGCCAGATCCACAGCTGATATAAATTGCCTTTGTTCTATATAAAACCAACAGAAGTATGCAGACTTATATCAGCTCAAGATCTAGTCCCAAATACTTACCTTAGAATAAGTAGTCCAATTACTGATTCATGACTATGAGATCTTGCACACCAGATATCTAAACCCCAATCAGTACAGCCTAAGTCACCTATAATTTGGCTGATCTAATACATGGCATTGCAAAAATATTTGTTAAAATGGAAGATTTTTGACAGCATTCTGTCTTTTGTTTCCTTCTAGGAATCATTGGTGCAGCAGCCCTGGATTTTTTCAACACTGAAATTTCAATGGAAATAGTCAATCAGACAGAAGAGGAAGAAAGGACTGGGAAAAAAGAACACATTGTTTTCCTTGTCACTCAAAAACCTGTATTTTCATATAAGAAGAGAGAGAAATTTTCTTCCTTACCACAATATCTTGCTGATTCTGGAAGGCAAAGTGAAAAACTACTGAATAAGGTATTTTTATATTCCTATTCCTGCAAATAGTAATTACTTATTAATACAATTACTGAGACTTTTTACCCAATTTTAGATGATTGTTGCATGTCTTCTTTAAGTTTCCCAACACCTCAAATGTTGCCTCTAAGTTTGCATGACTTCATGGATACAACCCCATTTTTGGATGAGTACTTTTGGGTGCCCAAGTTGAATTGCCCAAATGGAATTTGCATGCGGATACCAGTTAGATGCCTAAATAGCTAACTTGCGTATTTATGTTCTTCTCCAGGTGTGCAAAAACCTGTACACCAAAACCAACTGCATGTAAAGACTCATGACATGCAATGGTGGCAATTCCATTTCAAAAGTTGGGTCTGGGAACTTTGAAAATATACCACTGATATTTCTTTCTTTTTCATATAAGGTTTATTTCTTTGGGTCAGATCTCTAGCTGCTGTAAAATGATATATCTTCTTTTGAAGTAAATGGGTTTGTGCTGATTTTACATGTGATAAAGACCTGATCCATTTTGCTTTACTTGCTAGAAAGATTTAAAAAAAAAGAGAAGGGAAAGCAAAGCTGAATGTTTCAGTTGGACTTATTTCACAGGACCTTGAAAAAGCTGTGAATAAGATTAGAGATAGAACAAGCCTTGTTCCTGTTCGTCCTGTCAAGAAAAGTCACTGGACGACAATAAGAGGAATTGTTACATTAGGAAAAGGTAAGAGGGAGATCATTCACAAGGATTTGGACATAATTTATTAATAACTTAAATGTGATATTCAGTGAATCACCCACATCTCAACTTCTTTACCTAATGCCCATTCATCTTTTCAAAATGTCCTTGTTCCGAGTTCCTTCACTGGGATAACTGTTTTCCAATAGTCATAAATAAATTAGCATGCTTACCAGTTGGATGTATCATGTCTCTCCCATCTTTAAAGTAGAGTTCCACTCTCAAAAGTGCTCCAGCAAAGATGGCATCACAAAGGTTTTTTTTTTACTTAATGTTTCTCGCTTATTTCCAGATGAAATGGCCTCAGATTAAAAATAAAAACCATACTTTTCAATATAGCACCTGATATTCAAGCTGGTATCTTTCTTTTCAACTTTAATAGGTTCTGAAAACCAAACCATAGCTTTCAGGAGATCTGTGCTAACCAGTGACATCTAATTGTGCCCTTGGGGACACCTGTGTACCCATTGCTATTAACAGGTTTGTAGGAAGGTAGCAGCTGAGAGGCTTCTGTGAGGATTCCACGAGAAGAATTGGAATCCAGCTCTGTCTCTAACAGGTGTCTTAGATCCAGAAATAAGTTTTCATTCCTCTACACCCTTTCAGAACTAAGATCAACAAATCTGACTCAGAACACACAAAACCATGAATATGGAAAGCAGATAAAGAGCAGGTTTAATTAGTTTTAGAGCAGAACTGTACTTCAAATCAACAAAATTGCCTAATTTCCTCATGTAATAGGATCAAAAGCTCAAAGTTACCATGGGCCTGATTTACAAAAATGATGAGTTCTGATTTACTTCAACCTAAGTTCAGCTCTTTCTGAGAGAACCTTCATTCAATAGACCAAATATCTGCACATATGAGATTTTGGCTCAGATCCTTCAAAAGGACCAATGGGATCTATGGCACCCAGATGTCACTGAGAAAATGGATCTGTGGTCCTAAATCTTTTTTCTGTAAAAGTTCTATAGCAACTGGCAAACTATTTTAAATGGCAGTGCTAGATACATTTCAATGTGAGTATAGCAGGGGCAATCACTAAAGTATTTATACATTCAAAGAACATCAAGTCTTACAGCTACCCATCTATTTTCATTGTTTTGACATCGTTTCACGCATCTAAAGGTTCATATTTTTCTGTGTTTAGGTTTTTAAACTTTTTCAACCAAATCAATTTGAGATGGGTAAGCAGCTTTATATTTCTCTATAGAGCATTTACTGCACATAAATATCTGCATGCACGTATTTGCACCCACAAATTTTTTTATTTTGTTTTACTTTATTCTGTCATGCAGTCCTGTAAGATCAGGTACTGCAG
The DNA here is from genome assembly GCF_000455745.1 of Alligator sinensis. Taxonomy (NCBI): domain Eukaryota; kingdom Metazoa; phylum Chordata; order Crocodylia; family Alligatoridae; genus Alligator; species Alligator sinensis. The sequence continues at coordinate 2,515,602 of NW_005841967.1, read as the reverse complement.
AGAAATACTGATCAGATTTATGAGTTGCAACATGTTTGAAAGCTGCAGATTTATCTTACTGCAGGTAAACTACTGAGAGGATTTGATCCTGTTTATCCTAAGACCCTCTGGATAGACACCAAAACATTTTGCAATGGACTGCCTTTCCATATTGTTTTTGACAAAGAGGTAAGGCAAGCATGTGGGAAGTCAGTTTTACACACACAAGCCACATTGCTATGTTATTTGTTCTATTTTCATTGTACATATAGAACCATCTTGCACTGTTGCGCTCCATACATAGTGCATACCCATGGTTAACATCAGTGGAAGTTCTGCATGTAGATTGGTGGGAAGACACCACACATACTAGCAACCAGATACGGTAACTCCATTGAAATTTCTGCAGGCAAAGTGGCAGTATAAGGTCTAAAAAGCATGTAATAGTCTACTAATTATCAAACATGTTTGTGACTTGGATTCTCTAAGTAATAATGGCTCTTTCTGTGTCACCTGGGTTGTCCAGAAATATGTCCCATACTCCCCTACAGCTATATTCTTGTACCCATTCAGCTTGCAAACCCCCATCTGCACAGTGACTTCTGTGACGCCTTTCTGATAACTGGGACTCTGCATCCAGCAGAAAACCAAGATACACACTAAGGCAAATGATCCAAGGAGCCCAGCCCACAGTAGGAGAAATCCAGCATCTCTTCACACCCATTGAAAGGAATCTGAGCCATTTTCCTTCCACCTACACGCTTCTGCCACAAGAAGGCTGATACGAAGAGCATTGTTCCCCTAAGCGGTTATAAGTGGGTCTCCCAAATTTGCTAGTTTCTCTTAACTCGTTTTTTTTTTCAACCTAGAAAATATTAGTAGGATCAGGGAAGCAAAGATAAAAGAGGCATTTATGAAAAATGATTCTTCATTGTGATGCTTGAGTAGTGAGGAGGAAGTTTTGTAATACCGATATGCAATTCACTTCAGTGTCATAAGTCTTTCTAGGCATCTAATCATCAACACCTCAACCAAATTCTTAGTACAGAATACAGGCCTGGTTTTATACCCATCAGTGGGAGCTGATGCAGGTTCTCATTGGTTATGCAGCTACCATCGTTTTGGAAAGTAAGGAGAAGAAAATAGGGAATTATTATATTATGAGTTTTCAAGAGAACTTGTCCCCTTAAAAACTGTTGGGAAGGTGACGCCTGAAAAAGGGAAACAGTGGTCATTGTTTTCCATTCCATAGTTAATGTGTGCCAGCACACTTAGTACCACAGCTATTTCCTATTCTGAATACAGGGAATGATCTTTCTCAGATAGCAATTACTACAAATTTATGGCTCTGGTCTGTTATATTTTTATATTTCTAAATATTTATATATTTCTAATAAATATCCAGTTTTAAATTTTAAAAATAAATGCTGCAAACATCCATCCCAAGCTATGTCTCCTACAAAACTGAACACTCCTACCAATCACATTATACAAGTTAAACTGACCAGCATTGTATTTACAATCCTTTTTAATAACCACTGTGATGTAACAGCATGGCCAAATGAAAGAGAAGAAAGAGATCACAACACACCTGAAAGAAAGCTGAAAGAAATGATACAATCCTTTTTAATTTTAGAATGATTTTTTCCCTCAGTCACCATAATATTGCTATATACCAGGGGACATGGAATTACTGAGGAAGTGTGAAAGAGCTTCATGAGTTTTAAAACAATATTATTTACATACTATTCACAACTGAATTGAAAATGACTCGGTGCTTTGTCATTACAGCATATCACTGTTAAAATGTACCTATTTCTCTTCTCTCTGGCATTGTTTTGAACAGTGATATCAGAGGAATTACATTGCGCTTATACAGAAGTAAGCTAGAAGATGAGAGAGAGCCATTATTTATATAAAATTGAGAATTCAGTGAATATTAGGGCTGTGCAAAGGTTTGGTCCCTCATTCGATTTGGTGGAGATTCAGCCCAATTCAGTAGCCAAATCTCCAAATCCTAATCAAATTAGAGGACTTTTTAATCTCTCTGAATCGAATTGGAACCCTCCAAATCGACTCAGAGATTCGGACACAAACACAGCTTTAAAGGTTTTTTCTACATACCTCTAGGTAGCAGGTGGCTCGTGAATGCTGTGATGCTGGGGCTCATGGAGTGTCCCACAGAAGTGCGGGGGGCTCCCCAGTGCACTCGGCAGCAGACCCGGAAGTGGACCAGAGGCACTTCCTGTCCACTTCCAGTCTGCCAGAAAACATGTTGGGGGCCACCTGTACTTCCCAGCTCGGCGACTAGTGCCTCCTAGGTCTGGGGGGCACCCAGAGTCCCCTCCTGCAACCAATCGCTGAGCCAGGGAGGCAGAGTGGGGGCTGCGTGCTCCCCGGTGAACCTGGAAGTGGACCGGAAGTACTTCCAGGTTGGCTGCCAAGCACGTGAGGGCCCCTCAATGCTCCTGTGGGACGCTCCATCCACCCATCCATCCACGACCTATGCCTGGTACCTTGAGGTATGTAGAAAAAACATTTAAAGCTGTGTCTATGGCCAAATTGCTGATTCTCCTGTAGCAGGCTCACCTTTCAGAGCATGGGTTGAGTCCCAGGCTTGAGATCCTGCTGTTTTGATTGGTGGAGCCCATCCACCAATCAGGACATAGCAGGAGAAATAAAGTCATGCTCCTTTCCTGAGGGGAGGGGGAGAAGAACCACCCCGGACCTGATTGAAGACTGTAAACTGTCAGGTCTGTAAGACTTCAGGGGCAAAGCCCTGGAGTGTATAAAAGCAACTGCCTGCCCAGCACAGGGCAGAAGCAGTGAGGGACTCAAGAAGAGCAGAGCCAAGAAAAACTGGGGAGCTCTCCCCCAGCGGGCAATAGGCCCAAGGCTCCTGAACCTGCCACTGGAGGAGCAGCCTTGGGAGTGGTGCGAGACTGCTCAGGCTGTTGACGGCACACAAGGGTCAGTGCGTGGAGACCCAGCCCTGGGAGCAGTGTGAGACTGCTTGGGCCCATCATGGTGCATGGTTTGGTGCATGGAGCCCAGGCTTTGGGAGCCGCAAGCAGCGGCTCAAGCCTGCAACCCTGGCAGGGCCAGTGGGCCGCACGGTGTGCAGGGCAGCCCATGGGGCAAAGGCCTTGGGGCTGTAGTGAGGCGGCTCAGGCCCCATCTCCCGGCAAGCGGCCAGGTTCCATGGTGTGCAGGGCGATGCATGGGCCCGAGCCTTGGGAGCCAGGGAGCAGTGGAGGCTGTTTGGGTTAGCCACCTGGCATGAGGATGGCTGGCTGGAGCCTGAAGGGCCCGGCCTGTGCTAAGAGAACCCTCAGTGCCGAGCCAGGGCATGGGGAAATGGTAGTGCTGCAGTGTGAAGCCCAGAACCCAGGAGCCAGCAGCAGTGGTGCAGCAGCTGAGAGGAGCTGAGCCCTCGGTGCCCAGAGCAAGGCATAGGATGGAGAGGAGCCCAGTGGTGTAGGAGAGGCCTGGAGAGTCGCTCCAGCAGAGGAGACCCCATCGAGCTGCGCCCTGACCACTGCCACCTGAGGGAGTGTGAATCATTGGGCCCTTCGGTCCTATAGGGGAAAGATGTTTGGGGTGGGCAAACCCAGATAAGGGGCTGGGTGAGCAGCCCTCCCCCTCCCCCGCCTAGTCAAGGCCCTAAGGGGAGGGGCGCCTGGTGCTTCCTGGACACCCCACAAGGAATTCCATTGGAAGGAGGACAATCTCTTGCCATGGGTCAGGGACTATATTAAGGAATAGACGTTATTAAGATTTTTCACGTTTGTGCCTTATATTTTGTAATTGAAATGTTGTATTGTGATGTTGTAAACAGTGTTAGTTAGAGTTTGACCTTGGTTATTGGTTAGTGTTTTCTGTGTAAATATATGTATATGATATTTAGTTTTATGTTTATGTATATTATAACTTAATAAATTGTATATAGCTAAGAACTTTGGGCTTGGGCTAACTCTATAGAGGAAAGAGGAATCTGTTTGAAATTCTGACATCCCTCTCACAGCACCCCCTCCTGCCTACCCATCCCATCCAATTGAGAATAGGGCACACCCTTGGGTGTACCCAGGTTACACTCCAAATCAGCATCAAATCTTCAGATTCGGCCGAATTGACTTGGGGACAGTAATCCGAATCAACGAATTGAATCACTGTCCCCAATTTAGGCTGAATCCAAACCCAAATTGAATAGGGTCCATTTTACACACCTCTAATGAATATTAACACTGACAGTCTTAACAAGATTCTGTTCTTTGGGTAATATCTTGCCATCAGGGACAGGGACACCTTGTATTTCAATACCAGTTCTCAAGTCCCAATCAACATTTTTTGTGCTAATAAGAAAGAACTAATGCAAAAAAGCCATATATTTGCAGTAAGAAGTTGGTTGAGTGTGTCTGTCTCTAAGTGCATTTGCAAACAGCATTTGACTGTAGCTCATTGCAAGTGTTGGTTCAGATTACTGGTTGCTGGAGCCAAACAGAATATAAATTGTAATATGGTATCTGTTGTTTTCAAGCTCAGGGTGAAGCAAGCTGGAGTGAGCATCCAGAAGATTGTTCCTGGCCTTCAGACTATGGGGATCCACCTGGATCACTACTTCAGTATTGTGCACCCAGAAGTGACGTTCACCATCTCTAGTGTTCAGAAATTTATCAATAGTCAGTTTGTTTTCCGGACGAGGCGGGAGATGATGCCAGAGTCCTGGAAACAACGCCCAATGCTAGAGCTCAGAGGTACAGAAGGTTCTTATTAAACCAAAACTAATTATAGGGTTGAAATTGTTGATTTTAATGTCCCCATATCTCTGCAGAGTGGTTCTAATACCACTTCTAGCTATGGGAGAGATTCCTTATCCTAAGAGGTCACTTCAATACCCAGCTTCTGGGGTATTCAAATAACATAAGATCTAGGGTGACCACATGTCCTGTTTTAGCCAGGACAGTCCTGGATTTCAGAGGCTGGTCCCAGCTGGCTGTTGGCAATTATAATGGGTGTCCCAGAAATGCAGGGGCATGGGATGCAGCCTGGCCGGAGTTGGAACAGCGCAGAGCACCCTGTATGCAACCCCACCCCTGCCAACTTGTAAGCAGCCCTGCCCTTGCTGATAATATCCGAGATTTCCCAGTTGGTGCCCCAGATTTCTGAGATTTCCATATGGTCAGCCTAATAAGATCAAGCCTACAAAGTCAGACGCTGCTTTCAGTACCGTGAGAGCGCTACTAAGTTATACAAGTGCTATGGAGAATAGAAGTTGACTATGAAATAACCTGATTTTTCTTTTTTTTTTTTAAGTTGAAAAAAGTGACTCCTATATTTTACCTCCCCTTATCTCTGCCCCTGCAAGTGCAGCAGAAAAAAATCCCCTCCCGCTGCTAAGAACTTTCTTTAATAAAGCAGTTAACAATCTTTATATAGGATTATGTTTTTTGTTCTGCAGAGGAAGCCAGCTAGCACAGGGGGCACCAATTCCCAGAGCTCTGATAGCATCATTAGGTTATCAGTGACCTTGGTACTAAGGGAAGTAAGTAAAACCTTAGGCAAGCATTTCTGTCATATAATAAAATATAACTGCTGTCAATAAGCATTTCCATTTCCACCTGTAGCAATTAAAAGGAAACTCAGTGTAAAAATTCTTCATTTGAAAGAAAACAGATGCCCTCAACTGTGCTATCACACCTTGAGTTGAGGAAATGATTAAAACCTGAGCTAGTTTATACCAATTATGTGGTGGGAAGTTTCTTTACTATTTGCATTTCTTTCAAATTCAGACAAGGAAAATAGACTAGTCATACTTTTGCTTGTGTTTGTAATCATTAAAAAGTTCAGATTCTTATTCCTGCATCTTTCCCTTCCTTAAAAATATGGAATGGTTTGCACATTAAAATGATTATGAAAAAAATACATTTAATTTGCTTTATTTTCCTTCAGAGGAAGTGGTATTGAATGGTGCTCTGATTGGTCTACGTAATGACAACAAATTGCGGTTTAAAAATGAAAAGGAACAAAAGTGTCTTAATTATTTTTTATTATGTTTTACCTTAGGAATATCATTAATGTCAACTCTGATATTGCCTATATTTGCTGGAGATCATCTCAAAGGATTCTCAAATGTTTTGGGAAGTCTGAGAAGCCAACATCTCAAAAGCAATGAGAGGCAGGGAGGAAATAGACTCTGGCAGGCTTTGCATGTGAGAGCAAACAATTGAAGAGTGACATAATCTAAGTAATAGTTTTAGGAGAAAGGTCTTTGTTGCAGAACTGTGGATGGATTTGATTTGGACAAGACCATATGTGCCATTTTTGCCATTGGTTCCTGTATCTCACCACCTTCCTGCTGGCCACTTTGAACCTTGAAACATTTCGAAACTTTCAAAACATTTTGACTAGCCTCGTTTTGTTCTGAGGCTGTTTCAAAGCCCTTCGTTTTGATTCAATGTCACTGTTTCAAGCTCAAAATGAGCTGAGACAGTGTCAAATCAAAACAGCTGGCGAAATTTTGCACAGCCCTGGTGACTGCCTCTCATGTCCTGAACCTTCCTTCTTGCCCAGTATAGTCCAAATGGTATTCTGGGAAAGTGACAGTTTTCTTTGGTGCCATATACCTAAGGACCAGCAATTGTCCTAAGAGCTAAGAATCTCCCAGTAGTGAAGAGTAGATGTGCTTTCTTTCCATCTCTATCACTGTCTTTCTTGTTTTTTATAATTAGGACAAATGATCTGGATGGAGTCCCTGCAGTGCATGTTATATCTCTGTTCACCTTTACTACGCACTTTGCATGAGCTAGAAGAGAGGCAGATGCATATTGCAGACATAGCACCCCATGATGTCACCAGGGATTTGATTCTTCTTAACCAGCAAAGACTGGCAGAGATGGAGCTCTCCAACCAACTGGAGAGGAAGAAAGAGGAACTGCGGATATTATCAAAGCACCTAGAAGAAGAAAAGAAAAAGACAGAAGCTCTGCTGTATGCTATGCTTCCTAAGCATGTGGCCAATCAGCTAAAAGAAGGGAAACGGGTTGAGGCAGGTGAATATGATACAGTTATAGCAAAATGCAAGCCTATCATTTATGTTACACTTGGGGGCTATGTGCCATGCTCTTGGCCAGGGCGTGGAAAAGATTTGGTCACAGACAGTACAGACTATATGGCCCCAGGGCTATCTGCATGCTGTCTTTCATAGATTTCATAGATTTCATAGACATCAGGGCTGGAAGGGACCTCGGAAGATCATCGAGTCCAGCCCCCCGCCCAAAGGGCAGGAAGTCAGCTGGGGTCATAGGATCCCAGCAAGATAAGTATCCAGTTTCATCTTGAAGGTGTTCAATGAAGGCGCTTGAACCACCTCCGGTGGCAGGCTGTTCCAGACCTTGGGGGCTCGGACAGTAAAGAAATTCTTCCTTATGTCCAGCCTGAAACGATCTTGAAGTAGTTTGTGACCATTCGACCTCGTCATCCCTTGGGGCGCTCTGGTGAACAAACGTTCCCCCAGATGCTGGTGGTCACCCCTGATAAACTTGTAGGTGGCCATCAGATCACCCCTGAGCCTGCGCTTTTTCAGGCTAAAGAGCCCCAGGGTTCTCAGCCTGTCATCGTAGGGTCTGTTTCCCTGACCTCGGATCATGCGCGTGGCTCTTCTCTAGACTCTCTCAAGCTTCTCCACATCCTTTTTGAATTGTGGAGCCCAAAACTGGACACAGTACTCCAGCTGTGGCCTCACTAAGGCCGAGTACAGGGGGAGAATGACGTCCCGGGATTTGCTTGAGAAGCATCTATGGATGCAAGCCAGCGTTTTGGTCGCTTTACTAGCCGCCGCATCGCATTGCAGGCTCATGTTCATCTTGTGGTCAATGATGACCCCCAAGTCTCTTTCTTCCATAGTGCTAGCCAACATAGCACTGCCGAGCCTATAAGGATGCTGCGGGTTTTTTTTCCCAAGGTGGAGAACCTTGCATTTATCGGCGTTGAACACCATCAGATTCTCGTCCGCCCACTTGCTGAGCCTGTCCAGGTCAGCCTGGATAACCTGCCTGTCTTCTGGTGTGGATGCTTTGCCCCAAAGTTTGGTGTCATCGGCGAACTTGGCCAGTTCTGATCGCTTCTGACTCCAGTGTCCACATCATTAATGAAGATGTTGAACAGTATGGGTCCAAGGACAGAGCCTTGGGGGACCCCACTGGTCACAGGACACCACGATGAGTGACTTCCATCGATTACTACCCTCTGGGTCCGACCCCGGAGCCAATTTTCCAGCCAGTGGATCGTGGAGGACCCAAGGCGACAATTGGCCAGTTTCTCCAAGAGGCGATCATGGGACACCAGATCGAAGGCTTTTTTGAAGTCAAGATATATGACATCAATCTCTTCTCCCTTGTCCAGGTGATAGGTCACCTGGTCGTAGAAGGAAATGAGATTGGTCAAGCAAGACCTACCCGCAACAAACCCGTGCTGGCTATCCCTTAAGATGTTGGCGTCGGCCAGTCCATTAAGGATGGCCTCTTTAATAAACTTTTCTAAGATCTTCCCCGGGATAGAAGTCAGGCTGATGGGCCTATAGTTAGCCGGATCCACTTTCCTCCCTTTCTTGAAGATAGGCACCACATTGGCCTTCTTCCAGTCTTCGGGCACTACACCAGAGCGCCAAGAGTTTTCAAAGATCCGTGCTAGAGGCTGGGCTATGATGCTCGCCCGCTCCTTGAGTACCCTGGGGTGAAGATTGTCAGGGCCGGCTGACTTGAAGGTATCCAGCTTCTCAAGATGTTCTTTCAGAAAGTCAGCATTAAGGGAGGGCAGGGGATCACCCTCACCCGGACTTCCCGGCCCTGTAGCGGGCATGGGCGTCCCATGGGACTGATGCAAGACTGACGCAAAGTACCTATTTAATAGGTTGGCTTTTTCCTGGGCGTCAGTTGTCAGTTGCCCCATCTGGCTCAGCAGGGGTCCAATGTTGCCTCTGCTTTTCCTCCGGCTCCCCACATATCTGAAAAAGGACTTTTTATTGTCCTTGATGCTCAAAGCTAGCTGGAGTTCAGTTGCAGCCTTGGCTTTCCTGGTCTGCTCCCTACAGGACCGGACCAGTGCAGAATAATCCTTCTTGGAGGTGACTCCCATCCTCCATCCTTTGTAGGCCTTTCTTTTTAGCCTCAGGAGGTCTGCTAGGTCCCTGGAGAGCCAGGGGGGCTGCTGTGCCCTCTTGCTGCCTTTCCTCCGAGATGGAATAGACTTAGTTTGTGCATTGAGGATTGCTTCCTTGAGGAGCAACCACTCCTCTTGAACTCCCCTCTCCCTGTGGTCACGGTCCCTTAGGGCCTCACTGACAAGCCTCCTGAGCTTGTCAAAGTCGGCTTTCCTGAAGTCAAAGACTTGCGCGTTGCTGACCAACTTGCCAGCTTTTCGGCAGATGGTGAAGGTGATCAGCTCGTGGTCGCTGTCACCCAGCTTCCCATCGTCTTTGTCTACCCACTCACAGTAATCAAAGCACCGGTGACCTTACAACCTAGGTAGGTGATGGAAGGAGGGGCAGGAGTGAAACAGGGAAGAGGGAGTAAAAAACCAAGAGGAGGAGATTGAAGAAACTGATCTGCTGCAGGAAAACTTCCTCAGTGCCTCTAAAATACAGATTAGCTCAGCATCAGTCTTCAGTCAGGAAAATATTTTTTGTTCAGGACAGCACCCAAGGAAATGGGCTTTGTGCATATTCTTGCTGTTAAGCACATACTGAAGTACCTTGAGGAATCAGGTACTGTTTTGTTTTTGCTTGCCTCCTTTTTGTTGTAGAGAGGTGTGTATATTGTTCAAAATGGGTTGATGTTCCTATATTTGATACAATATTATATCAGATCCTTCCTTATGCATGTGAATCAAAAGAACCCTGAAAATGGTGTTATTTTCTAAAAATGTAGCAAAAAAGACAAACTGAGCAAAAAAAGTCTTTTGTTTGCATAGCAGAAAGAATTACAGATTGCTATCGCCTATTAGAATGATTCAACACTGGCTTTTCTGCCCACAGGAGAGTTTAAAGAATGCACCATATTGTTCAGTGATGTTGTGACCTTTACCAACATTTGTGCCCAGTGTGAACCTATCCAGATAGTCCTCATGTTAAATTCAATGTACCTGCGATTTGACAGGCTAACAACAGTGCATGATGTCTACAAGGTATTTATTTATTGATACTGGCTGCAGAAATTTCTATGAAACTGATTTTATTTGATTGCCTTTGTTTTCCCTTCCAAAGGTTTTTTTTTAAAGTCAAACATTAAAGATTGGATTATTATGGTGGGCATGAAGAGAAACTAAAGCTATTTGTTTCATACCTTTAGCTTTAATTTGTTTCCTTATATTTAATTCACCCCATTACGTATGTTATCTTCAGTATTTTGTAATGAAAATTAACCAACATGCTGAGTTATAGTTAATGCATTCAAATGATACAAATGTGAGTGTAACTATGCTTATCTAGTGCTTTTAAGTTTTCCTTATAGTAATGTGAAGTGGAAGATTTTAATCTTCTTTTCCGTTGATCTTGTAATAAAGTAGTTACTTGTTCCTCATTTTGCTATCACTGATATCAGGAGAGGTGTTCTCCAAAACGCCTCTTTTTGTACTGCCAGTGGCCCAACCACAGTGGTAAGACATCCATGTGAAACTCATCCAAATTATTACACAGTTTGAAAAGCTTTTATATTTTCCCTTAAAACGCGTACATCTTACATCATCATATCTCTAATGATTAGGTTCTGTTGTCAGCAGCACTTTCAACAATGCCCAGTTAACGGTGGTGGGAGATGAACTTTCATTAAAACACACTAGAGGCTTTTTCTCTAGTATACTGTGGTGGCCATATCCTTACTGGCTTCAATCATAGAGATGTCTTGACTTCTGTAGAGCTACATGGATTAGATCACGTAAAGATCTAGCCCTAGTTTTTTCTGTCTCATACAACCATAAATCTTTGTGCAGATAGAAATGGCAAAGGGTCAATTCCTGAGCCTCACGCATGGCAAAATGCATGGTTAAAAACATTAGAATTTCTACTTTTAAATACAAAAAAACCCCTGCCTTAGCCAGGGCCTAGTACTGTAAGTAATTGGAGACTTCAGTATTTGCCACATAGATTTTAAATGAGCCTAACACTATAAATCATGTACCTAGCTAAGCTTATCGATCACCATGATATTCTTCCTTCAACGCCAGCAGGCAAGTTTTAGTAAATGGTGGGTATTAGAGTGCTTGAAGTCTAGATGACAGTTTCAAGGAAATGAAACATTAATATTGATCCAAGAAACCGAGGCCAAGCTAATAAATGGTTGAAACTACAAATAAATCCTATTAAATAAAATATCTTGTCACAGTATGAAAATAATTAAAAGATCTATTTGCATTAGTGACTTGTATATATTTTTTTCTATAGAAAATTACCAGCTTTAACATTATGTAGGTCACCTTAATAGGAAATGTGCATAGAAACAGTTGTCCTACCTAATATATTATATTGTTTTAAGTTATTGCAGGGATTGTGAACCAGGGGTATGCATATGCCCGGGGGTACATAAGAAGGCCCTGGGGGGTATGCGCGGGAGAGCAGGGACAGCCTGCCACCATGCACCATCCCACGCTCTCATGCACCATTCTGGATGTGGGGGGCTGAGAGCTTTCATGCAGTGGCTGCCACCACTCTTCCTCCCCACCCCCACCGCTGCTGCTCTGTGCCTGGCCACTGGGGGTACACTGATCCAAAAAGGTTGCTAACCCCTGAGTTATTACATTAAAGGGATGCCCAAGGAACAGATTTGGCGCTTGGTTTCCTACTGGTGTTTAGGCAAAATAACCTATAAATCTAATTTAAACTAATCACTCATACAATGATGATGAATTTAACAATGAAACCTAAGGGTTTGGAGAATTTTCTCACACATGAATGGTTTTGAACAATGAATCAATACACTTGAGATTTCTACTGTTTAAATAAGCAGTCTCTCTTCCTGGAACTCTCTCTGTATAACCTGTTTATAGGGCCAAAACCCACTGTACTTTCTCAGGAACAACTACTGCTCACTTCAGTAGAATTTGTGCCAGAGAAAGGATTAAGCCTTTAGGACCTGGCACATATTAAAGACTACCAAACTACCCCATATTTACAGCAGGTCACAGTAGTACAATTTACTGTATGGAGGGATTTTATGTGTTAGAATATCCACCTTCGCTCACACTCTAATGTGTGTAATTCATAACAACTAAATTGGTAGGGTTTTTTTTCACTTTGTCTTAAAACTGTCACTTTGAATAAAAGTCCTCAATGTACAGTATTGTTTCTCTTTTAAAAAAGATACCTTTAAAGCCTAATTTGTGAATCAGACAGCCAAGCCATCTCTTATCGGCTTTCAGTAAAACAGGGTGGGCCCTCAATATATTGGACCAGGGGTTGGCAATGTTTCCTGGGCTGGAAGGGGGAGAGAAGGCAGTGGGGGAGGGCTGGGATGGCCTTGTTTGGGTCTGAGGTGGGTGGGCATGGTGCAGGCAGAGTTTCTTGGCCCTGCAGGCTGGATCCAAACCACAGGTGCCAACTAGGGCTGTGTGAAATTTCACCAGCCATTTCATTTTGATACTGTTTCAACCAATTTCGAGGTCAAAACAGCAAAATCAGAATGAAACAAAGGCCGTCGAAATAGCCTCGAAAGAAAATGAGGATAGTCGAAACATTTTGAAAGTTGAAATGTTTCAACCATAGGCTGGGGATGAGAAGTCAGTCCAGCTGGGCTGACTTCTCATCCTCCACACTAGATCCCCATCCCCAGTGTTAGATTGCGTGGGGGACGGGAGGCAGCCCAGCTGGGCTGCTTTCCCATCCCCCTGCACTAGATAACTCCAGGGGCAGGAAGCAGCCCGGGTGGGCTGCTTTCCATCCCTGACACTAGATTGCGCGGGGGGGCAGGAGGCAGCCCAGCTGGACTGCTTTCCCATCCCCAGTGCTAGATCATGTGGGGGGTGGGAGGCAGCCCAGCTGGGCTGTTTTCCCATCCCCTGTGCTAGAAACTAGAAATTATGAAACTATCTAGCATGGGGGATGGGGAGTCAGCCCACCTGGGCTGACTCCCCATCCCCAGAGAAATGTTGAAACAGCCTTTCTGTTTCAACAGAATGAAATGGAACAACTGTTTCAACTGAAAATGAAATTCAAAATGGAATGCTGTTCCATTGAACCGTGGAAACTGAAGGCGAAATGGAATGGTGCCGTTTCGCACAGCCCTAGTGCCAACCCCTATATTAGACTAACTACTGCCCTAGTAATCCATGCATGGGATAGACCTCTGTGCAAATATTTTCTATGCTGTATGGAGTAGGAAAGAGACTGGGGTACCTTTACAGCAGCATACCCATTTCCTTGGATCTTACAGAGTCAGCACCAAGGTGGGTGGAGGTGGCAGAGATCAGAACAAGCAGGAATTTTCTAGGTGCAGAGTCAGATGACATACCAAAAAACAGCTTCCTAGAAATCTGAGAAAGCAATGGCTGGCATCCTTATACTACAGTTGTAAGGGTGTGTACAGAAGTGCTCGGTGCACATTTTACAGCACTGTAATTTAGAGCACTTTTTATAGCACTATAAAGTTACAGTGCTCTTAAACATGACAGAAGTGCAGTGTTTGGTGGGGGAGGCCTCTGAGCCTCCCTGCACTTTTCAGGCTAGGAAGCAGGGGGTGCTCAGCAGCCTCCTGGGGCTTCTCCACTGGTCAGATATTTGACCATCATACAGAAGTTCTTTAAAGCACTGTAGGTTGCTAAAGTCCCATAAAATACCGTGCTTCAAATTAAATTAGCCCTTGTTAAATGAGGTATTAAAAGTACTGTATCCATTTTAAAGTGCTGTAAAGCTGTGCACTTCTGTTAAGTCATGGCAATAAAGCACTTTAAATGGCAAAAAAACAATTTCTGTACTAAGTGACTGACATCACCTTTTGAAAGGGAAAATGGGATGGCTCCAGGCAAGGTGAGTCCCTGAAATTGAAAGAAATTTCATCAGAAGTGAATACATTTGGAACAGTCACAT
>NW_005841967.1:2481902-2501542 GCF_000455745.1 Alligator sinensis | reverse complement strand
GTGGAGACTATAGGAGATGCCTACATGGTGGTAGGAGGTGTCCCTGTGCCTGTATCTACTCATGCAGAACGAGTTGCCAACTTTTCCCTGGGAATGATAATAGCAGCTAAAGAAGTTAAGAATCCAGTTTCTGGCAACCCTATCCAAGTAAGTCATTGCCATAGATTTTCATCTCTTCTTCTTCAGAGGAAAGGGCCTTGGGGGTTAATGTCCTGAGCTGGGCCCAAGGTTCAATTCTTTTGTGACCTTGGGCAAATCCCATGTAGTCATGTGTTTAGAAAATATTTTGTTTGGCTCTTTCAAACTTTAGATGTCTGGTGTTTCAGAAGTGCACTGTACTATATACTAAGATTGATAGATAGATGGAAGCATTATATTTTAAAAATGCCTTAAATAATAGAGGGACTTCTCTGTCTTTGTAAAGATTAGAGTTGGGATCCATACAGGCCCTGTGCTGGCTGGGGTAGTTGGAGAAAAGATGCCTCGTTATTGTTTGTTTGGAGATACAGTGAACATAGCTTCCCGGATGGAGAGTCACGGGGTTCCAAGTAAAATTCACCTTAGCACCAGTGCTTATCGGTGAGTACCTAGTCAGACCCTTTTTTATTTAAAGCTTTGTTGTAAAATGTTGCCTCAGAGGCTTGCCCCTTTCAGAGGAAGATGTCACTGTCTTATGTAACTTGCTTACTTAAATTTAATGCAGTAATAGGTGTTTTAAAGAGTTTTGTCTAAATTATGATGCAATTAGGATGGGATAAAATATAAAATCCTGCATGTAGAAAAATTATTCAGATTTTAGAGTTTACAATTTTTAAAAAATGTTTTACTCTTTTTCCTTAACATATGTGACTACATTGATGCCAAGATGCTAAGGTGAGAAAGGACATTTAGATAATCTAGTCTGAAATTTTACATAACGTAGAACAGAGGTCAGCAACCTATAGCCCACTGCCTGCCAAGCCAGAATGGTGATGACAACTGGCAGTGGAAAGATCAGTGGCCGCTAGTGGGAGCAGTGGCAGCAGCTGTGTTGCAAGTGGCGGCCAGCTGTCAGATTAAGCTGTGTTAATTCACACCCCATTGCTAAAAGGTTGCTGATTCCTGACATAGAACATAACATTTCACCCACTTATATCTGTTATTGAGCTCAATAGATTGTAGCATAAAAGGTCTGATTGGCACTGACTGACTGAGTTACATTATTCAGTGTTATTTTCACTGATCTTAGATAGCATGCATAGTTTACAGCTTTTGTTTAAAGAATCACTTCAATGAAGATTTTACCCTGATTTTGCTCTTTTTCTTTTTTCAAATAAAAGACTCAACATTATTCAATCAAACTTGCATGGTTATATTTGGAGTGTAACAAATGAAGTTGCCATTGGAAATATTCAAACTCGATTAACACAGAACAATTTAGTCCAAATCACATTTGGCATTGGCAATTTTCAAACTGTCACATGTCCATTCTTTTGCCTCATTTAATATTGGATAGCTGGAGAAGCCAGCTCAGTCACTACTGTATATTTTACTTATGCTTCAGAGACAATCAGAACCCTACAAAGCCAAGGAAAATTTGATTCTGCTGAGAAGATAAGGATAGTTTTTGCTCTGTTAAAAGGGCTTTAAGAGTCCCTAGAAATGCTCCATTTTAACATACTTCTTGCACTGTTTCAGATGCTTAAAGGACAAGAATTTTGAAATAATGGAAAGAGGAGAAATAGAAGTGAAGGGCAAGGGCAAAATGCATACGTACTTCTTGATTAAAAACAGGACAGCAACCGAGAATGAAATCTTGGGAAGGCCAATAAGAGATTCAGATTCTGGCCCTGAATCTATCCCATCCTTTCAGGAATCCAGGACTGAAGTGATAGAAAATGCGTGTCAGCAAGGTAGAGTCAACACACAAAGGATGTTTTTTCTTGCTTTTTATAAAATCCAATTTACTTAACTATACCATCCCACTCTTTCCTAAGCTATGCAGCCCAATTCAGGTGAGGATCAGCCTCTAGCCATTGCAATGAAGTACGTTGATGGTCCTACTGATGTACAAGGTGCTTGCAAAGGAAGAAACCAAGCTAGAATTATGGATGTAACAGGTAATTTGTGAGTTACAATCTATTAAAGGATAATGAAGACAGTAAGCATCTAAGATGATCCTGAAAAGAGATCATATTACTCCTAGCAGTAATCATTGCTTAAGTATAGATGTATGATATCACAAAGATTACTCACATCATGACTGGTTAGGCTACTCATCCTGCTTGAGGCTGAACACATTCATTTTCTTTGTAATACTGCAGGTGTGGCCTAAGGCTAAAAAAAGCTAAAATTAATTATCCAACCAAGGTCCTCCTGGTAAATGTTGCCAGTACTGTTACACTGTCAAACCTTTAGGTAGACAGCAGTAATATGACCCTGCTTCATAGCAGCAATTTCTATTATTTGTTGTGATGGGATGAAGCCTTTATAGAACCAGGACTGAGGGGAAAAGATCTTATTGGCTATATAAATTGTCACTCAGGATCAGGAAGGACTTCCCTTCCCGTCCCACCTCATCCAGTCCCATTTTTTAAGGATTATCCTTTTACCTATAGCTTCTTCCTACATAATCAGTAAACTAACACTAACTACTGACAGGCTGATACATCTATTGCCATTAACAAAGAGAAAGTAATTTCCTTGCAGGCAAAACATATGGTTCCAAAAGCTGTAGAAATCTCCATGGTGAACAGCAGTCAAGTGATCATCCTTCTCTTCTTAACCAAGAAAGATTCAAACCAGCAACTGAAGAACCAGAGATCAGAAATGTCCGATCCAATTTTTGCAATGTACTTTAAAATCCTGACTTTAGAAGTTAAATGGGAAAGGATGTTTTGCTCTACTATATTTTGCTAACACAAGTACTGATTTCGTATATTAGTACAGAGTTTCTAGGAAAAAAAATACATTTCTTAGAGCTTGCAACGAAAACAATGGCATTGTACACAACTTTTTTGGTATTTACATAAAATAAAATTTGCATTTGCACATGAGATGACATCCAGATGCTATAGCTATAGGCTGCTGTTCTGAAACTCCTATTACAACTTTTGCACCTGCATTCATGCTGTACTTAGAAGCTTTTATCAGGGAAACATTCATGCACACACACATGCATGCATGCACTCAGTGTTAACTCATTTAAGGTCATATTCACCCTGTTCGGCATGTCAGTATATTCACCACTTACACCCTGAAAATGGATTTTAACTAGGTTCTTACCTTCCTGCCTCAACTGGAAAAAATAAAGAGCTGGAACCTAAAGAAGAGCCATGACATTGTTCCAGGGAATTGGCTCTTCCTTTTAATTTATCCAGTGCTGATAGTCAGGCTCTGTAGATTACTTACCCCAATTCTAACATATCTTTAATCCCTAGTTGACTGAAAGCAATAGATGGAAATAGATGTTCAGCTGCCAAAAAGGATTTGTAGTGCAGGAATAAAGAAACTGAGCACATATATTGTAAATAAGATGCTCCATGGTTGAACTGTCTTTTCATTCCACTGTAGCCATCCTAGAATGTACAACACCCAGAGGAAATTTGATTTACAATTAACCAAATCTGCTACAGGTTCAACATGGATTAAGGTTTTGCCTCCGTGAAATTGGGCATCGAGGTTTTAATGTTTGGTGGCATGCTACGATATGTACTGTCCAAACTAAATCTCACTATTAGCTCCCCATTTTGCTGCAGGTAGATCTCAACTGTACGCACTGACCATGGACAAAGGATGATCATAGTTTTATAAAAACAAAAAATTACCTCAAAGAGCATAGGGATTGATTCTTGTCTCATGAACGCTGGTGTAAATCCAAAGGAACATGAATAAGAGCACGGTGTTCCACTGATGTAAGAAGAGGATCAGCCTTGAAAACACTTATCTACCATATGAGACAACAGATTAAATTTGTTCCTCTTGAATGGTCACACCTGGTAGAACAGTATACTTGCCATTTATCCCAATTTGGACAGGATTTAATTTTTTTCTTTCTGCTGGGTACTGGATAGCTAGCACTGATACTATTTTTGTATACAGTTGTCTGCAGCAGCCATGAGGAATAAGTTTCTCTTCAGGCATCTATACTGATACCAGAACAGGAGAGCAAGAGATCCCATAGGGATCCCTTTGGTAAGAAGTGGAGAGAGAAGCAGGCACTTGGAGGAGCAGAACACTGAGCTGGCAGGAGAGAAGGAAAGGGAAGTCACAACCATTATCAGAAAGTAAGCAAGAAAGAGGAAATGGGAAGACTTCACAAGGCATGAATAGAAAAGAGATGCCTGAGAAAGATGGTACGGTCTGAAACACCAGCAGTTAATAAAACAGGGCAGGACAAGGTTTCTCTCACTGTGGCTGGTGCCCACCAAGGAGACACTCTAGGAAGCTGTCAGTCACCTGTAGGACAAGTTGTTGCTCGTTATAATGGTCAAGAATAAGATTCATCTCCAGGAGCAAATGGAATAAGGAGGTTGTGGGTCCTGAACTGAAAAGGAATTAATGCTCAAGCAATTGAGGATTACCAGGTGTTTTTTCTGAGTGAAGCCATTCCAATCTGAAAAAAATCTTTCTATACCAGTAGTCAGAGAGGCAAATGTCCTACAACCTAGGCCATTTTCAACTGAGACCATAAAATATTTAACATCTAGGCTATATTTCAATGCTAGTAATAAGTATGACAATTTTGAGAACTTTCCCACAATTTATTCCATTAAGACATATTTCATACTATATTTTTAAAGTACATGGTGAATTCCTTCATTTTGTATGTGTACACAAACATTCTTATTCCATCTCTCCTCTAGGTATTTGTACAGCTCTTATGGTTTCTAAATACATATTATGGCTGTGTATCTTCATTATGGCTGTGTATCCTCATGTGTTCCTAACACTACAAATGTGACCAAATACAGCAACCAAATACTTTAGTTTTTACTTTTTCATTCATAAAATTTTCAGTGTATGTAAGGCATGGTTTTTCACAAGCACTTACATTTTTCACAAGCACAAATTACTACTGGAAGTCAGTGTAGACTTGTGCTCCTAAACTAGCTAAATATTTTGCACAATTCCATCATGACATGAACTAAACACATTCTCTGACTAAAAATGGAGCAAAAAATTCCTTCACTTAATGGACTTTGGTGCATATGAAAATTTTACCCGTACTTAATACATATACTTTTAGTTAAAGCTGAGAATAACACAGTGACGCAAATACTTCATGAACACTGGTATATTTAGTCAGATTTGTCAATGACTCCAAAAATGCAGACCATTAGCAGTGAGGTTGTATAACTATTATGTCCTCCATGAGACTATAAAGGTATTTTTTTTTTTCCTTGAACAAACTAAGCATTTTAAATTTTCATTTTGAAAAATAGTGATAAAAACATTTTTGGAAGGGCATGTTTAGGTCAATGTAAACTGATAAAATGGAATGTCTTTTCAGTAATGTCTTGAAATATTCAGATAAGTAGGTTGTTTAAGTGAAGTCATCAAGAATAAATTGTCTGTAAATCTGTGTAAACATTTAGTGTTCATGCTTACAGTTTAGGACAGTGGTTCTCAACGTTTTTTAGGATCAAGGTACCCCTTGACAGATTAACAGGATCCCTCAGAAAATGCTAGTCGTTAAACTTTGACTTGTTTGTCTACAGAAAAATAATGGAATAATTCTCCTGTTGCAAAGAACTCAGAATTCCCACAACAGGTCAGACTATTCTGGCACAATGGATGCCTAGTTGAAATCTCTGGACTTATCTTGTGAATTTTGTTTGCACACATAACCGTGTTAATATTGCACAGCAACTCTAGGAGGATCTCATGACATCCTGGCTGAGAATCACTGGTTGAGAATATACATACTCCTGAATAGGGCATGGAGAAACAGGAATCTTTGTCTAATATTTGCAGTCTATAAATATATTTATAGCTAAATTAAACAATAATGTTGGTGACAATGTCTGTTGCTTCAAATCTAGGTGAATAGTTCACAATTAATAATTTACTCCAGGACTTTTTTTCCCATTTTCCTTTTTCACTAGCTGTCCTCAGTTCTCTTTCCCCCTCCCCCTGTCTTCTTTTGCATTTGAAATTACTTGAAACACTTCAGCAAATAATTCTTGAATTAGACCATGTTCACATGCTATTAATTGCAAGGCTCTGACATTCAAAATTCCAGCTATTTTGTCTGGTCACATAGTTTGTCTTTAATCTCCAGCTAGATGACTATAACTTAGAAACAAGCTTTTAGTCATGTTTTCCTATTAAAAAACTGTCTTGGTGTCTATTCTCTTGGTAGAGAGTTAAAAAATTACAGTATTGGTGAACATTTCTGCAAGTATACTCATTCATTAGAATATTCATAGAAAGTGAACACTTAATAGAAATTGATAGTTGTGCTGAGTTTGTATAAAATTTCAAACTAATAAGTAGAATTTTTTTCCTATATTAGCTCAGCTGTATTTTGTTACATTGTTTTGTAGTATCATGGACGAAAACAAACTCTGAGGCAGGCTCTTTTAACAGTTTCAGTTTTATGATTTGCAACAAATACTTTTGTGGCAACAGGAACAATAAACAACAACAGACTGCAATGTGTGGTTTCACCTTTTGTGCCAGTACCATACCAAGAAACAGCTTTATCAAATGCAATTTAAAATGATCCTTGTGGTAAGGGATCCTTGAGGTCGATCTTCCAAAATGTTGCCTGTGGAGGTATATGTGTTCCTATAAGGTTTCAGCTGGGTGTATAGGCTTCTGACAGGTTTTGTCATGGCTTCCATTTCCTTGCTAAACAACAGGGCAATGACCTGAAACACAGTCCCAGTGATTCTCTGAAGGCACCCTGCCAAAGCGCTTTGCAGAAATGGAACCTGACACACAGCTATCATTTAAAGCTAGTTTATCTCAAGAATCAATGGGCCTTTAAAAATTCACTAGCTCAGATATCCTTTTCAATAATGGTGCTTAACTGTTTTGTGCTCTGATTTTGTGGGCATTTGAGAGAACCTTGATTTTCAGCATAAGATGACGTGTCCACTGGTAACAGGAAACTAACGGCCTTTACTTTACCCCTAGAAAAAAATGAGAAAGGATGATGAGTTACTCTGCATGTACAGAATTTGCACAGAACAGTGATGAAAGGGTAAATTCTCAATGGCAGCCTCTCTCTTATGTGCAAAATCCCATGCATATGGGGCCCAAATGCCTGCTTGGCAGTTGTGTGCTTGACAGGCCTGCCTGTTCTCATAGGGCTCTGCCACTTGCAGGCAGAAGTGTCCAGCTCTTGAAAGTATGCAAACAAGTATTTGAAATACAGGTGCAGATGAGTGCCCTGAGGGGATGTGTATCCCACCTCTTCAGCAATCCTGAAACAATAACTGAGAAACAAGCCTTGCTCCAGCTCTTCATGTGCTGCACATTAGAAAAGATGTTAGATGCAGGAGGCCAATGAGTGCTTGAGAATGCAGATCTTGCACAGTTCTCTCTGCACCTCTTGAATTCCAGCTCAGACTTGCATTATGAGTAAAATTCAGCCCTGTGCAAGGGTGTAGTATCTGGCCTGTGAAACACCTCAGTCCTACCTGAACCAGTGAGATAAGACTTAAGCAGTGAAGGCCTTGAATGGAAGCTGAGCATTACCCTTACTGGCTTAAACTGAAGTGTAAGTGCAGCAAATGGTCCTTATGTTGATTCTCCGCACTGGAGTGAATTGTATGGACAAAACTCCTTAATCATACAATCTGTATTGCATTGTGAACACAATCAGTTTGGGGTGTAGCAAAAACATGGTCTTCTTGGAGGCTAGCCTGCTCATCCACCCTCTGTGTTAAGTTTTCTTGTATCCTGTACACAAATGTAATGCCATGTAGCTGTTATATTAAGAAAGATGTGAAGAATAAGACTTCCCATTTAGGCATGGTGCCAGGTAGCTGCATGACCTACATGTTGTTTGAGGACTGTTTGTATCACAAAGCACAGTCTCCACCCAGCCCATCCTTTAGCATAGTGCAGCCCGCTTCTCCTAGTAACCTGCCCTGGCACAATTAGGAGCAATGTGCTAAATGTGCACAGGGGACATGTGCTAGGGGACATGAATAGTGCTTTGAGATCTCTGAAGAAAAGTGGTCTATAAAAACAAAATATTAATTTTAATTACTATGTTAAAGGACTGGAACACCATGTAAAAACAAATTAAGCTAGAATAACACTCCTAAGTAACTTATATACTAATGAGAAAATGATCCAATATTTTATCAGTGGCCATACTTTCAGAACCAGGTATAAGAAACTCCATAGTAAGCAAGGAATGGAATCCTGCACGTTTGTTATATCTCACCACTGTAAAGTTCATACATAAGAAGCTTATGGAACTCACTGCTGCAAGATACCTACCAAACTAGGAGATCATTAGAATTCCTGGAAGTGTTAGACATTTACTGTACAATGGGAAGATCTATGATTACAATCAGATTTGATCAATACCTTTTATAAAAGAAAGGAACATAAAACTGTATGCTTTCAGACACAGGACAATCAATATCTAACTGGGCTTAGGGAAAAGCTTTTTTCCATAATGGTTTCTTGCACCTACTCTGATACAACCAACACAAGCCATTGGTCAGATCTGAAATCTGTATTGGATCAACCTTAATTCTGTGCTTGCAAGGCAGATCCCAAAGCAGTAAAAAACCCAATCAATATTTTGCCTAATAATTACTTCATACTACTCATGTATGGCTCCCAAAGCTTTTGTAAAAAAATTATATTTATCTCTCACTTTTTCATTTTCACCAAGTGTTCCCCTTTTTTCTGCATTGTGAGAAAGAATAAATACCTTCTCCAAACTTTTCAGTATGAACTTTGATCCTGTAGCCCAGTCCTGCTGTACAAATGGCAGCCTGTGAGCTATATGCGGCCCACAAGGGGTTACGTTGTGGCTTCCAGACTACTGCTCAGCTGCAACTCTCTGGGCTCCCTTCCCCTCTATGGCTTCTTTATTCTGTCTGTTCCAGAGGTGGTGTGCCAGAAGGTGCACCACAGTTTGGGTGCTCAGGGTGGGATTGGGGCACGTGGTGTAGTACTAGGACATTTGTGCAGGCACACGATGCAGCAGTGAGGGAAGCATCTGTGCAGTGTCATTGCAGTGGCGAGGCAGGGCCTCCATGTGGGTGTGTATTGTAGTAAGGTAGGGTGCAGGTATGCGGTGCAACAGAGGGTGGGGGTCCATGTGGCATATGGCCTGGAGACCTGTGACCCCCACTGGTGGGGCCTCCTGATATCATGGTCTATAGGCCCTGGCCACTTTGAAGTTGGACAGCCCTGCTGTAGCCATTTATATACATGTTCTCCAAGTAAGCAGAGAAACTATACAGTTGGTTCAATAAAAGATATTACTCACAAGAACCCTTAATGAAAGCACTCGAGCAGTTTAGGAATCTAAGAGCATGTCTCCATCACCACTAGTTGTACCCAGCAGCATGCTGTGATGCATGCCTCACCATGCCTTAGAATGTCCCTGACTCTGCACACAGATCTTTTAAGCTCTCTCTTAGTGGGGTACACACAAGGTATACCACTACCTCATTTCCAAGCTCTGGCACAGATAGAGAGCAAGCAAGGAAACAGGATGTGTTTTACAGAGACATTTCTGCTTAGAGAAATTATGGAATCTCCATCTTTGGAAGTTTTGAAGAGCAGGCTGGACAGACATTTGGCTGGGATGGCCTTAAGCAGGGGGCTACGCTAGACGACCTTGTGAGGTTCCTTCCTGCCCTGTTTTCCTATGATCTTACAGCAGAGTGCTCTGGCAGTACAAGCAAGTCCTAAGTTTCTTGGAGAATCAGTCTGAATTGGGTTGAAATCAACATGAATTGGATGCCAAGTTGCTTTTAAAATCCCACTCAGCACTGCCAGACCTTAAAAAAATCTCCAAAGTCTAATTTTTTTTTTTTAATGGGACTTAGGAACTTTTGAAACACTTACAAACTCTTCTCTGTCCAAGCTTGTTTTTGCCTCAAATCATTGTTGTTACCCCTATAGTAGCTGAGCACACTGTAAATGAAAGTATTATTTGCTATCAGCCTTTGTGCATTTAACTGCTTTTGTTGTTCAGCTACTTTTGTTGTATTTAATTGCCATGTTTGGAATAGATGTTTTTAATGAGGTGATCACTGTTACATCCTGGATTTGTTTGTGAACAGCTATAGTTAATTTAGACCCCAGCAACATGAACGAGTAGTCCAGAATATTATTCTCAAGGTGTATAACCCTGTATTAGTTAATCGATTAAGGTTTCAAGTTACAGAAAAGAATAAAATTACAAATTGATAAAAAATAAATCTCAAGCTCCAAAACATATCAATCAAACTTCTGAATAGTTGAGCCAGATCTCCCTAATGGCTTTATGCTTCTTACTCAAATAGGAAAAATTCCCTTTCAAGATCAGATTGGCTTGACAGAATACCATACTAATCTTCAAAACTCCAGGCTTTAATGGAGTCAGAATATCTTCCTCTCCCTCTCTCTCTTTCTCTAGTTAATTTAAGTTTTAAGACAGTCTTGCATTCCCTGAAATCAGAATTACTTCCCCCATCGTAGCTTCAATAAGAACAGTACCAGGCCATTTTAGCCTTAAGAGATTTCCCCCACCCCACTGGATTTTATATATATTTGACAATCCAAAGAAATGTCCATATTTATTACAAGTGGAAGCCTACATTTCCATGAAATCTATACTTCAAAGGTAAATATGGCCTACCTGCACTTATAAACATGCTCTTGAAATGATCTCTTTTTGTTAGAATTATTGCTAGAGAAGCAGTCGACTGGGATTTTTTCAACCCCTTTTTCTTCTCTGCGGGTTAGCTGCATTACTGTGGGCCATGCTGGCTGTTTGACAGTTCCCTGCACGTCTAGGATTCCATTAGCTGGCTGGCATTTGTCAGCTTTGCCGTGCTTGTTTCCAGAAGAAGCATGCACAGATGAAGAAATGGAATAACGCCGAACAGTCATAACATTGCCTGTGCAGCAGATACAAAATCAGAGTTAAAATCACATTAAGCACACTTATCTGCTTCAAAGACTTTCAGAATACAAATGTACAGAGGGAGAAGGAAGAAAAAGGAAGTGATTAGACCCTGCATAATAAAAAATACATATGGGGTAAAGATTTTCATGGGGACACATGATAATGAGGTACATATGGCCAATGGGAGGGAGGTGCCATTTGTCCTTCTGAAATATCTTCCTCTTTATTTGAGGTGTTAAGACTATGGCCAATGCAAACTGACTGAATCTTATTCACACAGGGCCAGATGTGAAACCCTTACTTATACTGCTGAGCAACTGCAAAAGTACTCAGCCCTTCTGGGAACACTCATGTGCATGTCTGGTCACCAGGAGAAATAAAGCATTCATACTCTGGCTCACATACAGGTACAAGCCTCAAGTCCCTACTGGAGGCCAGCCTCTGAAAGGATACAAATCAAAGACTGCACAAATAATTATGAATATGACGCAACTGCATTCTTTTGTTTGTATTACAATGTCCCAGGAGGCCCCAATCAGGGAACAGGCCCCTACTGGGCTACAGATCATATAACCAGGGGCAAATCCAGATAGGGTATAGTGTCATGGCTGCACCCCTCTTTCAGATTTAACCCAGCCTGGGAGCCTCTGGAGACTTTTTTAAAGTCTCCAAAACAGTAGAGAATCCCCCTCCCTCCCCCTGTGTTCAGGCACATCCCTGACCCTACTCTTCCCTTCCCCGCTCCTGCTGCTGCTGTTTTGCCTCTGGTCTAAGGCAGGATTAAAACTTCAAAGCTGCTCCTGGGGTAAGCTTAGCTGGGAACAGTGAAAGCAGGAGAGGAGATGGGCAAGGGCAGGGGGACCAGGCAGGGTGGGGGAAGTCAACCCCCACCCACAGCACTGCTAAAGCTGTTACTGTTCCCAGCCCACACGTCACCCAGCTGAAGCTTCCACACCTCCGAGGAGAGCAAGGAAAGCAAGAGCAGCAGGAGGAGAGGGGTAGAGAAGGGGAGTGGATATACTGCTGAGCATGGAAGGGAAGGTGGTGGGGACTCCTACATGCTTTGGAGACTTTAAAACAAGTCCCCAGAAGCTGCTGTGGTGGGGTGCGTCCCAACCAGTTGGGAGAGAGAAAGCTGGGAGCAGGGATACAGCCATTTCTGCAGTGGGGGCGGCTGCTCTTGCACCCTCCTTTGCCAAACCCTGATTCTGCCTTTCATATAAGCATATAAAATGTTGGAAGGCCTTAGCCTCATAACAATATCTAAGGGCTCAATCCTGCGAACACATGTTAGCATATAGTATTACTAAGGAGTTACATGCCAACTAACACTCCTTTTTTTGGGCTAAAGCTTGTTCTGCCCACTCACACTAATAGTTCTACCGACTTCAAATAAATTATTACAAATAAGGAGTATTTTATTTCTTTCCTATCTCATTTTTGAAGACAGAATGTTCCAGTTTGTCCTGTCTGTCTGTTCCACATAATACTCAGTATATTACATATTAGGCATGACTCTTCACATTGGGGGGCAGATCAAGGCAAAGGGAGAAAAAATTATTTGGGGGCATGCTTCCCCAGCAGGTAAGTCCCACCTGGCCAGGGTCCCACTCAATTTACCCCTGCTCCTGCCTCTGCAGCACTGTCAGACCAAGGGGACCTTGGTCTAGCCCCCTTCCTGTCCCCCCCATTGACTGACTTGCTGGGCTGGGGTGCATGAGTGCATGCATGTGGGCACTCAGCCTCCCACCCCAGGCTCAGATCAACTCCAAGAGGCTCTGAGATCTACCGGTGGTGGTGACCACTGGTTGGTGACCACTGATCTAAATGTTTATCAACCTGAGATCAGTCAGATTCATTGTCCATTTTATTGATTTTATTGTCCAGATACCTCAGTGAGGCCCTAAGGTATAAGGCAGCAGACAAATAAATACAGGAAAGAGCTCCTGCCAAGGAAATTCAACACTGTTAGCTAAAAATTACTCAAATGAAGAATATGAAATTATTTATTTGGGCCCCAATGCAGCAAAGCATTCAAGTGCTTAACTTTGAACACATGGGATGTCCCCCTGACGTACTTAAGTCTACCTGTACATTTAAATGCTCTGTTGAATCTGGACTTTGATAAAGGCCAAAGGGTTTCATTTTTCAATGGTTAGATCCATGATGGTGGTTGGTCCTTCCTTCCTGTCTGTGTGTAACAGAACAGAGCTTTGAGATCAGGAACAAATGAAAGAGCCCAAGCTAAGTTTCACGATAGTAAGAATCACATCTCTTCGTTACCTTTCTGCTCCTGTAGAGTCAGTGCTGAACCAGCTGAGACATTCCTGCGCAGGGCTACTGGGGAACTGGGGGTCTCTTCTGAATCAGCGAGGCTCCCAGGTTCCACATTTCCAGCTCCTCCTCCTTCTTCCACTCGGTTTGCAGCCCTCTGGCCGCTGACTTTCAGTTCGACTCGAAGGGCCCTATTTTCTCTCTCCAACTTGGTGATCTCAGAGCGCATTTCATGAATAACCTGCATGAGATGTGTATTTCCCTCCATGACCCTCTCTCTGCAGCACGTCTCCAGCTTTTCCCCCAAGCAACCAAGGCATATGCTACCCGTGCTGAAGAGAAACCATTAGTCCCATGCGGCTGGTTCATCCTGCACTTAAATGCATGCAAACAATAGGAGTCCCTCCCTGTGCTCAAAACTATGCCATCTTTCACCACCAGGAGAGCTTGGATTAAGTTGTCACAGTATTAAGAGAGCATCCATGATTTATTCATTCAGGGTTTCATTTTTCAGGACTGAGCTTTTCTTTTCAGCTTTCACTTTTATACAAGTCACTGACATTTCCATACTGCAGCATTGTTAGAAAACCTGATGCATAAGATCAAAGGGTGGCTGCTTCCTTCAGTGCATACCAGCAGACTCGGGTGTTTGTTTTCTCCCAGGGGTGGGGGACTTTCTTCCTGGAGACCTTTCTCCTCATCTGGTCCCTAACAATCACTGAATGCTTGACTAACACCACAGTTTTGTCTTTGCAGCAAAAGGATTCACCTCTCCATGGTCACTCAGTGAATTATTTCTGCTTTTTGCATTTGGCAAGGGGGGATGGGGGGAAGCCCTACTCATTTATCAGAGGAAAATTAAATTTAATATTAAAAAATTAAGTATGCCCAACTGAAAGTACCAACTACTGTATTGTGACTAAACAGAAGATAAACTACAGTTACTCTCAAGAGGATTTTCTGTGTGTTACTACCCTCACTTTACTTCTTATTCTTTGCTTTGAGAAGTTTGCCTGAACAAACAGTGTGCAACAATGTCCTGGGAATGTAAGGAGAGACAGATCAAACATGAATCTTGCATTAGAAAGGAAACATAATACTTTGCACTGCTTTCATTACCTGGTCCCTAAAGATTTTTTTCCTGCTTGGAAATAAATTGTGAAAACCTCATTAAAGTACATTTTAAAACACCTGTTTTTAATTCCCCAAATTTACATTAATATCGAAATATCAGAGAACTGTCAAACCATCTTGAAAATAATTTAAAGTCCTCCTGCTTTGAGATGATTCTGCATTTCCTATAGGTTTCCTTTTTTTTTTTAATTGAAAAGAAATATGTTCTTTTGGCAAGATACAATC
This sequence comes from Alligator sinensis, assembly GCF_000455745.1. Lineage (NCBI taxonomy): Eukaryota > Metazoa > Chordata > Crocodylia > Alligatoridae > Alligator > Alligator sinensis. The sequence continues at coordinate 2,486,835 of NW_005841967.1, read as the reverse complement.
CACCATGTAAGCTGGAAGAAGCTAGGGTATAAGCATATTTGAGTGCAGTAGAGAAACCTCATTTTTCTAAGTTTTGCCCATGAGATGTCACTGGATTGCCACCCAACTGGGACATTGCAGAGCATCTGAGATGGAGGAAGCACTCTGGTCCATAAGGCTGCTTCAGCCATTCTGACAGACCCAAAGTCAGTGAAGTCAAAGGACAGACTTCCACTGAATGTAAGCAGCTCCAAGTCAGACTGGCCCAGAGAAAGCACTGCTTTTCCATATGCACATGTTGATCTTTGCTGAAAGCATGTTTCCCCATGTGCCAGTTTTTAAAAGAGAAGCAGTTTAAAGACCATGTGAAATTTAAAACACGTCTCTTAGAAGCAGCAATATGCATTGCGTATGCAAAGCAAGGAGGATCTTCTGTTTCATGAGGTCTAGCTAGACTACAATTTAGAAAGGCTAATTACGACAAACTATGGCATATACTAAAACAAGAAAAAAATGTGGGGAGAGTTCTAAGCAGCTGAATTTTTAGCTAGCCCTGCTCAGAAATGCAGGACTTCCCTCCACTACTGTTGCAGTCTCCTGGGTTGGCTTTGACACTGTCACTTGCAAGAGACTTCGGGGTGTTAAACACCCCTTTGCCTGCTGAAACTTACGGCTAGCTGCAACTGTGGACTACAAATCCCAGAAGCACCTGGAAGCAGGAAGAAGAAGTGATGAGCAAACCTTCAGAGTCCTGCTGCTGTGATTCTGGACTGCAAATCCCAGAGACCTCAGGGGCAGCTGGAAAAGGAAGTGAACACACAGCCAGAGAGCTGTGCACTAGCACCTCTTCTGAGCACCTGCAGGCATGTGTTTTCATTTCCTGAATCAAAGGTAAATGTATGTTTACTTCTGTTTCAATTTAATTTGTGCAGCTTAGACTAACCTGCAAAGACTGAATCAGTTCAGTCTTGGGCTTTTTGACTGTCTGTACTTAGCCTTTTAGTGCAAAACAAGCTTAGACCATGGAATCTTGCCAATAACATAAGGCATCCACTTCTTTCTGGTAGAAAAAGAGCTAGGAAAAGAATATGTTTTTCATTGAGCAAGGTAAAAATATTGGTTTATAGGGTAGAGATTTTTAAAATAGAGCATTTGCAAGTCCCTTCCGCAAAGAGTTCAAAGGTTTTCAGGATACTGAACTGCAGAAAATTTTACTCACTTTCATTCAAAGCCAAACCTTTCTGTGAGAAACTAATAAATAGCATGGACTTGGAATCCTGGCATTGTAATTATATTAGACAGCTTCACAAAACTGTCTCCTCAGATTAAACTAACAGTAATGTCTTTGGTGTATTCATAATGTTTTAATGGACTGTATAAATTTCATACCAAGTAGCACTATAAAAAGTATGAGGAAAATGCACTAATCTTACAAAGCAGCTTCATTAAAAAGACAAAAGGAGCTACATTTTGATTCTCAGTGGCACTGAGATGACTTGAAATTTATGACTTGCATGTACACTGCCCAATTATGGTGTGTGTGCACGTAATTGTTGCACGTGGTATCTGGGACACATAAGTGAAAAAAGATATTTTGTGCATACAGAATGCATTACAAAAGCTTGCTGTCAGGAGAAACTGCTGCCGGGAGTTTTTTAAACAGACTTACTAGAGGTGAGGCTTGCCAAGCCATTTCTCTTCCTTTCCCAAAGATTAGAAAGCTAACACGGATTATTTGCTATGCCAAAGACAAAATATCTTCTACATTTAAGAGGTTAGGAACGTTTTTTAGGACAGTCGGCTGCCACTCACAAGCAGCCCCCCTTCCCTTCCCTTCCCCTATAGATAGGGAGACCTATATAACAGATACATTTTTAATTTCTTTAACTAAACTCTATAGCCAGTGAGCTAGCAGCAGCCTTGAGGGAAGCTGAGGGAAACAAGATCATATGCATAGAGCAAGTGTATAACATCCATATATATGCTTTAAGAGAGCTGGTAGAGCTGTCTATATTTAAGGATCTCCAATAGTTCCAGTTCTTGCAAGCATCCTTAGGGAGAAAAGAGCACACATCTGTACATATTCCACAGCAGTTTTGGGAGGTGTCATTTCTTCAAATTGCCATTTGCATGGTGTTGGTCCCTGACCTCCCAAGGTGCATCACAGGAAAGTGCAGTATATTGATGGCACAGAGATGCTAAAGAACTACATTGATGTTGTTTTCATAGAATCATAGAATCATAGAAGTAGGGTCGGAAGGGACCTTGTAGATCTTCAAGTCCGACCCCCTGCCTGGGCAGGAGAAAACTGGGCTCAAGTGACCCCAGCCATATAGGCATCAAGCCGCTTCTTAAAGACCCCCAGGGTAGGAGCCAGCACCACTTCCCTTGGAAGTTGGTTCCAGATCCTAGCCGCCCTAACTGTGAAGTAGTTCCTACGGATGTCTAATCTGAACCTACTCTCCAAGAAGACTGAACGGGTCCAGGCCCCTTAGCCTCTCATTGTAGGGTCTGTCCTGCTGTCCCTGGATCATGCGGGTGGCCCTCCTCTGGACCCTCTCAATGTTGTCCACATCCCTCTTGAAGTGGGGCGCCCAGAACTGGACACAGTACTCCAGCTGTGGCCTGACCAGCATCACGTAGAGCGGGAGGATCACCTCCTTGGCCCTACTTGAGATGCACCTGTGGATGCACGATAGGGTCCGGTTGGCCCTGCTGACCGTGACCTCGCATTGTCGGCCCATGTTCATCTTGGAGTCAATGATGACTCCAAGATCCCTTTCTGCCTCTGTGCTCTCAAGAAGGGAGTTTCCCATCTTATAAGTGTGTTGCCAGTTACTACTGCCCAAGTGCAGCACCCTGCACTTGTCTGTATTGAAACGCATCCTGTTTTTGTCAGCCCACCCTTGCAACCTATCCAGATCTTTCTGTGGTCTTTCCCTCCCTGCTAGCGTACCCACCTCACCTCAGATTTTGGTATCATCAGCGAATTTGAACAGGTTGCTTTTCACCCCATCATCCAAATCACTAATAAAGAAATTGAACAGCATGGGCCCGAGGACTGAGCCCTGGGAGACTCCGCTGCCCACTGTTTTGATGGGAGTAAAAATAATAAAAGTACTAAGCAGTTTCAGAAAGACTCAGGGCTGGAAGATGATAATCAGGAACTCAGGTTCTAGCCCTTGCAGGTACACAGGGTCAAGTGGTACTACTCTCCACTTAGAAGCCCATGGTCTAACATTCATCACCACTGGAGTTTTTGGCCTGCTACTCAGCTCTGGATTGGCCTGTTTTGCTTTGTTTATTTGTTTTACTTGTTGGCCCTCTCCTGCAATGAAAATAATAGTGCACTCTGGGCTCTCAGGCCCAGAAAAACTCAGCCCTATGAAACTTGGTGCCTAGGATACATGCCTGCTATGATAATGGCCTGAATTCAGTACTCTCCTCTTCTACCTCATGCAGTGCAGAGACCTCTGCTTGTCTGTAGGACAAACTCCTTCTGCTTGGGAGCCAAGTGCCTGTGGAAAAGACCTAGTCTGCAGTTCTTCCCCTAGGCAAGTATGCCTTAGACCCTCTCTCTAGCCCATTTAATAAACAGCACTACTCTGGAGTGCAAAATTAGGGTCTGGCTTCCCCTATAATCCCCAGGCACCTGGAAAAGTGCCATTTGTTGGGTCTGAGATATGCTTGCCTGGGAGCAAATGAGCAGCCATGAAGCCTGGGGCTATGGACAGACATTACACATAAACCAGTTTAAGTGATCAAAAACTGGTTTAAACCTGTAACGGAACATAAGTTCAGTTCACAGAAATGAGTTTCAAAATGGCCAAAACCAGTTTGAGGTAAACTTGGCTGAATGCAGTATCAGACTTAACTGATTGAGCTGAAACCAGTTTATGCAATGCCTGTTCCAGAACCCTTCCTGGTTTAAGTTAAACCAGAGTCCCCCAGCATCCCAGCATGCTCTCTGGGCTGGACTCTGCTCCAGGAGAGCAGGGCTGGCTCCACCCCTCTGCTGTCTAGCCTGAGCTGGGGGAGAGGGGAGGGAGGAGAGGGGATGTGGTGAGACACCAGCTGGCATGGCCCTGTTAAGGCTAAGGAGGCAGGGAGGGGGTTAATGCTTCTCTCCTTCCCCTCCCCCCCCCACAGCTGGGGTCTGCCTGTCTGCTGGGGAGTGGGGAGTGGCAGAGGTGGAGGGGGGAAGCTGGGGCTGCAGAAGGGACAGAGGGAATTAACCCCGTCCCTGCCCCCTTCACTTTAATGAGGCCATGTCCCACTGCTGGATGGAGGTTGGAGAAGGGGAGCAGCCTCTGTCAGACTGCCCAGGAGGGGGAGTATTCCCCACCTCCCTTCCCTGTCCCACTGGCAGGGATTGCGGCTGTCCCAGCATAGCCCCATTGGGTGTGTCCACACATGCAAGCATGTGTGCTTGCAGCAGCTCAAATAGAAGCGGTGCAAATTTGAGCCAGGGCCTTTTGCCTCAGCGCACATGCTCAGACATGCACTTTGTTGTGGAGCAAATTGTACCACTTGGGGCAAAATAACCCTGCTTGGCTCCTCCTGGATCTGCAACCAGGGGGAGCTAGAGTCTGGGGCCAGCACTTGTGCTGTCCCCAGCAGTATAAAAAGCTGCCCTGTCCTGGCCCCAGCAGTATAAAAAGCCGCCTTGGCAAGTAGTTCAGGGCTACTAGCTCTCAGGAGCTTCTGGGGCCCAGCAAATTGGTACCTGGGGACACTACCCCTTGTGCCAGCTGGAGTGCTGAAGCAGCCCTGAGAGTTCCCTGCCCCCTCTACCCACTGCAGCAGTCTGACAGTGGGGGCTGCTGCTTGGCTGTGACCTGCTGTGCACCTGCCAGACTCAGATGGGGCCTGCACAGCCAGTAGAGGCATCTGCCCCTCTGGGCCAGCTGCCAGTGGACTGCGGTTGCAGGGTTGGCCTTTGTGCGGTACCTCT
>NW_005841967.1:2479593-2481380 GCF_000455745.1 Alligator sinensis | reverse complement strand
GCCCCCCAATGGCTGCCCCACCCAGCCCCACCCCCCAACTTGAACCCCCAGGCCGCCATGGCTACCCCCACAACCCCAGGCACTGTCACTTTAAAAAAAAAAAAGAAAAAAAAGGAAAAAATTAATGGGAAAAAAAAGCCTCTACTTACCCTAGAAGCAGAGGTGGGGGGGCTCCAGGGCCTCCTGGCAGAGCACCCCTGGGCAGCACAGGACAGCGGGGAGGCAGCAGGGCCTGAGCTGGGGCCACTGGGGCTATCCCTCTGCCCCGCACTGTGTGGGTGGGACCCCAGTCAGCCAGACGGCAGCCAGACTGCTGGTAAGTGCTGGGGTTTTTGTTGTTGTTTTTTTTAAACTGGGCGGGGGATCTTGGAGGGATGGGGCTGGGCAGGGCAGGGTGTGTGGGGCTGGCAGGGGGAAGGGCTGGACACAAAAGTGATTGGGGGTCAGGAGTGGGAGGGGGCAGGGCAGAGGTCAGGGGGGCTGCAAGAGTGGGCAGGGCCAGCGGGGGTCCCCCCCATGGTCCTCTTCCCCCTCTTCCAGCCCCCACGACCCCTTACTCACCGGCACTGGAGCCCTGGTGCTGAACGCGCACCCTGGCCAGCCGTGTGTTTCAGCACCAGGGCGAGGGGCCAACCACAGAGATGCTCTGGCAGCCAGAGTATCTCTGTGGAGGACCCAGCCTCCGGTTGCCTCAGGGCATGTTCCAGGACCGTGCCCTGCCCCGCTTTTTAAAACTTCAGTGTTTTTAGTCCCCTGGGTATTCAGGGGTCTAATTTTCTCCCTGTGCTACAAGCTTGCAGCGTGGGGAACATTTTTTCATTCCCGCATGTGTCTGTTGCCCCATCTCAAAGGGGTTTGAGGCTGGGCAAGAGGCACATGTGCACTCGTCTGGATGAGCCCACTAAGGATAAGGGGGTAGGGAGGGGGTTAATTCCCTCCCTCCCACTGGGGGACTGCAGCTGGGGTGGAGCAGCCCCCCTCACTGCAGGGTGGGGAGGGGGGCTTTGTGCAGCACTGCCTGGCCCCAGAGGGGGACTCTTCTCCCACCCCTGTGAGGTTGGGGGCTCTGTTCAGTGAGCCCCTGCAGTGCTTCCAAGCTGGCCCAGGTAGCCTGCTGCCCGGCCAGCTGCTGCCTGTGCACACTGGGCCAGGCTGCACTGCTGACAGGGCTCCATGTCCCCATCACTGAGCTGCAGCCACTGGGGGAGGCCCCATCTCTGTAGCATGGCCAAGCATCATAGTGAAGCTGCCTCAGCTGGGGCTCAGTGAGGCTGGGCCAGGCTGCGGGGGGTGGAACCACCCCGTGGCTCAGTGACAGTCACTCCTTGTGGCCAGGCGGAGATGGACTGGGCCAGGCAGCACTGCACAGACCCCTCTGTCTCCACCCTGCAGCAGTGGAGGAGGGGGACAAGTCCTCTTCCAGCACCAAATAGTGGCCCCTGCTCCATCCTGCATGGGAGGAGGAGCAGGGGGGAAGAGTCCCCATCTGGGGCTGGGAAGCTCTGCACAGAGCCCCCCTCCCAGCTCTGCGGCAGCGGGGGCTAGGGGAGAAGGAGGAGGGGGACGAGTCCCCACAGCACCAAACAGAGCCCCCCCTGCCTGGCGGGGGAGTGGGAGGAGGAAGAGTCCCCCTCTGGGGCTGGGCGGCCCTGCACAGAGCCCCTCTCCTCACCCTGCACTGGTGGGGGGGATGGGAGGGAAGAGGAGAAGCAGGAGGAGGGGGAAGAGTCCCCACTCCAGCACTTCACAGAGCCCCCTTCCCTACCCTGTGGCCATGGTGGGGAGAG
>NW_005841967.1:2462793-2479562 GCF_000455745.1 Alligator sinensis | reverse complement strand
AAGAGTCTCTCTCTGGGACTGGGCAGCAATCTGTGCCCAGATTGCTCCTGGCGGTAAGGGAGCTGCTGGGGTAGACAGACCACTCCCCTCCTCTTCCTTCTCATTCTACCCCCTCCCCCCCCAGCCACAGGAGTCTGGCCACACTCCCTCTTCCCCCACCCTCCAAACCCCACAGGCCAAGGTTGGGGTTTAAACCCCTCCTCAGTCTTAGTCAGGCCTGCTTGGGCCTTGCCATGCTCCACCCCACCGCTCAGCTTCCTTGTGTGAGGGAAGGGAGCGGTGCTCTAGTGCCCCTGGGCTTCTGGCCTGTGCCACTGCAGGCATGTGCCTGAATTTCCAAAATGAAAAGGGAATGTCTATTCTCTTGCAATCCAGTTCAATCTTTGCAGGTTAGACTAACCTGCAAAAATTGAATCAATTCAGGCTCGAGCTTTTTTGAATTTCTGTCCCTAGCCTATCTGACAACTGAGCAGTGACCTGTGCACTGCATGAGGGCAGCCTTGAATCCATATCCTTGCCTGTCCAGGCATATGGCTTAAGTAGAGTTAGAAATCTGTGCTTGGAACTCCAGCACTATCATTTTCATTGCAAGGGAGAGGAGAAGCCAGTCAGGAGAACAGCAGCCAATATAGATTCACAGGGTTAGACAGGTGTGAATACCGGGGCCTCAGTTTTGGTAGCTATTTCTAGGGGATTTGGCCCCTCTGTGCAGTCTGCCACCAGGAGTAAGAGACAGTGTTTGAGCCACTAAGCTGTAGTGTCAATTTCCTTTCTTTAGGCAAAAACTGACACTGAAGGGTCTTGGTTTGAAATAAGGTCTAGGCCGGGGCCTGTCTTCCCTCTCACCCTGCTGAGTATTGTTCCTGCATAGTTCTCCTAGAGACAATGTTGGATGGGGATTTTTTGTGTAATGACCTAAGGCCTCCAATGAGGGCACTCAATGGAGGATGCCTGGTGACAGGATGAGTGCTATTTATTTAATATGAAATGTATGAATGTTTCCTTCTCTACTTGATTTGCCTCCAATACTTAAATGACTATTTTCTCTGGCAAATTTAGTAATATTTTGCCAAGGACTTTACAGACTTTAGTTAAATTTCAAAACATGCTAGAGAAGGAGACAAGCATTGTAAGTATCTTGCACAAGGGCAAACTGAGGCACAAGGCATTGAGTCAGTGACAGATCCACAAATAAAAACAGTGCTCACACTTCCAGTGACTCATTTGTAATACAAGCTACCTTTCCTGCTCCCTGTAAAGCACCTGTGCTTCTTGATTGTTTCATTCAGGCCCTGGCCTATGCATATTACAGTGATCAAGTCTCTCAGTATACAAATATTTCAGCAAAACTGTCTTTTCATGGGAATATAAAATTATTTTTGCTACATTTTTAGATTCTTCTTATGGCCAGAATGCTTGGGCAGTGATTTCCCAGTTGAATGTAATCACCTAGTGCCTGGGTAAGATTGGCTAAGGGACATAATTGAAAGGCTATGTCAACACTATCTCATTGACATTTAAGTGCAGAGCAGAAGCATGACAGCAAAATGGACTGGAGCGGGGACATGAGATGCTTCTGACAGCTGGTGTCAACAGGATGCTGACATGAAAAGCATAATCTGGAGTGAAATCTGAAAGAAATGCAAGGACAGACCATGCGGAAAAGTTCAACTGCCTTATGTGTAACCAGGCATAAGAGAGTAAGTCTGCCTGCTTTTTATTCCTGAGAGAAATCTTGCATGATGCTCATCATGAATTAAATACCTCCTTCACCCACTCCCAATTTGAAGTGTTTAATGATTTTTGTTTACTTTTTATGTTCTTTATGGTGAAGACCAGCTGCAGAAATGCACTTCTTGCAAATAAATTGTAAAATACAAGAGGTAAATTTAAAAAAAAGCACAAGAAAAATAAATTGTATTTTTAAAAGCATTACCAATTGTAATGATTTCCTTTGTCAATAGCAGCACAGAGAAAGTTCTTTCCTTTTAAAAAGTAGGTGCTACTTAATATGACAACATGTATTTGATCTTACCATGTATTTAAAAGATGTAATGAAGGATATTTTACAATGTATGTGTGTCAGGTGTGTGTGTGTGTGCATGCATGTGCAAACTTAAGATGCCAAGTATGTGCACTGAATCAGCTATTAAGTCCTGCGAAAGGAAAGCCCCATTTTCAGTGCAGCATAAACAATTACCTTGACCATTAACATCAACGAGAGCATACTGAAAATGCACCTATGTGTTTCAACCTTATTTCATAATCTTCTAAAAATACAAGAGTTTTGACAGGCTTTTCTTTCAGGCACTAGCACAGTTCAATTTCTGGCTTGTCAAGTGCGACTCTCCTTCACTACCCTTTCATGCATCTATGGTGGAGTGGCAGTTGTGCTGGTGATTTTTTTTTTGCACAGTTGGAGATGTTGATGGGTTCTGTATTCCTTTATTCTAATTTGTCAAACAGTTTTTGTTGAGTAGAAAAAGAGAGAGGCACAGAATATGGCCAAGAATGTCACAATTCTCTCATCTATTAATTTAGAGTGCTTGTCTCATTCAGTATCTAACATAAGATTTCCTAACACCTTTCTCAGCAGGAGGGGCTCAGTACTTTTTGAAAGTTGAGCTCAAGTCACATGCCTGCACCAAAAAAAAAGGCACTTGATTGACAGTCCATTTAGAAAAGCTTGGCATTTCAGAATGGCAGCTGAGCTGGGCTTAGGGCATCTTAGGGTGTGCAAGGAGGATATGAAATCTTTTTGGTTTTCCCGAATTCTTGGTTTCTATAGCTCCAAAGTTAATTCTCCAAAGTATATTGCTCTATTCTCTGGACTGTTGTATTTTATGCCATCTGCTTGTGCTTTCTCACTTACCCCTTGTGAGGAGAGGATGTGTTATTGGGTACAAAAACATATCCCTTCTACAAGGATATCTGTATACTTGAGCATGAGATTTCTTGGTGAAGGCAATATGCAGTTGAGTGAATAGTGATTAACACAGACTGCTGATACAAATCTACCAATGACTTATTCATCAAGAGAAGACATTTTTGTGATCATCCCTTTGAAACTGCAGCATTGCACATTCCATCAAGTGAAAAATGTAACTTAAAGGCAGTATGACAATTTGTCTTTGTTTTCTTAAATACTGAAATATAAAATACTTTTGTACACACTTAAAACAAGAGTCCGATGCAACTCAACAATCCTATGAAAACCTTTTCTATCCCATAAGACTACATAATAGGTAAGAAAGGGATAGCCTCTCTTTCTCTTTCGTATGGAGTCAGATATCAACTTCCAAATCTACGAGCAGTGTCGGGTATTATCATTCAATGTTCAGATTCCATTTGCCCCATCTGGTCATTTGTAAAGATTACAGTTTTTGATTAAGTGCTGTGCTGTTTTTTGGATGCCATGTTCATACAGGAGCTATCCAAGATGTTCATCTTGTGCAGTGTTGTTTTGGAGCATTCATATCCAGATCTCAACTTGACCCACACTTCTCTGACAATGTCATGCCCAATGGGAGACTCGTTTGGTGTTGGTATAAAATGCTGTAGGAATAGGTTTGATCTTGGTTGGCCCACTCTGTTGTTGCCTATAGATTGAATAGATTTCATAGACATTAAGGGCTGGAGGGACCTCATGAGATCATTGGGTCCCAGTCCCCCCGCCATAGGTGGGAAGTCAGCTAGGATCAAGTGACCCCAGCAAGAAATATATCCACCTGTTTTTTGAAGGAATCCAGAGCAGGTGCTTGCACCACCTCTGGGGGGAATTTGTTCCAGACACATGCACCATAAAGAACTTTATTCTTATATCTAGTTTAAATTGGCCTTCCTGGAGTTTATGGCCATTAGACCTTGTTATCCCTTGGGAAGCTCCGATGAACAGGTGTTCTCCCAGGTCCTCATGTATCTCTCTTATGTAATTGTAGGCTGCCACTAAGCCCCCCTGAGCCTTCTCTTCTCCAGACTGAAGAGTCCCAAGTCCCTCAGCCTCTCTTTATATGGCCTTCCCTCCAGGCCTTGGATCATATGAGTAGCTCTCTGCTGGACTCTCTCAAGCTTCTCCACATCCTTCCTGAAGTGGCGGGCCCAATACTGGATGCAGATGCAGTACTCCAGCTGTGGTCTCACCAGGGCTGAGTAAAGTGGGAGGATGACTTCCCTGGTTTTGCTTGAGATGCATCAGTGGATGCATGCCAGAGTTTGGTTAGCTTTGCCAGCCACAGCATCACATTTGTGGCTCATATTCACCTTGTGGTCAATCAAGACCCCCAAGTCCCTCTCAGTCATGGTGCTAGCGAGTATAGCACTGCTGAGCCAGTAAGTATGCTGGGGGTTCTTCCTACCAAGGTGCAGCACCTTACACTTCTCTGCATTGAAGGCCATCAGGTTTTGGTTGGCCCACCTTGAGAGTATGTCCAAGTTGCCCTGTATCCTTAGCCTGTCCTATGGTGTGACTGCCCTCCCGCATAATTTGGTATCATCCATGAACTTGGCCTGTTCACATCTGACTCCCAAATCCAGATTATTGATGAAGATGTTAAAGAGTACCAGCCCAAGTACTGAGCCCTGAGGGACTCCACTGGTTACCCTGTGTCATGTTGATTTGCTCCCTTCAACTAGTACTCTTTGGGTCCAACCCCATAGCCAGCTGCCTAGCCATCGGACCGTATGATGATCAAGGCCACAGTTCCCCAGTTTAACCATGAGGACATAATGGGGAACTAGGTCAAAGGCCTTCTTGAAGTCCAGATATATGATGTTCATGTCATCTCCCTTGTCCAGGGCATATGTTACCTGGTCATAGAAGGAGATGAGATTGGTCAGGCAAAACCTGCCAGTCACAAAGCCATGTTGGCTGGAATTCAGAAGCTTGCCTTCCGTTAGTCCGGTGTTGATGGATCCCTTGACAATTTTCTCCAGGATTTTTCCAGGGATGGATGCCAGACTGATTGGTTTATAGTTCCCTGGGTCATCCCTCCTCCCTTTCTTGTAGGTAGGCACCACATCGGGCTCTTTTCCAGTCATCTGGGACCTCACCCAAGTACCACAATTTTTCAAATATCTCTGCCAAGGGGGATGCAATGATGTTTGCCAGCTCTTTCAAGACTCTAGGGTGCATTCCATCTGGGCCTGCGGACTTGTGAATGTCCAGTTTCTCAAGGTGTTCACTCACCTGATCCACATCAATTTTGGGTCCATTGCCTGCTCCAGGATTGGTTTGTGCCATTCCTGACTGCGTGATTCTCCTGGGAGAGTGAAAAACCAATACAAAAAAGTCATTTAGGAGATTGACACTTTCTTGGGCATCGGATGTCAGTTCCCCTGTTGGATCTTGCAGGGGTCCAATGGTATCTTTGTTCTTTTTCTGACTTCCCACCTATCTGAAGGACTTTTTATTGTCCTTGATTCTTGTTCAGTTTGTGCCTCGGATTTTCTCAGCTGCTCTCTACAGGTGTGAGTGAGTGCAGAGTAATCCTCTTTGGCAATGCTTCCTGTTTTCCAGGTGGTATAGGCTACTCTTTTGAGATTAATGAGGTCCAACAGTTCTTTATTCAGCCATGGGGGCTTCCTTAACCATTGACTGCATTTCTTGTGAGATGGTATGACTTTGCCCTGTGTTTCAAGGATTATGTTTTTGACAGATGACCATTTCTCATGTACTCTCTTTTGTGGGGGGAGGGGAGTATAGACTCTAATTGCCTGAGTGACCAATTCTCTCAGTTTGCAGAAGTTAGCCTTCCCAAAGTTAGGGACTTCTGTTTTACTGAGGGGTTTGTCTGCTCTTTGGTGAACTAAGAAGGTAACCAATTAATGGTTGCTATCACCAAGCTTCCCCTTGATCCACAGATTGCTCACCAGTTCCTCCCCTTTGGCCTGGACCAGATCAAGCAATGCCTCTCCCCTAGTTGACCCATAGACCGCCTGGGTTAGGTAGAAGTGATTGATGCATAAGAGAAAGCTACGTGACCTGTCAGATTTGGCCATCCGCTCATCGCAAGAGATGTCAGGGAAGTTGAATTCCCCCATGACAATCATGCATCGGGAGCGCATGGCTTCGACCAGCTCCCTATTGAATTCCTGATCTAGGTCTTCCTCTTGGTGGGGAGGTCTAATTCAATCTGCAGGGAGGTGAACTGATCCTTGACGTAGAGAGCAACACCCCCACCTCTCTTCCCCACATGGTCTCTCCTATATAAGGTGTAACTTTCTACTGTCATCGACCAATCATAGGTGGACTCCCACCAGGCCTCCATAATCCCTACAAGGTCATAGTCATTTTCACAGAGGAGAAAGGCCAGTTCCTCAAGCTTATTTCCTAAGCTCCTGGTGTTTGTGTACAGACAGTTAAGTCTGCCATGAGAAGCCCGATGCTTCCATGAGGGGTTAAGCAGGACCTTTCCTTGGGCTGTCACCAGAACGTGTTCCTTTGGGCTGCCTCAGTTCTTGGTAGTGTGGCTGACATGACCTGGGCTAGATGTTAGTAGACTGCCCATCTCCCAGCAGTCTCAGTTTAAAGCCCTGTCAAAAAGGTCAGACATTCTGGCTAAGAAGAGCTTCTTCCCTTTCCAGGTGAGGTGGAGGCCATCCCTTCCCAACAGTCCACTCTCTCTGAAGTGTGGACCATAGTCGAGTAAGCCAAACCCTTCTCGATGGCACCATCAAGTCTTCTATTTACCTCGCTGGTGCGCCTATCCCTCCGGAGTCCATTTCCTGCGACAGGGAGGTTTGAAGAGAAAACTATCTGTGTCCCCAGACCCTTGAGCCCAGCTCCCACAGCCCTGTAGTCACACATGAGCCGGTCTGGACTTCTCTGTGCCATATTATTGGTGCCCACATGGATGAATAGCATGGGATGGTGGTTGGAGAGCTGGACGAGTTTGGGGATCCCCTCTGTCACATCCCAGATGTGAGCTCCAGGCAGGCAGCAGACCTCATGGGCCAAGAGGTCAGGGTGACAGCTCGCTCCCTCAGTCCCCCTAATGAGGGAGTCACCCACCATGATTATTCTGCATCTTCTTCTAGGTGCAAGTGCTGGTGGCCCTGCACCCTCACATGCTGGAGCCAGTGGTATGGCTGGCTCTGTTGATGTGAGAGGTGTAAAGCAGTTGTGCAGCTCCAGGGGAACGTTAATCTTGGTGTTGCACCTCTTTGGGCCAGAGACAACTGTCATCCAGGTTTGGTTCCGCATCTCCAGTCTCTTTCAGGAGCCTTTATGCTTCATGTATAAATGGTTTACAACTTTTAAGCCTCTTAAGTCTCCATCTGTTTGGGTCTTCAGTTAAGACCTGATGGAGCAGGTGACTTCATCATTTCTTGCCTCTATTGCCACTAATGTCTGTCTTCTTATATTGCTTGGTCCAATGCCCAAAAGTACAGGGAATACATCTGTTTGCATGTAAGTTGTGCAGTCTGTTATGAGTCTCAGGACATTTTTAAATACAGTGTTGAGCTTTTTAGTGTAACAACCTCTGGACCATGCAGGAGTACAATATTCTGCTGGGCTGTATATAATTGCAAGTGCAGTGGTTCTGAGCACTTTGAAGTTAGCACCTCATGTCATGTTGGCTAAACATCTTAAGACAGCTACCCATGCAGAGACCTTACTGCTGACCTCCTGAATGTGATGTTTATGGTGAGGGAATGGTCTAATGTGACTCCTTGGTAGGTTGGGTATGCTCATGGGGAAGGATGTGGTTGCCTTCTCTGATTATTCAGTGTGCACATGGCTCAATGACTGTTCATGTGGAAGAGTAATGATAGTGATTTATTCATGATTAACTTTAAGTGCTACTTGTGTAGATAATCAGTGATGAATTCCATGTCAGTGCTTGGTATCTTTTCCAGTTCTGTCATGTCAATTCCTTGGGCTACTATGGCAACATAGTCAGTATATATGTATCACTTAGACATTGTATGCAGGAAGTCTGAAGTATTTACATTGAAAAGTATTGGTGTATTTTAGAGAGAAGATTTTTTGGACAAACAGTGATGTCATTACTATTCTGAAACCCAATAAACCACTAGAGGATCAAAAGAGCTACCTAACCAATTCACTACTCTGCATTACACACCAACTCATGGAGTGTGTAATCCCGAATAGAATAAATAACATCATTGACCCCCTTAGCTCCCAAAAAAACAAGATGGCTTTCAGAAAAAGCAGTGTACCAGTGACTGAGTTACATTGCTTACATCTGATGTAGGAAACGGATTTGAAATGAGGCAGAAAACAGCCACGGTCTTTATTGACCTTACAGCCACTTATGATACTGCATGGCACCAAGGCCTCTAATATAAACTGCATTCTGTGATATCTGGCTGCAAGTTATATGCTTTCATCATGAACATAATTGTCTCTAGTGGGTTATGGACTAGAGAAAATCCCACACAATTTACTGATTCGTTTTGATGCACTGGCTGGGGGAATAGTTAGCTGATTGCATGATTTCACAATGATTACACACTTAATTTATACAACACAATTTTATTTTAAAACTCTTTGCTACGTATATAACACTGCTTAGCTTTAAGAAACACCACAAACATTAAGAACACAATAATTACATATATCAGAAACAATGCTCCGAATGCACTTCCTTCCCAAACAATGCTATAAGAATTAGTGTTACAAAAACAACTACAATTACAACTAAAAGTTAAATTTGAATCAATACTATTATTTTTCATAATATACTTACAATCCTAGAATTCCAAGAAGCCAAATACCAAAATATGTTTTCATTCCTCAGTAGTACAATTTAATGGGTTGGCCTCAGTAGTACGATTCAATGGGCTCGCCTCAGCAATACAATTCAATAGGCTGGCCTCAGCAATACGATTCAATGAGCTGGGCTCAGCAGTGATAGGACTAAGTCCCCTTCCTTCAGTCCCTTTCGGGCGCTCTGCAGCTTCAGCGTGAACTAAGAAATTCGTGTTCACGGAGAGGGTGGTTCAGGTGATCAAGCTGATCCGGCCTACACTTGTGATTCTTCCTTCGTTGTTCTGCAAGTGAAGTCACCTCCAAATTGGGACAGTAAGTTACAGTTTTTATTGAGTGAGCTGCCGTCTATGGGCTCCTCCTACTCAACCTGTCATTACCCCCAAATTTGGGCTCGGATCTTACTCAACAGATTCTTTTGAAATTACCTTTGGGAAACTTCCATATCACTGCAAATGCCCTTTTCTTACCAATCTGGTCAAAAGGCCTTAGGGTTTGATCTCTCGGAACTCAGGATATTTGCTCTCTTTGTAAAAGACTTCTAAAGATAAAATTTAAATTAAGACTTTAAGCGAAGTCAGGACCTTTTGCACATAGTCCAAAAACAATGACTTAGATAAGAAGATAAATCTTATCTTCTTCCTGAAACTGGCTAATGGGCAACATTTACTATTTCATTCAATATGACAATAATCTCCAGTAGGTCATTCAAACTCACTACTAGCCAAGGAGAAAAAAGCAGAGTATAAACTCCGAAGAGTGGAGTCCCCAAGGGTCAGTGCTAGGGATAGCCAGATTCTTGGTTAGTACCATTTAAATCTATGATTAGTCTCCCTGAAGCCTGTGGGGCAATTTATGGACTAAGGAATCCTCAGTGTTAGAAATAATATCAGTCTAGCCAGTTATAAGTATAGCGTATTTACACAAGAAGTTATAAACTTGCTCATGTTCAGATGGGGTCATCTCCTGTCTCATGTCTTAGAATGATTTAATTTGTAAGTAATAGCTTATAATGAATTCATGCATTCTGAGCTATAGCAGTTAAATTATTTTTCCAGTTATGTTTGCAGATTGTTATTAGCAGAAAAATATATTGCCTGTAAATCTGTATGCAGTTAAGTGGGGTTAAACTGAAAGCAAAAGGAAAGCTTCCTCTTTCTGCAATAATTTAGGTTGGATTTAAAGCCATACATTGCCAGACACTTGAGTTGTTGATGTCGCTCCATTGTCTCCTTAGTGCACTATAAAAGAAGCACAAGAGAATGTAAAAATAAATGCAGCATTCTGGTTATGAAGTCAATCCCCTGCCTCCCGTACAATCCTATACTTTCAGAGTAGAGAAACAGCTGCTACCCCTTGTTGAAAAAAAATAGGATTTTAATATGGTTCGGTTCACCTGTTAAGGGCTAGAAAGAGTGAAAGCTAAAATCATTCACAGCGTGATTTATTTTAGCTTTGCAGCATTCTCAGTACAAGGGATAATTAAATACCCTTCTATAGTGGAATGAATGGGAAAATTCATTGAATAATTCCATATGCAGGCCAGACACACACTACATTATTGTGTAGCCTTGGCTATGAGTATTAGTCTTCTCTTCAACAGGCACGGTTTTGTTTCTAAACTGGACTTCAAGAGTGGAACTAATGCTGCAAGGTGCTGAGCATCCAATCCTGCTAATTTTAATGCATGTTTCCTTATAGCTGCATTAACTAATTTTGATTTAGTCCCAGAAATATTCAGCATTATGTCCTCAAATAAAACTACTTTTCATACCAGTTTAAAGAACACGGGTCAAAGGTGTCCAAAGAGGCCTAAAAGTTAAATGTCTAGATCTATATCTAGTTGCTTAAATAAGTGGTCTGATTTCTAAAGATTTTGAGCGTATATAGCTCAATTTGATGTAAATACTAGTGATAACATATGTCAGTGAGCAATTATTAACAGTATAGAAGTTGACTCGCATAGCCATCCTCTTGACTGTGATTATTTATTTATTGCAAAAATTGTTTCCTCAGGGACTTGAAATCTGCCCTGCAGGAAGTATGGTTAACACTTCTTCCACTATGGACCTACAGCATCCCTGCAGAGACCCTTGCTTCCCTGGAATTCCTGTGTCCATAGAAGGGATGTAAATATCCTTTAAAAATATTTGTTTAACCTCCTCTAATTATATCAGTTAAAGGGCTACCATATTTTCAATTTTAAAAAAGAGGACACCTGTGTAGGGGAGGGAAGGTGGGGGTATATGATTGTGGGAGGGGGCAGTGATATGCCTGTGCCCTACCCCTGCCCCTCACTCCCAAGCCACAGCTCCCCCAGCCCCGCTGCTGCCCTTCACTCCTGACCCACAGCCCTCTGCCCCCCCCAGCCCTGCTGTCCATGCAGCATCCTGCTGACCCTAAAGAACCCCCCACCCTCTTCCCCTGCTGAAGGGGCAGGCACTTCCCCTGCCTCTCCGCCCTGCTGCAGCCCCAAAGATGGGAGGACCCAAAAAGAGGACATGTCTGGGAAAACATATGGTAACCCTAAACGATTAACCAATTAATGCAGCAACCATCACAATTGCTGCTGAGAGCTGCTCTGGCTTCTTTGACTAGGAGTGGTGGGGACAGCAATCTCAGCCAGACAACATGAAGCCCTGCGCTGGGAGCGGGGAGTACCTGTGAATAAGTAGCTAACTGCTTAATTGAGGAGTCATTAAGCTGCTTGCTGTTTTTCTGTTAGGCTATGGGTGCTAGTCCCCCTTGCTTCTCCCCTCCTCCTCGCTCCTCCCTCCTGCCTGCCTTCTGCCTTCTGATTCCTTCTGGGGCACTGTGTGGCTTCTCTTCCCTGCCAGACTGCACCCTCCTGGAGCTAAAGGATAACTAGTAAGCTAGCCAGTTATCACTGCACTTACAGTTAAATGATTTATCATTTAACCTTTGCATCCCTAGTTTATAGTTATCTTCACAGGTTTGCCTTGTACTGACAACACAAAAAATGTACCTATTGAACCCTATTTAAGTTTTTGCTCCAGGTCAATGGAACAGTAAGAAATATACTTAATTTTAAGTTTGTAAACAGTTGAACTGAAAAAAGCAATGGGATTACCCACACGCTCAAAGAAAGCTGAGACTTTCCTGGATAAGTCCCCTAGCCATAAAGAGATGTTTAGCTTTTATTTATTTAGTTTTTAAAAACAAACATCTCTTTCTTGCTACTATAAATAGTTTTGGATCTAAAATTGACTAAATAATAAGGCAAAGGCAGATTTGTTTCTGGATTGCTAGTCAGGGAACAGCAGCACTGATAAACACCATCTCAGTTTCCAATCATCCATGAAATACTGTGGGAATTACAAAGATTGTTCTCCAGTCTAGCTCTAAAAAGCTGTTAACACCAGCTTCTGGTATTTTAGCACATGAGAAAGATGCATTATGGAATGCTTCCATTACTTAATGCTGATTTGATTTGGTGGAGATTTGGCCCAATTCGGTGACCAAATCTCTGAATCCAAATCGAATCAGGAGACCCTTTAATTTATCTGAATCGATTTGGAGAGATTCGGACAGATTCGACAATTCAGATGTAGAGACAGCTTTAAATATTTTTTCTACAGACCTCTAGGCAGCAGGGGCTCTGAACACTGAGGTGCAGGGGCAGATGCAGCATCCCACAGAAGCATGGGGGGTTCCCCAGCACGCTCAGCAGCAGACCTGGAAGTGGACCTCCCGCAACTCCTGGCTCTCCTGGGCCTGGAGGGGGGGGGCACCCGGGGTTCCCCTACAGATGATTGCCAAGCCAGAGGGGCATGGGGGGCCCCCAGTGCACTCCCCGGCAGACCCGGAAGTGGACCAGAAGTTCACTGCTGAGCACGCTTGAGAGCCCCCCCTGTGCTCCTGTGGGATGTTCCATGAGCCCCAGCACCACAGCGATCATGAGCTGCACTGCTACCTCAAGGTATGTAGAAAAAAACTTTAAAGCTGTGCCTGTGTCCGAAACACTGATTCACCAAATCAGCAAATTGAGCTGAATTGAATCAGGGACAGTGATCCAAATGAATGGATCAAATCACTGTCCCTGATTCAGGCTGAATCCGAATCTGAATCGAATGGAGCCTGTTTCACACAGCCCTACTGGATATTTCTACCCCATCTAGCTATCTCCCTGGTACATCCAGGGTCCCCGTTGCCACATCTGAGCACTTCAACTTTCAATTTATCCACACAATAGACAGGAAAGTGTTATTATCTCCATTTTAAAGACAGGAAACAGATTAAGCACCCAGCTCCTCAAAAGATGTTTAGACACCAAACTGCCATGGATCTGGATTCAAGTGTCTTGCACAAGGTCATACAGGAAATCTGTGGAAGTGCAAGTAACTGAAATCAGGTCTCTAAAATCCCAGAGTAACACAGTAATGCTCTGATTTTCCTTCTTCTTCCAGGCAGATTTACTTCTATACAGACAGAATTATTTATTGTTGTGAACCCACATGAGAACTGTAAAGAACAGACTTCATAATCAACCAGATGGCACTGGAATCCAGCTTCTCTGCCTTTTCAAGAGTGCCATGATATCCTTCAAGCATGTCATCTGATAATGATATTAGTGCAGCACTCTGTTCAACAGTAAATAATTCAATAACTGCAAGGCATGTGCCACCAGGTCTTGAGCCAGCTGTTGTCATTCCTATGTTAATGAAGCTACCCTTGACTCCCAGTTATTATTAAATTCCAGGTACAACCTATTTTTATGTCTCCTCTCAAAGCCTGCAGAATCTGTGGAGGCAGCTCAGTTTCTTTTAGTCACTTAGCAGTGTTCTCATCACGTGAATAATTTAAATCTTGTGTCAGTTGGAATCTTAATAATGAAACACTATTAAGAATCCTGAATCCATTTATGAGTAGATTCCAGTTCTGCATTCAGTTGTGTGCCAGTTAGCATTGATCCCAAGTATAACCTCAGGATGCAGCTTACCCATTTCAGAGATTCTGTCCAATTTAGCCATGCTGAATAAAACCCAGTGAGACAAGTACTGTTGTGTCCCAGAGCCAGGACAAGGTACAGATTCAACCAGCCATAATCAGCTCTTAAACAGTACTCTCCACAACCTACTCTCAGGGAAAGCAAAGGCAGCCAGGGCCAGTTATGTTTCATCATGTTTAATGCTGATTGAGATATTCTCTCTCTCAGAACTTCTGAGCATGGATTCAGTGCTTAGTACTTATAAGGTCTGCTGCACTAATGGTGAAATCTGGATCTATTATGGTACCTTGCATGGATAATGGAACTGTGCAGATATTTGATTTTTTGGTTCTATAGACAAATCAAAAACATTGAAAAAATTTCTTGCAAGAAAACTCAAAACAGTTTTGGTTTCTTCTCATCCTGAAATTGTGTCAGGTGGAGTGAAACGTTCCACTTCATATTGTTTCTTACCTTAAAAAAATAATATATGTAACCCAGGTACATGCAAGGGTGTGCCCTATTCTCAATTGGATGGGATGGGTAGGCAGGAAGGGGTGCTGTGAGAGGGATGCCAGAATTTCAAGCAGATCCCTCTTTCCTCTATAGAGTTAGCCCAAGCCCAAAGTTCTTAGCTATATACAATTTATTAAGTTATAATATACATAAACATAAAGCTAAATATCATATACATATATTTACACAGTGAACATTAACCAATAACCAAGGTCAAATCCTATTTACTATTTACAACATCACAATACAACATTTCAATTACAAAATATAAGGTGCAAACATGAACAATCTTAATAACATTTATCCCTTAATATAGTACCTGACCCATGGCAAGAGATAGTCCTCCTTCCAATGGGGTCCCTTGTGAGGTGTCCAGGAAGCACCAGGGCCCCCTCCCCTTAGTGCCTTGACTAGGTGGGGGGCTGCTCACCCAGCCCCTTCTCTGGGTTAGCCCGCCTTGTGTCTTTCCCCTGCGGGACCCAAGGGCCCAATGACTCATGTCCCCGCAGATGGCAGTGGTCAGAGCGCAGCTCGATGGGGTCTCCTTTGCTGGAGCACCTCTCCAGGCCTGTCCTGTGCTGCTGGGTTCCTCCCTGCCCTGTGCCCTGCTCTGGGCACCAAGGGCTCAGCTCCTCCCAGCTGCTGGCTCCTGGGCCTCATGCCACAGCACTACCATTTCCCCATGCCCTGGGTCAGCACTGAGGGCTCTCTTAGCACAGGCTGCGCCCTTCAGGCTCTGGACAGCCGTCCTCACTCTGAGTGGTTACAAGCAGCCTCTGCTGCTCCCTGGCTTACAAGTCTTGGGTCTGTGTGCTGCCCTGCACACCATGGGACCTGGCCGCTTGCCGGGAGATGGGGCCTGAGATGCCTCACTGTGGCCCCCAAGGCCCTGCTGGGGTTGCAGGCTCAAGCTGCTGCTTGTGGTTCCCAAAGCCTGGGTACCGTGCACCAAATCATGCACTGTGAAGGGGCCTGAGCAGTCTTACACTGCTCCCAGGGCCGGGTCTCTGTGCACTGTCCCTGTGCGCCGTCAACAGCTCAAGCAGTCTCACACTGCTCCCAGGGCCGGATCTCTGTGCACTGTCCCTGTGCGCAGTCAACAGCTCAAGCAGTCTCACACTGCTCCCAAGGCTGCTCCTCCAGTGGCAGGTTCAGGAGCCTTGGGCCTACTGCCCGCTGGGGGAGAGCTCCCCAGCTTTTCTTGGCTCTGCTTTTCTTGAGTCCCCCACTGCATCTGCCCTGTGCTGGGCAGGCGGCTCCTTTTATACGTTCCAGGGCTTCACCCCTGAAGTCTTACGGACCTGACAGTTTACAGTCTTCAATCAGGTCCAGGGGAGCTCTTCTCCCCCTCCCCTCAGGAAAGAGGAGTGACTTTATTTCTCCTGCTGTGTCCTGATTGGTGGATGGGCTCCACCAATCAAAACAGCAGGATCTCAAGCCTGGGACTCAACCCAAGCTCTGAAAGGTGAACCTGCTACGTATATATAAGTCACTTCAGTTCAATTTAGTCTGGAAAAGTTCACTGGCAACAAAACATTAAAATTTTCAACTTCCTGAAATGTTTTCTCCATTTTTTTTAGCCAGAACTATTTGCTTAATTTCCACTCCAAATAGTTTCGATTGCACCAAGACTGCATTTTCGGTAATGAATGATCAATCCAAAAACAAAATAAAAGGAAACCAAAAACAACCCCTCCCCCCTATTTCACTGACATGGAAATTGTATTACTGATAAGTACTCTATAGATATCTAAGTTAAACTTCATCCTGCATCATATCACCCTTCTGATTGGAATGCTGTATTTTGAGAAAAAAAAATCTTTCTTCCCAATGCTTTCTCCTTTTTAAGGTGCTAAACCAACATTCCTACAGTCATGGAGTGTTTAAAACTGGATCCAACCTGTGAGCTGCAGAGCCATCTCTGGATTCTTTGCATGTCTTGCCATGTTTCCTCAGCTAGAGCCAGAAACAAAGTCAGTGGTTTCTAGAGCAGAGACACTGTGAATTTCTGCTGTCAATGGCTGCAAAAAGTTTTTCAATTGCTCTTTGGCTTTGGTGTTAGTGCCTGTGCTATTTGGAGTAGGAATTGCCTCTCCTATGTTTGGAAACCATGACGCTCAAAATTTAAATAACGCAAAACCAAAAACTCGCGACAGCATAAACAAAAATTCTTAAGAATATCCAATGCTGATTTCTTAGTTTTGACTGTCTTATATTTCGCATTAGAGGGTGTTCACTGTAAACACAGGTTTTTCTCAGCCCAAAGGGATCAAATTCCACTAGCAAAAGCTACACAATTTTACTGGCACGTTTGCCAAAGGGAATGTATTTACTGCTGGGGAAACTGTTGCTTGTTCAGCTCTGTGGGTCTGCTATCAGTCCTAAGAGCTTCTGTAGCTTTTGATGACTGTATGCCATCCTTCTGTTCATTAGTTTCTGCTACAATTTAGAGACAGCATGAAGTAAACAAACATCTCAAGACTATTTTGACACATTAGGAAGTAAGAGACATAAAAGTTGAAAACATAGGTGATGTGGGGGAGGGGTTATGGGGGGCATATGCCCTCCCCCCCC
>NW_005841967.1:2443252-2462718 GCF_000455745.1 Alligator sinensis | reverse complement strand
GGACTGGGAGGCTGCGGGGAGGCTGTGGCTGGCGGGGGGTGGGGGGGGGGGGGTTTGGGGGGGGCTTGCCCCCCCCCCCCCCCCCCCGATTTCTGTGGGGTGTGGGGTTGCAGTCCAGCTAGAGCCAGTGCCCAGCAGAAGTCGGGGCAGTGGTGGCATGGAGTTGTGCCCCATCACTGTCAACACTTACTCATCTTCCATGGCTGAAGACAGTCTGAAATGGAGATACAGCCAAGTCAAAAGTCCTTTCTGTAGTGGGGCCCCCAAAACTGGACACAATACTCCACAAGGGGCCTCACCAGTGGTGAATAGAGGGGAAGAATCACTTCTCTTGCCCTGCTGGCAACACTCCTACTAACACAGCCCAATACTCTGTTAGCCTTCTTTGTAACAAGGGCACACCATTGGCTCATATTCATCTTATTGTCCACTGTAACCCCCCTGGTCCTTTTCTGCAGAGCTGATGCTTAGCCAGTCAGCCCCCAGCCTGTGCTGGTGCAGGGGATTGTTCCATCCTAAGTGCAGGACTTCGCACTTTGTCTTATTGAGCCTCATGAGATTTTTTTTGTCTAATCCTTCAATTTGTTGAGGTCTTTCTGAATCCTAGCCCTACCCTCCAGTGTATCTATTTCTCCTCTCAGCTTGTGGTGTCATCCACAAGCTTTCTGAGGGTGCACTCCATCCCATTTTTTCCAGGTTGTTGATGAAGATATTGAGCAAAACTGGCCCCAGGACTGACCCCTGGGACACTCCGCCTGATACCAGTTGCCATCTAGACATTGAGCCATTGATTACCTTTGAGCGCAATGATTGAGCCAATTTTCTATCCACCTTACAGTTCACTCATTCAGCCTACACTTCCTTAGTTTCTTGTGAGAATGTTGTGGGAGCCATATAAAAAATCTTCCTAAATGCTGGTAAAACAAACATTATTTGCAGTAGCTATAAAATGTGAACCTGCAGTTCCTCTCTACCTTGCACAATTTGCTTCAGTTATTGACGTCTAACAGAAAAATAGTCTAATGCTTAGTTGTCCAGTGATTATATGTTACTATTCTACAAGCCATGTCTTAAGAATCAAGGTTGACTTGATTATACAGAGATTAACAGAAGGGCGCTGAATTGTTTCTTTGCCTTACACAGGCTCCATGTCACATTCTGGTCATGTCTATATATTCAACATACTTGGGAAATCTTATGCTGGATGAACTGTGGCTGGTACTTCTTAATACTGGTATTGAAATTAGGTGGAATGGCTGGACTATTTTACCATACCCACCAGTCCCCCTCCAACCAGCTGCATGTCACCTTTCACCTTCCTCAAAAACAGTTAAGAAGCTTGGAACAGCCATTCCTCCATGTACCTCCCTCCCCTATGATTAGTGCACGTAATCCTTAAAACTGGTAACTTCTGTCAGTGATAAAGTCTGCACATCTTGTGCCCAATGTTTTTCTCACAAGATAAAGAAAAAACTAGGAAGACAAGGAAGAGTAAGTTAGCAATAGTGACAATGTGGAGAAGCAGATAAAGGTTTAGGCATTTACTGGTACTTGTGGCTTATAATCACATGGATGGAGCAGTAACTTACTGGAAAGTATGGCAGGTAGAAGAGCACATGTCCAAAATACTATTATTAATCTGAGGGTTTTGTTGTTAAATTAGTAGAAGTAATAGGTATAGTTTGGACTGGTAAATTTTTCACCCTTTGCACTCAGCTGATTTAGCCCAGGGTAAACTTATTAGCTCAAACAGGAAACACAAGTTATTTGAATGATAGTTTTCACTTATTGCTCTTTTGTGCGCTTAATGCTCTTGTTCCAAATCTTGCTCAGTCTTCTTTTGAATAAGCCTTTTCCTTTCTACCTCACCTACAGAGGATTCCTACAATCACATACAGGAAACCTCCAAGGGAAATATCTTTGGCACTACTTGTAGTCAGGACCACAAGGACTGAGAAATCATTGACCCATATTTAGGACTCACCATGATATAATGATTAACTGCAATGGAGTTAAGAAGAGATTTATTTGGTGTACCATGCTTAAAGCCAGTTCTTTTATAGTAATGGCACTTCTGTGTGGGGCAGATTAGAAAAGTGACCACAGAGCCCTGAGGTTCTCCTTCTCAATTAGAAGTTGTTTTTATCTTAATCATATCAATTTTTAATGTTTTAACCAAAAATCCAAACAAAGACCCTCCCCCACCATAGGACACTAACACTTTTCTGGAAACGCTTCTCCTTAAGAATACCCCAGGGGTTTCATTTTAACTCGTGAGTCAAAGTTCATTTATTTCTGTGATCATTTTGTTGCAAAGTGAGAGATTCAGGTGCATATCATAAGTAGCAGAGTACAGCAAACTCCCTTTGGGATACTCAGAGAACGTATCACTGTAAGTCAAATACTTTATATTTGATTTTCAAAATAGATCATTCATCTTAAATATTCAGCTTTATATGTTAGTAGAAGTGTTCCTTTAAGCAGGAGGGTGATATTAGTTTAAAAATCCAAACAACTGAGACAAAAGCTTATACAAAAGCAGATTTCAGCACATGTAGGGCTACATTTTTCAAATTTCTAAAAATACACATTTTCAGAAGATACATGTGGATGCAATTCCAGATTTCTAGTCACAAATTTGGGCATATAAATACCCAAAGCAGCTGTATAAATCTAGGCAATGTGCATTTTTGTGGGCCTCTAACACAGGAGTGGTCAATACTAGCTCCAAAAAGATAAGTAAAAATGAAATGTTAAACAACACCACACACATACACCTAGAGCCGTCACTGCTGATACAATTTAGCATCCCATTCCTCCCTTTGGAGAGTATCTAGAAAAAAATCCCTTTTCAGATCAACATTGTGTTGCCAAAGTAATGTATTTCTAGTGAATGTTAAGATATAATTACCCTGTAAGGAATGATTCCTATTAAACTTTTAATGCATCTTCTTATAATTGAAATTTAAGCCTTTGGTTGTGGTTGGGTGTCATTGAAGATGTGATTAAACATAAAATATGTATGAGACTTAACTCCTTTAGGGGTGTTAGGGTAGCATCAACTAAGTACAAAGCATAAATAATTTCTCTGTACCTTCACAAAGTTTCTTTCAAGTCTTCCTGGTGTAGATATATTTCTTTTCTCAGATAAAAGAACACCTCCTACACTGTATTTGCCAGGCTAAAGAAAAGCAGCTTTTACTCGTTTCCAAATGGAGGCTTTGCACCTTTTTTTTTTTCCCTTCCTGCTGGGGCACAGACCCATGCATAACTTTGAAGGAAGCAGAGACTATCAATATGGAGCGTTCTTCACTTTCCTCTTCAGACACTTCTTTCTATACTGGTGATAGGTGGGAGAGGCAAGGGAGGGATGTGTACATTTCTGTTTCTTCTCTGGGATCAGGGGATGTAGCTACCCAGGAGATACGGCTTTTCTTGGCTTCTGACAACTCAAACGACTCTCCTCAGCTAGATACCACCTCCTCACAACAGGAGCTAACTCCAGACGACTGAGTAGTGCAGTGTGGGTGTAGGCAGGGACATAGGTGCAGGATTATGAATGCTACTGTGAGGGACATGAGCATGCAACTATGTAACTGCCTCCTATATAGAACTTGTGTTAAAAGACAGGAAGGGAGAGAATCTGATAAGCTCTGCTGGGCAGTGACTGTAGATCTGGGGACCAAAACTGCCTGTATATTTTTTTCTTGGCATTGATGATCAAAGTTGTTTGACAATGGGTAGGAAAGGAAAGCACTAATGGAAGCTTCTTGGCAGTTCTTCACAAATGTAGATGTTAGGAAGGTAACTGCCAATGCTAGTTGCAGGCCTGCTGGTGACTAATCAGTCCAATGGCAGAGAGGCAAATCCTGCTGCAATGGTTACACTTGTATGCCTGATTGCTGCTAGATGGGGGCGTATCTTTCCTCCTACTCCTCTTCTCCTTGATGCAGGCCCTGTGCTAACTTTCAAAGAAGGCTGTTGCCTTTTGATTTGGAACCACCAGGCATCCCAATCTGCAGCCTGTGTTTCCCACAGCTTGTGGTTAATACTGCAGGCAGAAAAGGACCTCTTCAGAGTGTCCTTGAAGTGCTTGCATGGGGCCCCACTGTTGCATTTCCCCATCATCAGTTTCTCATACAGCGCAGCCTTTGGTAGGCAGTTGTCATCCATGTGGGTTACGTGGCCTGCCCACCAGAGCTGAGTCTGCAGAATAATTGCCTCAATACTGGTGGTATTGGCTCTTTGTAGCACCTCCACATAGGTGACAATTCTACCAGCAGATCTTGAGAATGGTGCAGAGGCAGTGCGGATGAAAGTGCTCAAGGAGGTGTACATTGCAGCGATAGAAGACCCATGACTCAGCACCATACAGTAGGGTAAACAAAAACTCTGTACACCTTGGCTTTGGGCTGAGCCTGTAGGCTGTGACTATTCCAGACTTGCTTGTGAAGTCTGCCAAAGGCACTGCTAGCTTTTGAGAGTCTGTTGTCTACCTCCTTGTCAATCATGGCATCATACAAGGTGGCACTCCTGCAGGTAGGTGAACTGCTTGACAGCATTTAGCATAGTCTCTTCAATAGTCATCTTCAGTAGCACATAAGCTTGGCATGGAGCTGGCTGATAAAGAACTTCAGTCTTCCTCAGGCTGATGGTAAGTCCGCAGAGTTGTGCTGTAGTAGCAAAGCAAGTGGTCGTGTGCTGCAGATCGTGTTGGGTATGGGCTACCAGGGCACAATCATCGGCAAGCAGAAATTCACAGATGAACTGTTGCGAGGTCTTTGTAGAAGCCTGTAGCTGTCTGAGGTTGAAGAGGTTTCTGTCTGCCTGGAAGCAGATGTAAACACCTTCCTCACCTTCCCTAAGATTGTCTGATGCTTGCTGCAGCATCATGGCAAAGAAAATTGTAAACAAAGTAGGTGTGAGTACACAGTCTTGCTTAACTCCACTGGAGATCAGGAAGGGACCTGAGAGGTTGCTGTTGTACTTGACTTGCCCATGGAGTTGCCTGACCATGGTGAGGAACTTAGGTGGGCAACCAAGCTTCTTGAGACTCTTCCAGAGGCGTTTCAGCATATGGTGTCAAATGCTTCAGTAAGGTCTATGAAAGTGATATACAACCTCTTGTTTTGCTCTCAGCACTTTTCCTGTATTTGTCTGAGCACAAATACCATATCTATCATGCCTCTGTTTGCTCTGAAGCCACATTGGCTCTCCCGGAGGACCTCTTCTGCTATGGTAGGCACCAGCCTGTTGAGGAGGATTCTAGCTAGAAACTTCCTGGAGATGGACAGAAGGGTGATCCCTCAGTAGTTGGAACAGTCTGACTTGTTGCCTTTATTCTTGCACAGGGTGACAATTACAACATCACACAGATCTTGTGGAATTTTCCCCTACTCCCAGTAGGCTATAAAGAGTTCATGGAGCTTGAAGTGTAGGGTGAGACTGCCATATTTCAGGGCTTCAGGTGGAATTCCATCAATTCCAGGGGCTTTGTCACTTTTTATCTGGTTGAGAGCAGTGAAGGCTTCTTCCAATGTAGAATGCTCAACTATTTCCTCCTTAACAGGCAGTTGCTTGACTTGGTTGATGGCAGACTCATGTACTGTGCATTCAGTGTGAAAGAGAGTTTGGAAGTGCTCAGACCATCGATCCATGACAGTCTTTGTCAATGTGTAGGATCTAGCTGTCAGAGCTTCTCAGTGGGCTTTGGATCAGGAAGCTGGGGCCATAGGCAGATTTCAGGGCTTTGTAGAAGCTTCTGGTGTCTTCATTATCAGAATATAGTTGCATTTTCTGCAGGAAGATTAGTCCATTATTCATTTTGGATGTCATGCAGTTTCCGCTGAAGGGTGTCACATGCCTGGCGGTAAGCCACCTTTTTCTCTTGGCTAGTTGGCTGTACTAGAAGGGCTTTCCATGCTAGATAGCCACTGCCAATTCTTGCTTTAAAATCACCCAGAATGATGATCTATCTTTGGATGGTATTTTCTGGATGAGATCATGGAGGTCAGTATAAAACTTCAGTTTGCCAACAGTATCTGCCAGAAGGGTTGGTAGTGCCATGATAATGGTGCCATGCTGCTGGTCATGCAAAGGAAGACATAGGGCTATGATGCAGTCAGAGAGATGGATTGGTAGGTTTTGTAGCCTAGAAGCAATGGAGTTCCTTATCATGAAGCCAACACCTGAGAGGCACTTCTCCATCTCCATTTACCTGACCAGTAGAAGGTGTAACCAGCACTGTGTTCTATTAGGCTGCCTTGTTTTAGGAAGTGAACCTTACTCAGGGCTGCTATGTCAATGTCCAGCCTAGCTAGCTCATGGGCAACCCAGGCTGAGCATCACTGAGGATGGCTGTTATCTTTAGAGTTCAGCATTGTATGTATATTCCACCATGCAAGATGCAGAGGTTTACTTTTTTTCCTGCCTTCTGAGCTGGGGGTTCAAGTTTTCATTTTCCTTGTCATTGTAATTTGACTGCTTTGAAGATGCCCGCTAACCATGGTGAGCCAGCTGGATGGTAGGGAGATGAGCGTTTCTTTAGGCCACCTTTTCTAGGCCCTTCACCTATTTAGGAGTAAGCAGTGCTATCCTTCAAAAAGGCTGCTCTGATGCTCAGGGTGCTGCCGAGTGATGATGTCATCTCCGGATCATCATCAGTACGGCCTGTACTCCTGAGCCGTCTGCACGCAAGACTGGGACTGCAGCTTCCAGTGTCATCTTACACCTACCGTTTTTGCCCTGCTTCTGGTATTGTAGGGCTTGAGGGGCTTGTTTCCTTCCTGCCGGCGCATGAAGCTTTAAAATGGCATGTGGTTTGTGCTGACTGGCCCCATTCTTTAGGCCTGAAACTCATGTGCCATGGCCTGGCAAACTAGGATGGCAGCAGAGAGATCTCTAGGCTGTAGGTTTGGTTTTGGAGTATCCTTCTCCTAGGTGGATTGCTGAAAGGGCTAAAGAGTTCCACCTGCCCTAGTTATTTGGGTTGTGTTGCTATTCGTCTGGAACTTCACCTTTGACCTTGCTGCCACGGGAGACCCTACCAGGAAAAAATTCCAAACAATATTGCTCTCAGAATCATCGGGACACGCAAGACTCTCCACCATGACAAGGTTGTGATCCAGGGAGAGGGCTGATGGAAGCTAAAAGTATATGAAATACAATGCTATACACAATCTGCTCTTCCCTCTTATGAGCACTGTATAATGGATGAGAGGATGGCTGAAGTGATATTACCATACATGCGGAAGAATTCCTGCCTTTTCACAGATGACTGATTAAAGATCTGAAACTAGAATGATTAAGCTGATGGGCAAATGCATCCCAAGTCTTTTGCTATATGGAATAAATTATATATACCAGTCCTTAGTTAAAGGAAATACACCACTTCTCACTCCCCTAAAAAGAATTAAATTAATTTGGATATGTTAATTAAGGAAATTAGCTAAGTATATATAGATGAAATATGCCTTGTGTCAGCAGTTGAGATAGAACTGGAAACTGTATAATTCATCATTATTATCCTTCTGTGTGCTCAGAGGACTAGTTTTGATGGGTTACATTTGGGATCTGATAGACTTGGAGGGCTCTGAGCAGGTGGTTTATCCAAGGAATCATTTTACCAAGAGTCTGAAGGGCTTTTATCTTAAAGTCTTGTCCTCCATCCTCAACACAGTACTCCTAGGTGACCTCTTCTCAAGATACATCCTCTCAAGTGCTTGGTTTGCAGATCTGCAGCTGATGAAGGAAGAGGGAAGATGGTTACAGCACTGGTAGGAAGTGTAGTGGCAAAATCTACAGAACGAGATTGCATTCAAGTTTTTGAAATTCTTATGTCATAGATGGGTGGCTTACAAAGAGGACTGCAGTCTGAACACAACTGCAAGCTTCCTGCATGATGTGGAGTAGGACAAATCCACCATTTGAGCTCTGGTATCTGCCCTAACTTATTTCTTGGGTTTAGGAACAATTCCAGGTCCATGAAACGTCTTCACAGTGAGACAGCATCATTTTATCTTGTCAAGGAAAAGTGTGTTTTGATATGCCCCATTGTACTCCACATAATAGCAGCTGCCTTGCTTTCAGAGTAGGGGTGCTTATATATAAAACCCTTGGCACGCGGCACTACCCATGGCCGTGTCCAGATGTTCAGGACCTGGAGTGCCAGGTAGCTTTACCCCTGCTCAGCTCACCCAGGAGTGGCCAGAGGCTCCCTGAGAGACGGGGCTCCCTTTTACAATGGAGAGACTTTGCGGACTCAGGAGTAACTATATGCAGAATTTAATAATATGCAGGGAATAATTATAATATACAAACAAACATTAATTGATATAAAAAGTTTAAAATACTCTATTTACAATACAAGGGTGAGTTTATACAAAAATAGCAGTTAATAACTATTTACACTTAAGAGCTGATCAAGTTGACAGATAAAACGCTAATAACTGATACACTATGCTAAATATTAATTATAGTACTGCCCTAATTAATTATTCACAACTAATAAACATTTACCCTGACTTATGCCCAATGGATGGAGGGAGTGGCAGTCCCTCGCTCCTCTCATCATGCCCTTTGAGGGATCCAGCTGTCTCAGGCTTTCCCATGTAGGTCCATGTGGCTTGTAGTCTGCAGTGCACCCTGCACACCCAGGGACCCCACAGCCTTTGAATACTCAGGCTGTGTGCTACGGACACTTACCACCACATGGACTAGAAATGCCTAGAGTGCCTTGAAACTTCCACTGAGCTCTCTGGCTGCACACCCTCAATCCCTTTCCCCGAGTTGTTACCTCACACCTGGGCCAGGACTTCTCTTCCCTTTGGTTTTACTTCCCCCTTTTTCAAAGCACTCACCCACAGACAGGCCACGCACCAGCTCTGGTCTCACTACCCCTTTAGGCACACTAAGGCTTTCCCTCAGGTCATGCCTCCCTGGGTCTTAGACCACACAGGCATCCGGGGAACTTTCCTTTGCTGGTGTCTCTTTCTACAAGCTGACACAGTTCTGCCACAGTCCTTTCGCCGGCTGCTCACACGGGGGGTTTATTGCACTATTTTACCGACCTCGCTAGGGGCTCCCCAGGGGTTTGTCCCCACCCAAAGGAATTTGTGAAGCTGACTCATGAACTCCAAGGGCTTGTTCTAGGAGTCTGCTCTCTCCTGCTCAACCCTCAGGAGCTCCACTGGCCTCCTGCCCACTCACAAAGGCTTTAGCATGCACCCGCAGGGTGGGACCATGCTGCAGGCTCTTCCCAACCCTCTTCGCTCAGTGCACACCTCTTACTACCACCACTGGGGGGCAGGGAGACACCCAGATTTAAGGGGAGCCTGCCCAGCCAATCCCTGGGCTGGAATTTTCCCAGCCTCCCTAACTGATTTTTGAATCTTGAATCCCTCTGCTGGGGATAATACTGGACAACAAGTATGGCATCCCGATTGGGACAAATTGATGGTCGTTCCTGGTAGGTGTCCCTGCTGGGAACATCTTCAAGTATTCAGGCAGAGCCCGATGTAGGACACTCTGAAGGTAAGTGCCCCTCAAACTGCCTGTTACATACACGTGACAAAATTGGCCATTTAAGTAGTTCAATTGCCCTTTTTAATAATTTAAATGGTGTTATTGTTTAGACCTGCAGCAGTGTATTACATTTTAATTTCATCATGTTGTATACGTGTGGTGGCGTATTTCACTTTTAATGACTTTGTTATGTAGCAAAGTAAAACACATGCCATGTATTTCAGTTTGCTATGTAACAAATTGTGGCAATGCATCCGGAGAAGGTGGCAGGGATGGTTCATGGTGCGCTGGAAGCCCAGGTGTGCCAGGGAAGCTCAGGCTTGGTGGGCTTCCAGCTCCCCGTGCAATGCTCCTGCTGCCTTCTCTGGCCACCAGCATACCCAGCCATTCCCCTGCTGTCTTCCCGCACTCCCCCAGTGGCAAACCTGCCCATTTATGGATGGTACCAGGCAACGAGAAGGTGGTAAGGATGGTGCATGAGGTGCTAGAAGCCCACCAAGCCCAAGCTTCCCCATGCCTAGGCACCATTGGATTGGGCTGGGTGCTGCCTGCAACCTGGGGCAGCACCCGGGAATTGGAAAGACTTTTCTGACACGGGTAGACCACCTCTACCTGAAGCACACTGGCTAATTGTGGCAACCAGTTGTCTACAGGGTAACACCTTTACCCTTCTTTTTTACTCTACTATATTCTTGAAATCTCCTTTCTGATTATGCTTTTGCTCTGACTTTCCTTCCTTTTACTTAGGGAGAATAATCTTTCATGGTTCTGTCTTTTTGTTAGGACTCTAAACATTTCAGATGTCACTGTGCAGTGGGTTTCCTGGATTCAAGAATTTGGTTCCCGAAGTAAGAGGAAGGAAAGTCAGAACAAAAGCATAAACAGAAAGGAAATTTCAAGAATATAGTACGGTAAAAAGGGTAAAGGTGCCACCCTGTAGACAACTCATTGCCACAGTTGGCTACAGTGTGTTTCACGTACAGGTGGTCTACCCATGTCAGAAAAGTCAGGCAGACAAGGCCCATGGAGGGCTGGGACCCAGAAGCCAGGTCCAGTACAGTAGGCCTAGACTACAAGAACCACACATGAAGGCTGAGAAAAAAGGCTGTGCGGCCTTAGTGGCTCACAGGATGAATGCTAGGCCTTGGATGGGAAGCAGCAGCAGTTCACTGTTGCCCTTGTTTCCCCTCTTGCTGGGCAGGTCTCTGGGCTGCATGTGGCTTCCTTTTTATTATTTTTCAGATGGATGCAATCCCTTGGGCCATGCCCCATAAGGATTCCAAAAGAGAGGTATGTAACTGTGGTGCTCTATAGCCCAAGGGCTGGGCTTTGGGGCTGGGAGAGGAAATAGCATGAGGTCAAGGTCTGACCACTAGTATGCTCCGACCAGTACCCCATGCTCCTCATCCATGTGGGTATGAATGACATGACTCAGAGCAATCCTGGCTGGGTCATGAGTGACTACAGGGCTCTGGGGGCTGGGCTCAGAGGGTTGGGGCACAGGTAGTTTTCTCTTCAATCCTTCCAGTTACGGGTCCCAGGTACAGGAGGGAGAGACGTATTGAAGAACTCAACAGAAGACTGTGGTGTTGGTGCCATTGCAAAGGCTTCAGATTCTTTGATCACAGTCCACAATTCGGAGAGAGGCAGTGGTTTGTTGGGAAGGGCCAGCCTCCACCACACTCTGATGGGAAAGAAGGTCTTCTCGGCCAGAATGGCTGATCTGCTTGACAGGGCTTTAAACTAAGATCACTGGGGAACAGGCGGACAATTACTAGTGCAAGCCCTGGAAGTGAAAACCACAGAATCAGCAAGTCAGATAACACAAAGGAACTCACTCCTACCCTAGGCCAAGGATGGGACACTTATAAGAGGATAGGGAACCCCACGGCTTCTGATTCCAGGCTTAGCTGCCTGTATATAAATGCCAGGAGCAAGGGGAACAAAGGGGAAGAACTGGCTCTTCTGCTAAGCAAAAATGACTATGATCTCATAGGGATAACGGAGACCTGGTTGGATTCCACCTATGACTGGACCACAGGTATTGATGGCTATGCCTTATACAGGAGGGATCATGTTGCGAGGAAAGGTTGGGGGTGTAGCTCTCTACGTGAGGGAGCAGTACATTTCCCTACGAGCAGCGATTGGCACCCAAGGAGGATGCCTTGAGACTCTCTGGGTTAGAATATGGGGAGAATGTGGTGAAGGGGATATAACTGTAGGAGTCTATTACAGACCTCCGAACCAGGAAGAAGAACTTGACCACGGATTCACTATGGAACTGGCAGAGGCTGCATGCTCTCGGTGCATGGTCATCATGGGCGACTTCAACCACCCTAACATCTCATGGGAAGAGTATTCAGCTAAATCTGATTGGTCGTGAAGCTTCCTCACTTGCACTGATGAGCTCTATTTGACTCAAGGAGTCTACGGGCCAACAAGAGGTAAGGCACTGCTGGATCTGGTACTGGCCAAAGGGGATGATCTAGTCAGCGACCTGAGGATCGAAGGGAAGCTTGGTGACATGATCATGAGTTGATCACTTTTTCTATCCATTGCAAAGCTGGCAAATCAGTCAGCAATGCAGAAATCCTGGACTTTAGGAAAGCTGGCTTTCACAAGCTCAGGAGGTTGGTTGTTGAGGCCCTGAGAGACCATGATCCAACAGGGAGGGGAGTCCACAATAAGTAGTCATTCCTTAAGGACGTCATCCTCAAAGCACAAGGGAAGTCCATTCCAGCCCATAGGAAAGGTAGCAAAAGAGCTGGGAGACCCCCCTGGCTCAGTAGCAAACTCATGGACCTTCTGAATCTGTAAAAAGAAGCTTATAAGGGATGGAAGTCGGGAACTACCACCAAGGAGGATTATGCAGCACTAGCCTGCATCTGTAGGGAACAGACCAGAAAAGCCAAGGCTGAAACTGAACTCAAACTGGCTACAGGAATCAAGGAAAATAAAAAGTCCTTCTTCAAATATGTGGGAAGTCAGAAGGAAAACAAGGGCAACATCAGACCCTTGCTAAACCAAATGGGGCAACTCACAACCAAGACCCAGGAGAAAGCTAATCTCCTCAATGATTACTTTGCATTGGTTTTCCACCAACCCAAGGAGATCACCCTGCCTGACAGGATGCAGGACTACCAGGGTAAGGGTGATCATACACCTATAATTGGTGAAGATCTTGTGAGGGAACAGCTTGAGGGGCTGGACATCCACAAGTCAGCTGGTCCGGACGGAATGTACCCAAGAGTGCTAAAAGAGTTGGCTGACGTCATAGCATAACCAATGGTGAGGATATTTGAGAACTCCTGGTGCTCAGGAGAGGTTCTTGAAGATTGGAAGAGGGCCAATGTGGTGCTTATCTTCAAGAAAGGAAGGAAGGAAGATCCAGGGAACTACAGGTCAATCAGCTTGACCTCAATCCCTGGAAAGAGCTTAGAAAAAAATGAAAGAAATCATCAACAACAGGCTAATGGAAGGCAACATTCTGAGAGACAGCCAACATGCCTTCATTGCAGGTAGGTCTTGCCTGACCAACCTCATTTCCTTCTATGACCAGGTGATGCATCACCTGGACAAAGGAGAAGAGGTTGATGCCATATATTTATATTTCAAAAAAGCCTTTGACTTGATCTCTCATTATGTCCTTACGGTAAAATTGGGGAACTGTGGCCTTGACAAACTTATGGTCTGATGGCTGGGAAACTGGCTCCATGGTCAGACCCAGAGAGTGACAGTCAATGGAACCGAGTCAACATGGTACATGGTGATCAGTGGTATCCCCCAGGGCTCAGTTCTTGGACCAGTACTCTTTAATATATTCATAAATGATCTGGATTTGGGTATCAGAAGCAGACTGGCTAAGTTCACAGATGACACCACATTATGGGGAAGTGTGGTCACACTAGAGGATAGCATGGCAATTCAGGCTGACCTGGACAGGCTTGCAAGGTGGGCAGATCAAAACCTGATGACATTCAACATGAAGAAATGCAAGGTGCTCCACCTCGGGAGAAGAAAACTCATGCTATACTTATAGGCTTGACACTGCTACACTCACTAGCACAATGACTGAAAGAGACTTGGGGGTCATGATTGCTCACAATATGAACATGAGCCACCAATGAGATGCCACAGCTGGCAAAGCAAATAAAACTCTGGCTTGCATCTACTGATGCATCTCAAGCAAGAGCCAAGAAGTCATCCTCACACTTTACTCGGTCTTGGTGGGGCTACAGCTGCAGTACTGCATCCAATTCTGGGCTTCATACTTTAGAAAGGATGTGGAGAACCTTGAGAGAGTTCAGAGGAGAGCCACGTGCATGATTAGAGGCATGGGACTCTTCAGCCTGGAGAAGTGAAGGCTCAAGGGTGACTTGGTGGCAGCCTATAAGTATCTAAGGGGTGTGCATCAGGAACTGGGAGAATGTCTGTTCACCAGGGCACCATAAGGGAAGACAAGGTCTAATGGTCACAAACTGCTGGAAGACCGTTTTAGACTGGACATAAGGAAAAACTTCTTTACCGTCTGAGTCTCCAGAGTAGAATAGAGGTACAAGCACCTACTCTGGATACCTTTACGAAATGCTTGGATGCTTATCTTGCTGGGATGATCTGACCCCAGCTGACTTCCTGCCTCTTCGGCAGGACCTAATGATCTCGTGAGGTCCCTTCCAGCCCTAATAGCTATAAAATCTATGAAGGCTGCCCTTATCCCTGTCTTGCTAGACAGAGGCTCTTGCTCTGGTCTTTGATGAAAGAATAGCTCAGGCTGTCTCGTGAGGCAACCTGACTAGCTGCACAGATCAGAGTCACAAAGTAGCAGGGCTTGTTCCCCATCCCTAAACCCACTTGGGGATTCAGGATGGAGCCAGACCCATGATTCCAGGCCTTGCTTTAATCTGAGAGGTTGGAGTGTCTATAACTATGGGTGATGGGGTCTGGGCAGAACCTTACTGGGCTCTGAGCAACACCCACTTCCTTGCAAGTCTGTCAGTGCAAGCAGTAGTGGAGTGGGAGTGAGGCCACAGCAATTGCAGCCACATCCCAGTGGTCAGCTTGCTGGCCTCCTGCATCCAAGATGCTTTGCTGCCTGGATTAGAGGCCCTCTGTCTGCACACTTGTTTTCTATGTTTTGGGGACAGCCTCAATTCCTCAAGCCATACTGCATAGGGAGGCTGAGAGAGGTGAGTGTGACCCTTGATACTCTATAGCTCAGGGGCTGGGAAAAGAGTTCAAGGCTGCCCTTGTCTCCTTCTGACTGAGCAGAGGCACCTGCTATGCTCGTCAGTGGTGGGGCTGCAAAGCATAGCTCGGAGAAATCACATTAATATTTAAAGAATGTAAAAATTCACTGTACTAGAGCATATAGATGATTGAGTTCAGAATCCTGAGGAAAGGAAAGATGGAGAGCAGCAGAATAAGGACCCTGGACTTCAGAAAAGCAGATTTTGACTTGCTCAGGGAAGTCATGGGTAGGATCCCCTGCAAAGCCAGTCTGAGGGAGAGAGGAATCCAGGAGGGCTGGCTGTACTTTAAAGAAGCTTTACTGACAGTGCAGGAACAAACTATCCCAATATGCAGGAAGACTAGCAAGTATGGCAGAAGACCAGCTTGGCTTGGCTTAGCAGTAAACTAAATTCAGTAAACTCTTCAGTAAACTAAATCACAAAAAAGAAGCTTATAAAAAGTGGAAACTTGGACAAATAACTAGGGAGGAGTACAAGAATATTGCATGGGCATGCAGGGATGAAGTCAGGAAGGCCAAAGTGCAACTGGAATTTCAGCTAGCAAAGGATGTGAAGGGTAACGAAAACGTTTTCTACAAGTATGTCGGTAACAAGGGGAAGATCAGGGGAAGTGTGGGTCCTTTACTGAACACAGGAGGCAAACTAGTGACAGAGGATGTAGAAAATGCTGAGGTACTCAATGCTTTTTTACCTCAGTCTTCACAGACAAGGTCAGCTCCCAGACTACTGCACCTGGCAGCACAGTTTGAGGAGGAGATGAGCAGCCAACAGTGGTGAAAGAACAAGTTCTGAACTATTTAGAAGAGCTGAACCTTGAAGTTATAGTGGACAATAAGCTGAATATGGGCCAACAGGGCGCCCTTGTTGCCAAGAAAGCTAACAGAACACTGGGCTGCCTTGGTGGTGTACTGGGCTGTCCTGTCCAGTAGGGCAAGGAAGTGATTCTTTGCCTCTACTCAGAGCACTGGTGAAGCCACATCTGGAGTATTGTGTCCAGTTTTGGGCCCCCCACTACAGAAAGGATGTGGAAAAATTGAAGAGAGTCCAGTGGAGGGCCACGAAAATGGTAAGGGGGCTGGGGCACAAGACTTCTGAGGAGAGGCTGAGGGAACTGGGCTTATTTAGTCTAGAGAAGAGAAGACTGAGAGGGAATTTGATAGCAGCCTTCAACTACCTGAAGGGGGGTTACAAAGACAATGGAGCTCGACTGTTCTCAGTGGTGGCAGATGGCAGAACAAGGAGAATGGTTTCAAGTTGCAACAAGAAATTTAGGTTAGATATTAGGAAGAATTTTCTCAGTAGGAGGGTCATAAAACATTGGAACAGGTTACCCAGAGAGGTTGTGGAATCTCCATCCTTGGATGTTTTTAAGACCTGGCTAGACAAAACCTTGGCTGGGATGATCTAGTTGGGAATGGTCCTGCTTTCAGCAGGGGGTAGAACTACATGACCTCCTGAGGTCCCTTCCAACCCTAATTTTCTATGATTCTATATTTTAGGGATGAAGGGAAAATTAAAGGAGCATAGAAGCTGCAAATTGTCAGGAAATTGTGAAAAATGGTATAAAAATCTAGCTCCCCACATTACCAGTGTGGGCCACACTCAACAAAGTATAGTATTTAGAATCCAAGGGACTCTAGAGATTGTTCTACTAGTGCCATTCCTTGTGGAGAAGGTCTTTTGTAACTGTCAGAATGGTACACACAAAGGTGTATGACACTTGGATCCTTGCCAATATGCAAAGCACAGAAGATACTGCAATGAACTAATGCATTGAACTAAAAAAAATCTTTCTAGACTTTTGTACACATACACAAATATTTTAATATAATGGTATCTGAAATGTTATCCACATTATTAGTACTATCATAATTATTAACTAAAAAGATATTCTTTTAAATTCTGTAAAAATGACATATTTTACACATCCTCTATTTACAATTGCAATTTACTTAAATGTTATAAAACATTCAACTTTACCTTTAAAATATACCAGGACTCAATATTAGATATATTATTATTGACTGCAAACTTAGGGTTTGCTGTGGAACTAAACATTCAATGGATATCAAGCTAGCAATTTAAAAAAAATATCATCACTATCAAGATATCCAATAAATTAAAACCATATTGCATGATCCATTGTCATGTTCATGATCCTTTTTTTAAAAGAATAAAGTTCTACAGAGGTCTGGATAATGTCATTGATGTTTTGGTCAAGCTTCAGGATTTGATGGCATTAGCGCTCCTGGCACAAGTGTGTTTGTCCTAGAGATGGCTCGTGAATAAGTTCGCTCCATTCCTTGCTGTTTTGCTGGATCCTCCTTGTATGTAATCTTTGAAAGAGAATAAATATATAAAAGAAATAGATTAAAGCAAATCATATCCTCTGAATAATTTAGACATTTTAAAACTCTTTTCAAGAATTTAATATTTTTGGTTCATTAAACAAAATGTTATTGATTTGGAAAACTTGATAGAAGGAGCTTTTATATTAGAGAATTAACTTGGGGCCCCACGTCTTGCTGTCCTATCACCCTCACTCTCCATCAAGAGGTTCATTTAGGAAAAGATCCAGGGTGAGGTCCTTGGTTGGGATTCTCAGTATCAATGTTTTACACTATGTCAACCAACAGACCATACATTTCTCTAAACAATAATTTTGCAATAGTGTTCTCAACTAGAATTACACAGTTAACTATCTTTCATAAACAAGTTAATGTTTATTGTATTATATGCAATGTTACGCTAGTCCTACAACTAGATCCACTTGTACCCACCCAGAAACCTAAAAATTAGTATAGGGTTACAGGGTTTCAGAGATTCCCTTGTTGGCAGGATCAAGGCTAATATTATACAATACAAATATAGGGACACATAGACAGACACTGAAAAAAGACAACTACACAAGTGAGGAAGATATAACTGCTTTTTTCACAAGTAATGTGCATGTACATGGCACCATACTACATACCAGCAAAGATACCCAAGTTTGCTCTGAACAAGTAGGACTAATGTTATGGACCATTACATGATCATGGCTATACTACCACCCAGGAAGGCTCAGGCATCTCTGCATGACAAAAATGTTTTTAATCCCAGTAATATTTACCTTTGACATTTATAAGGATGGTAAAAGAAAGTTTGTCATCTTCTAAGAAAGACTACACAAAGAAATTTTAGTTGAAATATTCACTTCCAAAACTAATAGCATGAACATTATTTTGACACTATATTGAAAAGTATGGATGACAATGGAAAACCTTCTTCTTGATTCTCTCCACGTATAATCCCATGCAGTTCTTAACCGGTCCTTTTCATCTGCCAACCTCCAAATGCTTTAGTAATGGAGATTATTACCATTTAATGCATAGGGGAACAGTGGCACATAAAGTGGGGATTGACTTGCTCAAGGCCAATTGGCAGGCCAGTGGTGGGTCTTACAGTGATTCCAAAAGACATTTCGGCTTGGGCTCTGGCAGGCCTCAAAGGAAGGGAGCTCTCAAGCTGAAGAGTGACTCCTGAAAACAATCCCCCATGTGTTTTTGGTTTTTGGCCAAGTAAATTTGGCAGACCAACGATACTTGCAGGTGGTTGTTCTTGGTTTAGGGATCTTCGGAATCATGATGGAGCATAAAGGAGAAAGTACCCTTAGATACATAGGACCTGGGCCATTTAGGGTATTACAGATCAAGACAAGCACCCTGAGTTGTGCCTGGAAAGGTTCTGGAAGCCCTTGCAGGCTCTGGAGCACTGAAATGGGCCTAGAACCCAGGTTGCCTATAGCTCAATACAGGGAGACACAAGGTGCTACCATCTCTAAGTTTTCATTGCCAATAATTCACTTTAGAGGCTGTCTTTAAAATAAATAGATTGGGCAGCTCTTATGCTGAACATGTCAGAATTTTTTCCTACACTGCATATCCACATTAAAATAATCTGGAAGAATCCTCCAAGGTTTATTCTCTTGGTAGAAAAACTTACTCAGAGCTGCATGTACAAACATTTGAATGCCGAAGCCCTAAAAAGTGGAGAGCTTGCAGTGCTGACACTATGCAGCCAGAGGGGCCCTACACACACATCTCAGCATGCTCCACAGGCTCCTTTAGTCTGCATGACAACAGATGACAACAGTGCACAGGGCAGCCTGGACTGGCAGCCCATTGCCAATGGACAGTCTGTGTTTCCCTGCAGTACGTGTGGAAATTGTGAAGGGTCTCTGTTCTGCTTCCTGCTGGAGCAGCAGAGTCCAGTGAGCAACAAACTGTGTACATGATGGTGGCGGTAGGGGAGGGGGAGGGGAGGGTAAAGAAGGGATGCTGGAGGACTATGTTCTCTTCTGAGAGAAGCAGCATGTACAGACATTTGCTCTCCCAGGAGAAACTCCTCAGGGACTGATTTAACCCTGATTGTTCCCAGGTTATTTTTCTTCTGCAGTGACCATTTTTACTCTGGGAGTAAAAGTCT
The DNA here is from genome assembly GCF_000455745.1 of Alligator sinensis. Classification (NCBI taxonomy): domain Eukaryota; kingdom Metazoa; phylum Chordata; order Crocodylia; family Alligatoridae; genus Alligator; species Alligator sinensis. The sequence goes on along the minus strand of NW_005841967.1, from coordinate 2,443,480 downwards.
GAACAACTGTATGCTTGTGGTTTATCCTGGGAGAGCACCAACTCCTAGGAGAATCCAAATGTCTGCACCAGGTCCTAATCTCCTCCTGGTAACTTAATTTGTTATTTGGGCATCACTACCATTCCGTCCCAAAGGAACAGTGATCTTCTGGCACAAGAGTGGAAACAGACATTTTGGCCTGCAGACTGGATAATTTTACAAGCAAACATGCTGTGGGACACCGAATGA
>NW_005841967.1:2441987-2443221 GCF_000455745.1 Alligator sinensis | reverse complement strand
AATGCCGAGCTTGTAAAGAGAAGATTCTGCACAGACAATAAGTGCTGTGCACTTTGCAAGCCTTTCCTGCTGCACCTGAATATTTCTCCCTAAAAAACTTATTTGGCTATGCTATTAATGTGCTGCAGGCTATGACATTTGCCACCTTTTTTATTTCACTCAGCTGTCATCATGACAAAAATAGCCTGGTCACTTTTACAATTTAGTCTGTTCAGTTGTGGTTTCTGGTCCTCATGAACTAGCCCACTGGCATGTTTGGCATCATAAGAATGCAAGGAGATATTTAAATGCAACAGATTTAGTGAACTGATTCTCTGTCCTCCTTTCTTTTTCTTAAATCCGAGTGTTGTGCTCAAAGCTAGATGACAATTGCTCTATACACAGGGTGGTCCAAAATCTGTCTCCCAGTGGAGTCAGTGACAGCATAACCATTACAAATTAAAATTAAAACAAACTTCACATAGTAATTAAACAACAGGGACAGGAGAATTTTACTGAGGGGAAAAGTGGCTACTATAATATTTCCTTTACTTGATAACTCATAGCTTTGTCTTCTTTTCTCCTTGTCTATTTCTGATGGCACAGCATAGGTGTTGTGCCAGTGTTACTCCTTCTCATTACGTCTGGGTTCTAGAGGAAGGGAAGAGAAGAGGATCCCAGGCTCCCCCTCTGTCTTCATTGTCTTGCTCACCAGCTCCTCCCTCTACCCTTGAACTCCAACCCCTCTTTAAACACAAAGTCACTGCCTATTATCTAAGAGGGAAGTAGGCAGCTGCCTCTTTACCAGGGTTTCTGATCAGTTAACCAATACCGAAACGAGTTATCACCTTTTCAGGACTCAAACGTACTGCCTGTGAATGAACTTTCAGTGCTTGGGAAACAGAATACACAATACTGCTTTTAAAGGTGTTTTATTCTCCTGTGCAGCCCCCAAATTGCACAGGATGCATATTCTGGATTCCCTTATCCAGCCACCAGCACCTGCAGTGCAGCACCTGCTATCTGACAAGGAAATCAGAGGACAGTTCTTGACTAGTAATTTGGTATTAGCAGTTTATCATCTTGGATCCCCACAGCCACAAGCTAAGGTTGTTGACTTCTGCTAAGCCCCAAGATCCTAGCAGTCCAGGAATCTTTAGCCTCAAGGTTGCTCCTGAATCCAGACTGCACAAGCAGCATGTCTTGTTTTTTTTAACCCTGAATAGACTTATAGGACACTTAAATGAACATATAA
>NW_005841967.1:2441283-2441977 GCF_000455745.1 Alligator sinensis | reverse complement strand
AGCAGGAAAAAGTCTGTCACTTTAAAGGAAATTATAGACATAAGAAAAAAAAACGAACATACCACTTTTGGCTATAGTACTGAGGGAAATGTTAGACAGGGAAGGAGAGAAACTGTATAAGCATGGACCATGACAGAGCTGGCAGAAAAAAAGAGAAAAGCATACATGATGAAAGAGTCATTATCAGTAGGTATGCACAGTAATCAGTCTGGAATATAACAATGAGAAGGACATAGACCATAATGTCAGAGGCAAGGATTTTTGTGCATCTTTTATTGGACCAGCTGTATAGGTAAAAGGGATATAGATAAGCTTGTGGTTACCCCGTACCATTCCTTAGGTCTCTGAGGGTGAAGTTGCATGTTACACTTGGACCACATGAAAGCACTTAAAATGCCAACATACATGGGTTCAGACAGAAGTACAGCTCCCAGCTGTGACTCAGAATGATTTTTGCAAAGTGTTCTGAGTTACAACATTACCCCAGACCAAACAGAAGTTCACTGTTGGTTCCAGGGGAGAGGGGAATCTAGTTGTGACTGGGAGCCTGCAGCCAGGTTCCCAAAGGAAGGGCCAGGGTCTCTGCCAATGCTTGCTGTTTTCAGAATGGGGGGGGGGGAAGGCAGTGGAGGCAGCTTGTTCTTGGGGATCCCCAGCTAGTGCTGAAGGGCGGGGGGGGGGAATTGGGGGCCCC
>NW_005841967.1:2400240-2441273 GCF_000455745.1 Alligator sinensis | reverse complement strand
GCGGGGGGGGGGGGGGGGGAAGGGCTGAAAAGACACCAGTCTGAACTCCCTCTGCTCCCTCCCATTCTGAAAACAACTGGCTTGGAGCTGGCAGATACAAGTTACAAAAGATGCTACATTTTGTTATATTTGTATCTGATACCTCATGCAATGACGGGTCAGATTTTTGCTGAATCAGCCATTTTAAAGCTGTTTGCAGCTGTGCACTTGTGTTTGGTCACAGCTATAAACTGATTTCTGTGGCGAGAACAGGTAAAAATTGTCACTTCTGTCTGCACCTCATGTGTTACAGGTCATCAACAGGTGCTAATTGCCCTCTAAGCATCTTAAAAATTATGCCACTTTAGGTGAGGACATTTGAGCCCTGCTGCCCAGCTTAAGTTCCTTTAGTGTCAGGCTGCTGCACTGAGATAAAACAACCAATCTTCAGTCTTCCAGTATCCCAGAAGTCACTGCTTCTAGGACCTAGGTGGACTACCTATCCTCCCTGACTCATAAGCCGTGGATTGACAGCTGGGACAGCCTAGCAGTAGTGGCTGAAAGAGGGAGGAACAGGGGATGAGAGGACAAGGAAGGGAGAAGAAGGAAGGAAAAGGGGGACGGGGTGGATGGGGAGCTGCTGGGCAGTTGCTGGGGGAGAGGGGCTGGCAGGTAAGCAGGCAGCCATGTGGCCTAGAGGAGGCACTCTAACTGGATCTGGAGGTGTGGAGGTGTTGGGTCCCAAACTGTGACACATGGGGGCAGTGTGGGCTGCAGGGAACCCAAAAACAGGCAGGGGGGCTCCCCGCTGCTGTCGCTGTCCCTGCCACTCTGGGCTGAGCACTGCCCCCAGCTAGTCCCTGTTAGTCTGGGAGCAGGCAAGAACTGGGAATACACCTTCCCAGCTGCTGCTGCTCTCATGCTGAGCACAGCCCCTGGAGTAGAAGAGGGGCTTCTCTCACTCAGGCAACAGCACTGGCAGCTGCAGGGGAGCAGGGTACTGGGAACCAGGTAAGAGCTCCATGGGGAGGGTGGAGGTGACTGCCAGGGGGCAATAAGGGTGCTGCTGGAGAGCTCCCAGCCATGCCTCTTTCCACCAGCCACTCAAGGACCCCAGTGGCAAGTCTGAGCAGTGCAGGTCAGAGAAAGCATTACCCCTTAACATGCAACTGCTCAAATAATGATCTGATTTTAATACCACTCAAGTTTAGTGTGTCCTAATTGTAACATATAACAACACCCCGAGAAAAAAGCAGACACAGCTTATGCTATAGAGCAGGTAGAACAAAGACTTATATAAAACTTCATATGTACATAAAAACACAGGATATAAGAGACACTGTCAGATAAATAACAGACAAGAGAAAAATAGTACAAAGGATATATAAACTCTGATTATACAGACATTGGTAATTATATACACTAAGTAACTATGCAAATGGTGCTTAAGTGTAAAATCAGGCCATTTCACACACAAAGTGGTTATTTGCAAATGAAAATGTTCTAGGTGTAATTTAGGGCTGTCTACACACAAATCATCAGAAAAATAATATATTGGGTTTATACATGCACTTTAACTAACTTGGTATAAGACTGTATTCAATCACCATTTTAGACATAAGCTAAATCAAAATATGGCACTCTTGTTTCAGAGGAAGAAAGGCTGTGTACAGACACAGCATGGAAATAACTAAGGGTATAAATTAAAATCCTTTTGGGGAGCTTGTGCAGAGGCGTAGCTAAGTACTTCAGTGCCCTGGGTAGAGCAGAGTGAAGAGTAGGGATGTTGGAGGGGAAGGTGAAGGATGCTTTAAGCAAGTCTTAGCTCACCCAGACACTCAAGGACCCCAGCTGTTGCTGCTAGATATGGGGTCACTGCACCCTGGCTAGAGCAGCTGACTTGGCAGGGGCCCAGAGGTGCTACTGCTTCTGAGCAGACTCCACACGCAGTAACGTTAGCAACTGCTGCAGCATGGCTTCCTGCAGTCATTCTGGCACTCCCTCTAAATCTGCCCCCATACCCTGCTTGTACCTCCCTTAGTCACCTGTATTCCAGGTGACTCTGGTCACCTGTATTCCAGTCTGCTGTTAAAAGCTGCATTGGTGCTTAGTTATTGCTCCCTGCGATTGCAGGTGAAGGTTTAAAATGGCAATTTTGGGGAGTCCTTTTGGTTAACAATAGACTGTAAGCACAGGGGGCTGAACGCAATGGCCCTTTGTGGTCCTATGTTCCTATATTTGTCAAGAGGCAAGGATTTTTTGGGGGATGATTTCTTTTATTGCACCAACTGCATAGTTGGGATAGTTAGACAAACTTTTGAATGCAAGACTTATCTTTGTCAGCATTCCCAAGGATAAAGGAAGTCAAGTTTCAACAGACTTTATCTCGCTGCACTATATAAAAAATTATTTTCACATTCTGAATACTGGATATAAATATTAACTATACAGACAGTTCCTCCAGTTATAAAAATCTAGCATTAAAAGCAAAGTACAATTATATTTAGAGAATCATCTCACAGCTGTAGATTGAATCAAATAAAATGAAGTGGAGAGTTCATTGTGATCCTAGCTTATTTAGTTACTTTTAGATATCTCTAGATATCAGTCTTCCTCCAGTCTAAGAAGTATTTGTTAACTTCACAATATGTATCAGCAAGGCTGGCACAAATGTCAAGTCTTTGTTCATGAGAGTTTATGTATAATACAGGTAGGATTACACATCAGGATCAAGCTGTATGAGCAAGTTTACATAATGATTGTTTCATTATTCTTGGCTCTAGTCAGTGCTTTTAGTATTTCACTGTATTTCAAAGTCCCTGAAGTTAATTTTATTTGTTCATCACTGGAAAAGCAATTATATACCCCAGTCATCATCACCACCAAGGGTTAAAACAAAGCCTCTCACCTGCTCATTCATGACTAGAGAGAGCTCACTGAGCATATCCTTATAATGAGACTTCATTTCTTCCTGGTATTCTAACTGATCATCTTTAATAAGACGTTCGTTAACTTCAAGAGCATGCCCACATGCTTCTGCAAACTGTCTGTAAACACATACATGAAAGAATTTCTATGAAAAAAATGTTTTGTGAAAAAATAGTATGCAGCTTAACCAATGTTATAAACCATGAGGGTCAAATCGTAGAGCTTTGCTGTAAATCGGTAGGGCTACTCAGGTTAATGCGACTGTCTCAGAATTCAATAGAAGTTTTGCCTAAGAAGAAAGATAAAATATGTGACTTTGTAGGCATAATCTGGTTCGTGTCAGAAATGCTGTCTGATTTAATGTCATATTCCTTTCTTTTTCTCATCAGTTTGCATTAGCCAAAGAAGGAAGAGTCTAACTTTAAAGTTTACCTGAAGATTTCTTTCAGGAGTTTGACTTGGTTATCAGGATACTTCTTAGCATTTGTTTCTTCAAGAAAAGCTCGAGCATATGCCATTGGTCCTGCATTGATCTGTAGAAGAAAAAAATTGAGATTAGGGTACAGAAGAACATAGCTGGACTGTGGTTTATAACACACTTTCTTTTTAAGGCTCATGTTCATTTTTTGTGACAGTGAGTAGAACCACAGTGTTTCCTAATTGATCTCACAGACGAAAAAACAAGGGGTTTTGTTCCTCATTTTATGTTCTAAAAATCTGCACAGCACAAAGCAGGATCAGGGGGGAGCAGGGGAGGGTGTATGTCTACAACATTAGACTGTGGGTCAGATCCCTGGCTGGTTTAAATTGGAAAGTTCTGTTGAAAAGAAGAATGCTGTAGAGATTTAAAGTTGCTGAAGACTGAAACCTGTGTTTGACTCTCACTGGCTAGATGACTCTTGTAGAATGCTTCATATTCAAAGAGTGAGAGGATTTTGACAAACATAAAAGGGAAATGTTTCACTATTGCTAAACATGCTCCTCTCTTCACTCCTAGCTTCTCTAGGTAATTGTCTATTAAGAAATATTTGAGTACTCATCTAAGTGGTTGGCTTTAGGTTAATCTGACTCAAAATTGTCAGGTTAGAAAGAGCTTAAAATTTATCAGGAGAGACAATTACAGCTGCCTTGCCAGGCATCAATCCAACACCCAATGAGGTCAATATGAATCTCTCTATTGTGTCCAACAGGCATTGGAACATGCTGCAAAACTTTTGGAGTGCACACTGCAGGTCTGGAACTGTAAAACAGGTTAAATCAGCCTTTTAAGCTCTAAAGAGTGAGTACAAGCATAATTGAGCTGCTGTTACCTTTACACTGACACTTCCTTGAAGCTTGAGTTGAAGCCTAATCATGTCCACTTCTTCCATTGTGCAAAGCTGATTAAGTTCTGAAACTTTTTTGGACATCTCATCAATCGCTACTTCAATAGGGTTCAGTTCTGTGCTTGTTTGGCTTATAACTTGAATGCGCTTCTTCACATAAGGAAATAAGTGACTGGCTGCTCAAAAACAAATGTAAAACATTCAGAGAAATCCCCCCACCACAAACTGCTAATTAAAGAGGCAGAAGTAGTGAGTCTAGGCTGTTTTGGGCCACCTTGACTATTTCATTTTACAAACATCTTTGCTGACTCAAGTAAATTGACACATCTAATCACCACATATGTACAGTGGGTCCAAACAGAATTTTTGATGCAACTGTTATTAACAAATCACTCTGTTTTGAATCATAGCACTGTTCATTGTGTAGTTTTTTCACATCCTTATAGTATAAGACTCTACACTTTAAGATTTTGAAATTCACACATTTCTGTGCTGCGTTAAGGCCCTCATCAGTTCACAAGCCTAAGTTTAACTTGGAGTACCTCCACAGACCCACTGAATTCGATTAGAATACACCCATGCTGGAGGCATGTGCCTTAATGCTTTGTTGAACTGATGCCTCATTCTCCTACAAAGCATAATTTTCATGCTTCTAGCTTTGACCTGGTTCCATCCCCAGCCAAGATTTACAGAGCCAATGTTCCTTTTGTAGGTTGAAACAGACCCCCAACACTCGAATCAGTGGACTATACTTGCTCTGATTACCTGGTGGTTTTACCCCAATTTAGTGTGCTTTTGCTGATGCTCCTTTTCATTGCTGCACTAGTTTTCTTTTTGTAGCCTCTAGACATTTCATTTTTACAGCTATAACTTATACAAGTGTAAAATCTTATAAAATGCATTATATGGCAACTACTTGTACACATTGGGTATGTCTACACATTCATGAATGTGCCATAGTTACTGTGCATTAAGTTTAATACTTGTATAACCAAGTACTAAATTAATGCACAGTAACTGGAACTACTGTGCAGTAGCACCAGCACACGACTTTTTAGTGATTCTAACTGTGCAGTAGCCTAATACTACTGCACAGTAGTGCATTAGCATGGTTTTTGCCCTGCACGCTACTGCACAGTAAAAGTAGGCTACTGTGCAGTTAGCGTCTTGTGTAGACACCCCATTGTTTCCAAGAAAACAAGATGATGCAGTGAATGGATAAGGAGAAATGGATGAGGGTGGGTAGATTGGGAAAAAGGATAATGTTCCTGCCAACAGCAGGGAACTGAGGCTGGCTCAGTGCTAACATAGCTATTTCATATAAAAGATGCTATGTGTCAGGTATTCTTTTCTCCCTCCGCAGGACAAAAATTGAGGTGATTTAAGTCAGTTCTGTAAGAGGGTTTCTTAATTTGACCCTTTGGGGAAATACAGACACTCCAATCAGCAGTGATCTAAATTCTCTGTCATTCTGGAGCCGTTGGAATATCAGCATCTCTGTTCATATCTACCCATGAAAACAAAGCTTCTCAAATGATATTCAGAAATCTCTTAGAGACACAGCTAAAATTTCAGCTATGTCAATTTTCTGTAGTCATGTCATGGATCCTCTATTACTTTTTTTTTAAGAAGAGAATTTAATTATGATAAAGAGCTAACCATTTAGCATCTCAGTTTAATTCAACAGGAATTGACACTTTCAATGCTTTTTCCTTTCCTTAAACAGGAATTTTGTAATGTATCTGATTGCTTGAAATAAAGATACTATCTTACTTTTTAAAAGACTAATATATGCGTTATATGAGAATTTGTTAAAAATTGGAATATTTGCTATGATTCATTTTTCTTAATGGGTAAATCTTACAAGCCCTACATTTGCTGTCTTTAGGCTGCTTCTACTATGAAGAAAAATGAATGAGAGTTTAGAACTCATTAAACTGGTATAAATCAGGAGCAATCCTAATGAAGCCAACTTAATTACACCATTGTAAAGCTGGGGTGACAGTAGAATATTAAGAAAGAATAGAGGCAGTTGACTATTCTACAAATTTAAACAACTTTTGTTTTTGTACTGAATTGTAACTAGTTTATGTCAAAAGGATTATACATAGAAATAATGATATGGTGAAGTGGTTATTGCTCATTTAAAACTACCCTTTGCACAAAATTGTTGGCAAACAAATATATTGACTGCCATCCTGATTTTTAAGCAGAACAGTCTTTGAAATTCTTAGCAGTTTCATTTAGTTAGAACTCTTCAAATAAAAAAGGCAGCAACGTACTTGTCAAGATTGTCCGTCTTTTGCATTGCTCCTCTACCCCTCCATGTTTTTTTCCTGACAGTGTGAAAGGTGTTTCAAATACAAAACGGTTGATGTTGTGATGCATTTCAAAGTCAGTTTTTCTGTCCTCAGCTTCCTTCTCTTCAAAGAAAGGTGTGACGTATGTGACCTGGATATAGGCATATTTTGGATCCAAGTCTTTGGGATTGACCTGTGTTAAAATTGTTACATGTAAGGAAACTCTCTCTGACTTCGTTGCACTGCAAATTATACAGTGAGTAATCACAGTTTACAGGCATACTCTTTTATGATACTATAACATGATCAACCCAGGACATGATTTCAAAAGTACTATTAGGTAACAAATACCTAAATATCTAAGTACGGGGTTTGATTTCCAAAGACAACAAGAGTTCTGAGTACACCATGATGGCAAAAATTGGATGAGGGTTGAATGAAGTAGAGACGAAACAGCCAAATTTTCCTTTATACTAGTAGAATATATTTGTGGGCTAGGTATTGTTAAAAACGGTTACACAGAGGGATGTTCTGCTTCCATTGTCATTGTACCAGTAAAACCATACCTTATAATTTGGCTTGGTTTTGTTAGAAACTAGCCTATAACAGAGAGCCTGAGTCTCCCTGTTCCTTTAAAAGAAGCAGCCCAGCGAGGGAGCACTGGAGGCTAAGCAGGGTGCAGCAGCTGCAGGTCAATGAGGTTGATTAAAAGGCACCTGCAGGCAGCCCAGGCAGTCTGCTGACTGGAAGGAGGCAGGCCCCTGGGAGGATATAAGCCTGAGGCTCAGGCTAGCAGGATAGTCTTTCCCTGGCTGCCACAGGGTAAAGAGCTCCTAGCAGCAGGGCTCCTGAACGGACTGTGGTGCTGCATCTGGATCTCCGATGAGGCTATGGGAGCTCACTTGGATATAGCCCAGGGCAGGGAGGCTGTCCTAGTTGAGCCGTGAGGGAAAATTCACCCTCTTAAAGAAGCAGAAGGCTATTTCCCCTTTGTGTTTCTGTTATAGTCCAGGGACTTACGTTTAACCAGAGTTAGTGTTTCAAAGCCAGGTCTGATACAGTGGGCTCAGGCTAGAAGGCCTAGCTGAGAGGAAAGGGGCGGAAGCCAAGGAGGCTGTGGCAGCGAGATGCCCCCACAGGCTCCCGAAGGGGAGGGGTCAGTCCCCATAGGCCCCAAGCCACACAAGCAGCCCTGCCACTGGGGAAACTCACCTCCAGGGGCACAGCTGTAGCCAGAGCAGGAGCCGCGGCTGTGCGAGCCAACTGATTAATCAGCTGTTCCCCGGGCAGGGAAAAGCCGAACCAGTCACGCTGCGGGAAGATTTAAAAGCCCCACCGGGACCTGGGGGGAGGAGGGGGAGGAAGCACACTGGTGTGGAGCACGCCAGGCATGCTGAGGCTCTTGTGGGAGCAGGAGCAGTGCAGCTGGCTCAGTGCCAGCATCCAGAGCAGGGGGAGCTGAGCCCCTGTAGTAGGCTGGGGGGGAGGAGGCAGTCCCACACCCCTTTCCTCTCCAGCAGTCTATTTATTTTGGCAAAGAGCAAAGTAGAGGCGTTCCATCCAGAGGTGGCAAGGAGTATGCCAGCCTACAGAAACCCAGCTCATCAGCATCCGAGGTGGAGACACTAGCCGTTGGGACAGCCAGGCTAGCCCACCAGGACCCATGCTCACACTGGTTCCCCTGGCAAAAAGAGGTTGACTGAGCATGGTCAGACCACGCAGGTGGCATCCATCTGGTTGGCGAGTGGACGAGATGTAGGGGAGGCAGAGTCCCACGGAACATTGCGACCAGACAGTGAGTAATACTGTCCCCGGGGTCTCCCAGAAAGAAGATCTTCACTGAACCCCTCCCTTTCATTGAATAACACCAAGTCGTGGCAGGAAAGTTGGGGGGGTGGGGGGGACCACACCAGACGGAAAGTGCGTCACCCGATGCAAACCCTACTTAAGATGCCTTCTGTCACAGAGGCCAAAACCCAACAAGTGAACAACAATATGGTAACACCTGTGAGGATTGGGGCATAGCTTAGGAGAGGACTGGAGCCACACAATTATCCCCTAAGTCTTTATGTGCCTAGCAGAGCACAGTCAAATAAAGAGGCCCAATGAGGAGCCTTGGAACTCCAGTGGGAGTCCAGCTGGATTGGGGCCATCTGAAGGCCTGTGGGCAGCGTCCCCATTATCATTATTATATTATACCATCAAGGTGAGGCAGACGGGAAGGGAAGGCACTCTAGGGGCAGAGCGGGGCATGGTCATGGAGCCACCAGGGGGCATCCCAGCCACCCCTTGGACCCTGACATACTACATAGTCCACAGTAGTTCCAGCCCCTGCTCACATCAATCAGAGGCTCATTCTAGATAATATAAATGTTATCACAACTCACTTAGAAAAGAACACCAATATACTGCATAATAGAAGTCCACAATACACACATATATTTCAGCTTAAGGTTAAAAGGAGAACAGGGACCAACTATGGGCTCTGCAGGCTTATCTAATCTGTGAAGGCACTATGCTAGAAAGTGAAATGTGGCATACTTTCAAGTGTTCTACTTTGACATGGATGTAATGAAAGCATTTCTTCCATACCTTATTGGAATCCTGAATTATTTTCACATTATCTGCTCCAAATTTATCAGCGTAAAGTTTCAATAGTCTCTGAGAAATCTCAGACAGGCCAGTTAACTTGGGTTCTTTGTAGATATACTCTTTGCCTTCCTCTTCTTCAAAAAAGCCCTGTAGAAAATCAAGAGGAAACAATTAATCAGTGTAGCAGGTATGGTAAATTAAATGTAAACGGTAAACAACAGGTATAGACATACCAGTGTAATGCATCTAACTGTTTAAATGCACAACTCATTGATTATTTTTCTGAATACTACACTATGAGACTGATGAAGGAATCCAAAATATCAAATGCATTCCATATTAGAGATATAATTAATTAAAATTGTAATTAGCTTGATACAGCTATTTGTGAAATACGATGGTTATTAGTTTTCTACTTGTTTGCCTGCTTTTATTTAGATATGTGAAGAGAGTGCCATCGTGTGGTACATAGTAGGTATAATTTGCAGATGACTGCAAAATAGTGGTAGTTCTTGCATTCACATGAAAAACTGTTATCATTCAGCCCAAGTCCTTCAAGCAACCTGAGCAGAAGATTTAACATGTAGAGCAACTTCAAATAAACTGATCTGTATCTCATTCAAATAAACAGAATATTCTTCAATAACTTTGAAAGCCAATAACAAATTGCAGTATCTTTAAAGACAATGTAATATCTTGTACCATCTATACTTTTCCCAGAGCCTGATGAAGGGACTTTGATCCTGAAAGCTTGCAGAAAAGGCCACTTTTCTTGTGATTTCCCAGTTGGTCTAATAAAAGGTATCATTTTGGAACCAAGAGTTCTAGTTTTTGTATGTAACATAATTTACATTTGAAAAGATGGAAAAGCATAAACTATAGTCTTTTATAAGATCTACAGTCTTAGCAAAGCCATTTACTTGCAATAGTGGAAGTAGCTGAGAGTGTCTAAATAAAAATGTCTGTTAAAATGCAAGGCAAGTTTCCACCTGGCAGTTTCCATAAGAAATGTAAATCTCAGAAAATGAATGTATACAATACATCAGCTTCATGTGAAACAAACACAAACGCAATATGTAATTATGCAAACATTTTGGGGTAAATTTTTATGGCTGAATGGAACATATCACTATTAACAGTAATGGGACTTTACCTCTGACAATATTTACACTTCTGGGTTTCATTTGCAGGATTTCATACCCTGTTGATAGAACTTGGTGATGCAAATACTGAAGCTATAGCTCCCAAATGTCCCCTTTTCATTAATGAAGAACACACAATTAGTTACTGAGTCTCAATGATCTCCCCAGAGAGCACTCTTGTTAATAATATTAATAAAGTTCCATTGCCAAACAAGGAACTTTACAGACAAATTTATATCTGAGAAGTGAATATCTTGTAAACTCTTACTTGAATGAGCAATTAATTGTGTGAAAGGATTTGCAGAATCATAAACTAATTTCTAAACTCTCTCTAAATTATCCTAATGCAAAACCACTTTGTGGGAACAGAGGGAAAAGTTCCTATACTTCTATACAACCTCAACTAAACACTAATCAGGATTGTTTCAATCAAAACCATCTGCCTTATGTAAACATTGAATTTTGAAAAGATATAGTCTCTAAAATAATCTTACTCTGAACTGGGACAGCATATCAGCTTAGATGTCAACACTATACATGTTTGCTAGCAAGAGCACAGTGTTTACATGGGAACTGTTAACTTTCTGTGTTGATGTAATATGACATATTAAGATGATATCTTTCATCTTACCAAAATGATTAACCTAGAACTGATACATTTCCAATAGTCTTTAATGAAGGAGGCATTACTTGAAAGAATGGTCTCTATGGCATTTCAAATGATAAGTGATAAGTAGTAGTTAATTGAAAACTACATAATAATCCTGTCTGCCATATGTCAGATGTTTAAAAGATCATTAAGCATCAGATAAAATATTTTTGGGGGTCAAATATCCTTGAGTTTAGGGATTTTAAAATATTAAGCATCTCAGGTCCCATTCTCAATTCACAGCAATCGTTTGTTCTCATGTTGCCTATGACTGGTTTACAAGAAGGGTGTAAGCTTAGGGATGAAAAACATTGTGGTGGTCAGTAGAATATAATGACATATACAGGCACTCTCAGCATGTTAGGATAATGGTTTCCAGTAAACCCTCATTCATTTAGGATCAGATTTTAACTGACCTTAGAATGTCTGTGCAGTGCATGGAAAGCTCACGGAGCTTTTCTTTCCTCATACACTTCTGCAAGGAAGAGTTACAGTTGCAGGGAATGCAGGACTACTCCCTTCTACGTTTTCCTGGGGAAGCCCATTGTTCCAGAGGACCTGGGCTGTGGCAGATCATGGCCCAGCTTCTGTTGTGTACTGGCCTGTGAAACAGGCCATGTGGCCCAAAAACATCTGGCTGCATTTCTAAATTTGGCTGGATGAAATGGTTGAAGTATCCCCATGGACTATGGCATCAGCCAGATATTCTGGAGCAGCGGCACTCTGACAAGGCCCCAGCATGACCACTGCAGTTGGGGGATAGAAATGGTTTGATCCTACCAGATGATGAGTGTCATCTGTAAGATGCCAAGTGCCCTCATGTCCCACTGGCCTCTAGGGTGCAAAATTATTCTCTGAATACATTCAGGCTGTGGTTTCAAAGGAGAATCAGATATCTTCCACTCAAATATTCTCCTGGCTCTGCCCCAAACCTATGCGACTTTGGCAAACTCGCTTTGCCTCCATTTTGTCTCGTACTTTCTATCTCATCTATTTAGAGTATAGACCCTTTTGAGGAGATTCATGGGTGTTTGTATAGTACTGAGCCCAGTGTAGTTCAGACTCTGATTGGAGTTTGTAGGCAACACTACAACGTAAGCATATAATGGTAATAGGCAAAACTGCATATTGATCTCCCAGATAAACGTGGTGTTAAGAAGTGAATACTACCCTGAAGCCTGGCAGGAAACAAAATTAATGTAATTTTCCTTCTCTGAGGTTCAGATTTTGACTTTTACTTCGAGATGGTATAGGCTGCTTTGCTCATTATATATCCAGGCCACTCTACAGGGCATCCATGGGGATGGGCACAGCCTCATTTGTTTTAGGACACATAGGAGGAACATTCCCTGTACTAGCCTGATTGTGACTGGACCTTGTGTGAGTCTCATGAAATTTATAATGCCCTTTTAGGCTGTTCACACATATAAGGGTAAAAAATAATCTAAATCCACACTCTCTAACAGCTGTATGTAATCCTTGTTGTACTGCATAATTCAGACAGCATAATTCTGCCTTTCTTTTAAAAAGTGAATGAACAGAATGGAATTTAAAATGGATTTACTGAGCAGTATAAAGATACTTGAGGTCTGGGATTTCTCTGTTAAATAATTCACTGAACCATTACAGAGTCAGCAGCCAAATGACTAGTATCTATGGAGGGGTTACTGGTAAATAATCCTAGTAAGTATTGAACCAGGTCTAAGAAAAGAGCAAGAGAATCCCTCTATGCATCTATAATACAGTCATTACCAAGATTTGGAGGAGCCAGGCACTTAAGTCATTTAAAACAGTTTTGATAGAATGAAGCTTTCCTTCCCACCTTTGACTTCATCACTTGCCCCAATAACAGAAATTGCTATTTTATTTTTTGTTTCCTTCAAAAGGTATTGACAGACATAAGGAGTCTGACAGTTGCCCTGGCACTGGGAAGGCTTGGCATCTAACCTCCACAAGGAATTAGACCTTGGATTCCATCAGCTTCAGTTTCCTCACTTGAGCAGTCCAGTCTCTCAAAACAAGTGCTAGAGGAGGAGACAATCTTCAAAATCTTAGCTGGAAAGTAGTACAAGCTTTGAGAAGCAGCATCCTTCAGCAACTTTTGTGCAGGCCAGCCTGCACAAGACAAAGCACCAGTGCAGACTGGAAAGTGCAGAGAAAGTGTCAGCTGCACTGGACTTGCAGAACGCCATACAGAATCCTGGCCTGTGCATGAAGAACTGGGAATGGTCAGGTCCAACTCCAGATTTTTCTCCTGAAGAATGGGTAGATTTGGAAAGTTTGTGGATGAATATAAGAGGACTGTGCCAGTGAAAAGCCCAACATGTATAATATAGGATCATAGGAAAGTAAGGCTGGAAGGGATTTCATGAGATTATCCAGTTCAGCCCCTACTCAAAACAGAATCATCCCTGACTAAACCATCCGAGCCAAGTATCTGTCTAAACTACTTTTGAAAATTTTCAAGGATGGAGATTCCACAATACTCTTGATAGTCACTGAAGCATGCATGCAAGAATGCACACACAAGAGCAACTGCATAGCTTGGGGTGCTCTGGCTGATAAGAAACACACAAGTTGGGTGCACTATGCTACTTCTACTTGCATGGATAGTCAAAGAACTTTTCAAAAGTGCAGAAATATTATGAAAAATACATAACTGCTTACTGCTGACTTGCACTCTACTTTAGCTCAGAACTGAGAGATTTCCCTAAATTTCAGCTAATCCAAATATTTATGCTTTTTTGAAAATTGATTTTTCACAGCATCCTTGTTGGAACTATTTCTTCAAATGGCTAACTCACAGTCGCCTTTTTGCCCAGCATTTTTGAGGTTGGGTGCCTCAGGTTTGGCACCAAGCCAAATTATTTAGGTGCAGATACTCGAAACATTGGGAAAATCAGACCACTTTTACTTGGAAAAAGTGTCCAAATATGGGTTTAAAAAATTTGGACTTGGTAGCATTCAGATATTAAGGGTATGAGTCTGTGTGTCTAAAGCATAAAAAGGAACTGTTTAGAAATTAACTTAATGTCATAGCTTCCTTTCCCTATGAAGGTCCGCAAGTACTTTTGGCAGGAAATAAATGAAAAAATCACAGGCCTCTATGGTATATAATAAAAATGGAAGTTACTGGTATGTGGGGGAAAAGGAACTGAGAGTATAATGCAAAGTATATTTTTCACACGGGAAAGAATACTGGCAAAACTCATGGAAATAGATTGTTGTTTCTCCTTCTAAACCAGGCCTTACCAAGAATTTCTTAGGGTACAATTGTTAACATGGTGCTTTGAGTATTTGTAGATATTTTGCATCCAATGATGTTCCTTAGCCTCTCAGTGATTCATATTGGATTTTCTTAGGTGAGTGACAACTTCCCATCGGGACTTTTGTTTTTGTGTACCTACCTTTAATTATCTCATCACTGTTGGCAGCAGTTCAGGCCAACTCCTACCCCACAATCCGAAACATCTTTATTTCCAAACTGTGAAACTAAACATCATTCTTTAAAGCCGCACATTCTTGTCTGTGTGTGCGTGTGTTTAGACTCTATTAAGGGTGTACCAGTGATTAATCCAAGCAATATTTGTTTGTGAAACATTCATACACTTTTATAGCACTAAGGCTGTTTAAGATAGGCTGCCTTTGTTATATTTGCTACAGAAATACCATTGGATTGAAATGGGACTTTTAATTCTGTCCGACAGAGCTAGTGAAACTCAGCTTAACCACTGTTTAGATCCTTATGGCTCAGCCTTAGGGAAAAGTAGATGCATTTGCCCCAGGAAAAGAGTCACAATTCCTACCCTGCTCCCCTCTTTCTTATGGGAAGGCAGGACATAGTAAGAGAACTTCAGTCTGTTTTCAGGTTCATCTTACTTTCCCTCTAGCATGCAGCCATTTCAGTTTTGTTGAGGAGTCAGACCTTGGTCCTTCCCCCCTCACTCCCCCTTTCATTTGCCTCCCCCAGGGAGTGTTGGGCCAGCAGCCCTGCTCGCCTCATGCTGTCTCAGTAGGTCCCATGTTGCTGAGGAGATAACTTGGGACCTTACTCCTTTGCACAATCCTAGGGCATGATCTTGCACTTAAAACAGCATTGGTGCTACAATGACATTTCAACAGAAGAAACAAGGGGCCCAATCCTGCTCCCAATGAAGTCCTCCGGCAGAGGATTGGGCCCCAATTTATATATGCAGCAGGATGATGGATACACTGTTTTAACTCAGGGAAACTAAACAAACAAAAATTAGTCTGCAAGATGCAGTGATGCATGAATGTTATTTCATCTGCCACAAAACTGAACAGTGAAGAGCACAAAAAGTTAACATCAAGTAAACTGTGGGGAAGGAGTAAGGATGAGTGAGAAGAATAAAACAAAGCATGCAAAAGAACAGAGAACTTACCACAGCCTTGAATAAGATCAAAAGAAGAAAAGAGCACATTTCTGCATTAACATCTTAGCAAACAGAATGAGTCATATCAATCTGTTGTTTACACACCTTATTATTAGAGCGATGGCAATTGTATGCTTGCCAAACATGTCTTAAAAGAACATGCGGGCATCCCACAATCGCTTGCAGTGGGAAAAAAAGCATAAATTCATGCTATAGGGGTTGATTTAAACATGCTGAAGCGTAGTATATGGAATAAAACTACTGTACGGTATACTGCATAGAATCAGAGGTTGACAGAAAGCAAGTCAGAAAGTCAGCAAGAAATGCAACAACTAGCTGAATGTATTGCTCTGATTTATACTGCTTACAAAGACGGGCCAAACACCATTTCTTTTCAGGTTTTATTAATATTTTACTCACACAGCACTTCACTGATTTTGACTTCAAGGTCAGTTTTTCCTGAGTAAGGCATGTAAAAAAGCTGAGGTGCTAGTTCTGTTCCCAATTACAGACATACAAATTCACAGCAACAATTTACACAGATGTAGCTGAATGCGCTCTTTAGTAAAGACTTCAATATTTGGCCAATGCTGTTTCTAATGAGCTGTCCATTATACTGCTTTTCCTATTTTAGATTTCTAAGAAATGTGTGTCCAGAATGACATGGGTGGGGTATGTGACTCTGCATCTATAAAGTCTTTAAGGCTGACTTACCTGTCCATAAAATGCTACACGGTAATATCTTCCAAACAAACGTTTCTCAGAATTCACTACTTCTGTGACCTTCAGGTAGGATCGATGAATGTCATAGTACAGTTCTGACAGTTTCTATGGCAAAAGGATGAGAGAGAATACTTTGGAAAGTGCTTTTGGAAAGGCTTTTTAAGATCAAATTTGCTCCCCTGGGACTAAAGCCATCTGCAGATGGGCACTTATTCCATGGGAATCTTCAGTATCATTAGAAGCTATATTCTGATGTAACTTCTTAAGATGTCATTGTCAAGGCTTTTGCCTTCTTGTGGAACCAGTTTGAGGGCAAATGTAGATCACTTGCATAGCTCTACAGGGAAAGTAGAATAGTAAGAGTTTAGCTCTGTCTAAAAAGTTGCTTGGTTAGTGATTTTCCCAACCATTTCCAGGGTGCTGACAGACGTGACAGTTTGTTGTGTGATCAGCCACTGTAAGTGCTCTCCAGCTATGTACTGACAGAGGTACACAGTGGCACAAAGCTTTAAAAATGCCTGATCTTGAGACAATCTGAACCCTCAGTGCATGAGGGTTCAGATGAAAGCACTACAAAGCAGAGCACCTTCATTAACATCTGTCAGCGTGGCCAGGACCAGGGCTGGGCTGACCAGCCCAGCTCTGCTCTGTACGCTGTCTTTAGGATTGGAGGGGGGAGAATGGAGCAGAGTGAGTTCAGTCTTTTGGTTCTCCAGCCACTGCTAGAAGGTGGTGCAGGTAGTTTGGTATTCCCCACTCCCTTCCTGAGGTGGGGACTCCAATCCACCCCTTTCCCCCTCCAGACTGAACTTACTCTCCTGCCCTCCCCATCTCCCATCCTGAGAGAGCATGGGAGCTTGGAGAGGGGAGTGGAGTTAGGGAACAGACAGGCTGCATGTCTGCACTATCTCCCCTGATCAGCTCCAAATGGGAGCTGGATCCCATGCCCTCCTGATCCAACAGCAAATATCTGTTGGATCAGGAGGGTTGGTCTAACTCATGCTGCTTTCTGTTAAGCACCATGAGGTAGTCCAGGGAGCTGCACATCCGTCAGCACCAACAATGTCTACCAATCTTAAATGGATAGTGACAGTGTTACTCGGGCTTAGGGACCATGATTAAGAACACATCCTATGAGGCAAAGAACCTATGGGGCAAAAGCAGCTTTATAATATTTTTGTACCAAATTGTTCCTGGACTCATTATGGCAGTTCTGTCCCCATACAGTGCTGCAAACCAGAATCAGTCCATCAGTATTTTGCCTGCATGGAGACATTACTTCTTTGGACATTCAGCTTTTCTATAACATTGTGCTAATGCTTTAAACCCCCCAGAGAAGCTATGTTTTGCTTTGGGACCCAGCTTCTTAAATTGTGTACTATTCTGTGTGACTTTTTCCAGTTTAGAGCAGAATGACATACATTATGAGTACTTAACCTCCAGCTCGCGGGGTCTCCAAATGTCTGCAAATTTGACGGTTGGGGAGCAGTGGCAGCATTAATTGCTGCTCCTCTTCTGCTAGATTTCTGGGCTTGGGGGAGTCCAATAGGTGGATAATGGGTGACAGTGCACAGTTGGATCCATGTGCGGGGGTCAGGTCAGCACATGCCTGGATCTGGTGTGTCAGGTCAGGCCAGTATTCCCAGATGCAACACACAAGATCACACCCATTGACCATGGTCAGACACTGATGCTGTGTGATCCAGCTTGTGGACTGACTCTATACCCCTTATCCAACTCACAGGGCTGAAAGGTTGGGCACTAGTGACATAATTAATTATTAAGGTCATTTTTATACTATAAATGAAAGGAAAAAATCAAAATAAAAAAATCTATAGAGTAATTTTGAAATGAAATCCTTAATCTTAAATATTTCTAAGCTGTTTTTCTTTTTATGTACATTTAATTTCTAAAAATGTACTTTCTGATGAATACATGCAGTAGGTTCTAAGTGGTTGGTCACATGAGTTACAACATGAAGATTTGAAGAAGTATGTAGCATTGGACATAGGCTAAAGCCTCTAAATAAATCCTGGCTGAAATGTTGATGCAACTTTTTTAGGCATCAATACTGTGGTTTTCACAAGCTTTGCAGAGTCATGTGCTCCTAGTGCTGGTGAGAGGAGCAGGATTTGAAATCAAAGTTTTCCATTGATTCATAGCTCAGGTAAAGCATTGGCATTTGTTATGCAAATCTCCACAGTCTGTCTCAGCCTGACCTTGTGAGATCCCATTTATGGGATAAAGAGTAATTGCTTTTGCTATATCCATTTGATCTTTCCCCTGACCTGCAGGGCACCTGTTTATGTCTTAATCCTACAACAAACTCTCCATAGGCCAACCCACATTTGAACTCATTGCAGGTGCGGGCCTGCACAAGTGCACAAGTATTGAACAAGGTAGTTTTAATTCTATTATTAAAAGAAGCAAAACCTGACAAATTAAAACATAGTCTATAGATTTTCTACTAATGGCAAATGCTAAAGTATGGGTTTTTTCTTTAAAAAGAAATTTTCTTTTTTAAAATCAGCTTACTTTAAAGTTTCTTTGTTTCTCAAACACAGCAATGATAGGCTTGTTAACCTCAGCAATGAGTTCATATCTTTCAGATTTCCACAGGTATTCTACACATAACTCCAGCTGCTCCACAAGGATGCCCTGTAACCATGCAAATAAAAATTCCCTGGTGAGTTGTTTGTTGATTACACCTGATAGCTATAATGTGGTGAACGTACATATGCATTCTTTTAGTTTGATACGATTTTATTTTAGTACTGCCATACAAAGTTTGACAAGAGCTTAATGAAAAACATTAGGCAGCTTTTGCAATCACATGTAGAGCTAAATATAAAGACTTAAAATGATAATAACATAAACTGCAGTGTTAAAAAAATCCACAAATATTAAAAGATTCAAAAAATTACCAGGTAGTATACATCTGCAGCCTTTCTGCCTATCACTATATGCCTTCAAACTACCATAAGTTAATTAGCATCAGGCTGGTTTAGTAAATACTTGGACCTTTGAAACAATATTGGAATGATACAAGAAATGATGCTGGTGATCCAGTGAGAGGCGTCCATCCGTGACAGTGGATGAGAGATAAAATAGAGGTCCTAACCCTTTGTGGAGAAGAAGAAGAGAAACCTCTTTGTACTTCTTGCAGGGATGTTTAAATCATGGCTTCCTGGCCAGATTACTTTAAAATTACACCTTGGACGCTTCTGTGGTGTTACTGCATGCTGCCAAATGACTGCTGTATTTTACATGATGTGGGTCGGCAGGCATAGTACTGCAGAGCAAAGTGGTCCCTTGTTATAGATCAAATTTATAATGTGCACAAGTATCCTTTGGAAATAAAAGCTCGCTATAATTGCAGAACTTTATTATGTAAATGATATCACAGCTGACCTCATTGTATGGAGTATCTTGCATTCCAGAATCTTCCTTCATAGCTCCTTCTTCTTTGATATTTGGGGTTATGTTTAGAAAAGCTGGCCATCCCATGGAAAATAAGCCTTGAAGTATAAGTAATAATAACACTAATTAACATGTCCATAGCCATAGATTTGAAAAGGTATATCTCACAATTGTTAAAGAGGAGCTATTTTTATTCAGCTAGGAGATTGGTAGCCAACTTTTTGGCAGGCATGCCACAGGTTGGGGCCTCAATTAGTACACAACCCAATGGTTTGCAATGAGATTTCTTACACCATTATACATCACAATGGGTAAAATTTACAGATTCTGCCTCCTAGGCTAGAAATAGATGCCACCAAATGAAGTGGATCAGCTGTGCCAGGATGTATAGGATGTACAGGTGGAGCACACATTGCCCATTGTTCTGTTCACTGATGCTGTGGGACAATGGGTGATGTGTTCTCCCGGGATTTGAAGGGCCTGGTCCTGGACACTCCAGGAATTTCCACACAGGATTAGGCCCCTCAAGCCCTGGGAATGTCTGACCAGCTTTCCCCACTTACAGAGACCTACCTCTAGGTTCTCTGTGTCTCCGTAAGTGGGAAACCCTGACTCTCCACTTACGGAG
Source organism: Alligator sinensis (assembly GCF_000455745.1). Lineage (NCBI taxonomy): Eukaryota > Metazoa > Chordata > Crocodylia > Alligatoridae > Alligator > Alligator sinensis. Next base: position 2,421,193 of record NW_005841967.1, on the reverse strand, counting down.
ATACAGCCTAGAGATCTTAGGGGTGTGTTTCTGTAAATGAGGGAAAGCTAAGCAGGTACTCCCAGAGTTTGAGGGGCCCAATCCTGCGTGGGAATTCTGTGGTAGGCAGGATTGGGCACCTCAAGCCCCCCGACCATCTGAAGAGCACAGGCAGCTCCAGGCTGCCAGCACTCTTGTGCCATAAAGTAAACATATGTCCATTGCTACACAGAGGCACAAATTGATACCACCTTCATTGTGGCCACCAATTTGGATCAGGTTATCTTATCCTTTTCAAAAACCCCATCTTTTTTTTTTACTCATATCAATATAGTTCATGCTGAGGGTTACTATGAAATATGTATGATAAACTAACAGAGATTAGCAGAGAAGTAATACAATTAAAAATCACCCTATGTTTTATACCTCTGCTATATTCTAAGTAAAAAAATGTAGAAGGACAATTCATGTACTGTAGATACTGGGCCTGTCTCTGCCTACTAGGACCCACAAGAGCTTTGTCATAGATATCAATAAGGGCAGTCCCATAGCTAGACTGCTTTCCCAGTGATGCAACTGATACTTGCAAGCTTCAATTAAAAGAAATTATGAAGATGTTTTAAATGGTTCTATTTAGCTCAGACTTGGTATAAATCAGACACATAACAAAATATTTCCCAATATTAATTGCTTCCTATCAAAATCATGCATCATAATTCTTTTCTCTTTTGAGAATATATTCTTTCATTATATCAGTTTAAGAGCACTAACTTGGCTTTTCCATTGTGTTATCTGACCCATAAACAGGCATGGTTAGAACACTCACTTCCTCCAGTGTGAGTTGTTAGTAACAGATTACTATCAGAGACTTGAGCATCTTCCAGGAGCATACGTGAAGTGCAAATCTTTTCCATTTTCCAGTAACCTATGGTAGTGTAAGATGTTATTAGTATACTGCTACTGGTACGTGTTAATACATGCATATCTACAAATGACACGGTAACAAATGAAGCATTCTCTTTTAAAACTAGGAAACTAAACATTCAATTTAACTTGCTTACACAAAATATGTATTTTATTATTGTGGAGTTAAGACAAGAGTATACTAGTCATACATTGAAACTGTAAACGGTTTTTGAGGAATACAAGAAGTTTTGAGGATAGTTTGAAAAGAATATTAATGTGACAACAATGAAATATGTCAACTATTTGTGTTCAGTTATATCATTTTCTAGATAAATTACTGCCTTTGAAAATGTTTACCTTACCCTTTCTTTTCAGGTATTCTGCAATGAGGGCAGCAATATGGATATAGCACATAGCAGCCTGAAACGAGACCATATGAATATATTCATGTATAGCATATATTCTATATCATCAATTTGCTGAGGGTCACAAAGATGCAGCAGCATTATCAGAATGTGGTTTGGAAAAGTTAGGCAAATTTAGCTTGACAATTTCATTAAATAATAGGTCAGATGCTAAAATCCTTATTCATGCAAAACCAGCTAATTAAACAAAATGTTTTGCCTAAATATGATTAGAGCAAATATTAAATGAGGACCTTCAAGATTTGACCTCAAGATAATATGTGTTCACTTTTAAGCAAGGTGTCGCTGGAGTAATAAGATGGAAGTTCAAATCAGCAATTAAAAACCAATAGAATTTTTGCCAAAAAAAAAATGGATTTTGTGATATGACCCAGTGCTAGAAAAGCTATAAAAAGAGTAGGAATTCCAAAGCCTTGTCTACCTTAAGAAGTTATATCAAAATTTATTTTAACAGCTGAATTAGCTGACCAGGACTTTGTGGCCAATGTAGACATGGGCAAATCATCTAGTTAAGTCCAGGTGCATAGATTCAAATACAAAATACCCAGGCATTCTTGTAATTTATTTTAGACACATGAGGGGGAATGCATGCTTCTCTTTTACCACCAAACCCTTAATAATTTTAGCCTGTATACAGCACTTGTTCATCAGTAGGTTCTAGTCTAAATACAAATAAATTCTAAGTTCATGTAAAATTTTTGATGCCAAAATGAAGATGGGCCAACAGTCTGGGGACGCGATCAGGAAGGCCAACCACACCTTGTCATGCATCCACAGATGCATCTTGAGCAGATCCAAGGAGGTGATCCTCCCCCTCTATGCGGCACTGGTCAGGCCACAGTTGGAGTACTGCGTCCAGTTCTGGGCACTGCACTTCAACAAGGATGTGGACAGCATTGGGAGGGTTCAGAGGAGGGCCACCCGCATGATTAGGGGGCAGCAGGGCAGGCCCTACAAGGACAGGTTAAGGGACCTGAACCTGTTCAGCCTCCACAAGAGAAGGCTGAGGGGGGATCTAGTGGCCATTTACAAACTAGTCAGAGGGGACCAGCAGGTACTGGGGGAATCCCTGTTCCCCCGAGCACTACCAGGAGTGACTAGAAATAACAGTCACAAGCTGGCAGAGGGTAGATTCAGACTAGACATCAGGAAGCGCTACTTCACTGTCAGGGTGGCTAGGATCTGGAACCAACTTTCAAGTGAAGCGGTGCTGGCTCCTACCCTGGGGGTCTTTAAGAGGAGGTTAGACAAACACCTCGCTGGGGCTGTTTGCCCCCAGTACTTTTTCCTGCCATGGCAGGGGGTCGGACTTGATGATCTGCTCAGGTCCCTTCCAACCCTACTAACTATGAAACTATGAAACTATGAAAATTACCTCTGACAAATCTCCATTTCTAACATGAATCTTGGCCATGCTTTCAAGCCAAGTCCTACGCAATTCAGGTGTGCTGGCATAGGAGTTTGCTAAGCTGTACTGTAGATCCACAAGCATCTCTGGGTCCTTCTCATGTTCCTTCATCTGAGCTGTCGCCATTAAAACTGTCCTGATGCGTTTGGTCAGGTCCTTTACTTCTGCTGGAAAGTTACTGTTCTTTGGAAAAATATGAACAATCAATCACTGAAAAGGTTCAAGCAGCTATACTTTTCTCAGGCAAACTCAGAGTATCACCCATGAATGGGCCAAACTCTAGTCCATATATTCTGGTACTAGTTGCAACACTGCAACATGGAGTAACTCTATTGAAGTCTGAAGCAGACTTATGCTAGTGTACCTGAAATGAAATCTGACCCTTTGCTTCTAAAGGGTTGGTAATTTAGGACTAGATTCTGAACCACTTAGAAATGCTGAATAATCTTTACTCCTCATGAAGCCTTATTCATTTTAAGTAGACAAGTACCACTCAATGTCAGCAGAAGTCCTTAGCCCATTCAAATCACACTGGTAAAAAAACATAGCCCTCATATTAACGCCATCAAAAAGTATTTCTCAAAAATACTTAAGTCAGTTTTCCTGTTTTTCATATAGAGTTGGTCATGAATAAGTCCTTCTTTTTAGGGGTTTTGTGGCTATTGCTGCTTTTGCACAGGTATAGAGAGAAACCATACAGAACAGTAAAATTCTGGCTTCCTTTTGGCTGATGGTTGAGAATGCTGAAAAAGTTGAATCTATGGTTGCAATGTCAGCACATCAAAGAAAATCAGTGGTACACTTTAAAAGAAAAAACAGGACTTCATCATTCTCACACTAATTTTGCACCAATGCTGCTATTAACTTCAGTGGACTTATTACTGACTTACACCTCTGTCAGTGAAAGCAGAATCAGATCCAAAGTATAAAGCTTAAAATGCTTCTTGAAAAGCATTTGATATGAACTTCTAAAAAATACCCATGTGGGGCTTTCAAACAGTTACAAGTCTGTTAATATATTCAGTAAAGGTGTTCCAATTACTTATTAAATAATCCTTATTGGCAGTTAAGCTCGCCATTTTAGGCTAGCACACTGTTGACAAATCAATTTACATTTCTGTGAGTCTGTTTGTTATATAACTATATTCTGAACCATGTGGATGAACCATTTTTTGCTTAAATATTTTTTGTCAACTATGATTTTGACTACTTATGATGCCTTATTAGTCCCATTCCATGATTTTTATTCTGTGACTGGATGAGTGGAACATTCTCAGAAGGAGAACAAAAAGTAATGAATAACATAGGATATAATTTTCCAATAAATTAATTCATCCTGAATTATTAAGCTTTTGAAATTCACAAACATTTTCATGACTTCCCAGTAGTTTTCTAAATACTTGTGAAATACATAATATCAAGTCATGAGTCACTGCAAAATGAAGTCATGCTTTCATCCATGAAGGTATTTGTAAATCAGTTCTTACTTAAATCACTTAAATATGTAAATCATATTCAGCCATCTGTAATAGCTGGGTGAGTGACATAAATGTTTCTTACTTTCATCTGCTTGTCTCCATTTGCAAAATTATTTATAATAGCAAGCGAATGCTGAAACCGAGACCCTCCAATCCCTGCATCTGCAATCAGCTGGCTTACAGCTTTGATGAGCTAGAGATGAAGAGAAAAAGAGAATCAAATAGGGTTATTTATCAAAAAAAGTGAAGTTTGGAAATCATGTTTAATCCCTGGTTTACATACGTCGATGAATGTGAGCAGTAGAGAGGGATTTACACAAGTATTTTATCAAGACAAAATATAGGAAAAAATGATATGAACATAAATTATAATAATTCCACATGTATTTATAATTGTTTAACTTTTAAAGTAGTGAGACCTGCCTCAGCAATGAAATACTCTAATTTTATGGTCACTGGTATGAGACTGAAGAGGTAAATTAGATTCATACTGTTTACAAGTGGGTCAGATTTTCTTTAAGATCTGGATCTGATATACACTGCCTGTGGTAAAACTTGACATAACTGGCCAGTTTATTGTCACCCCAAGAGAAGAGGCCATTTGTAGAATTCAAAGAGCTGTTTCAGTGGAATACTTCATAATAACCAATAAAGATTCTTTCAATTTCCCCTGACACTTTCCTTACCTGTAGATGGGATCTGACTATTGACTTCTGCTTGTTAAATTCAAAGTTCTTCCTCATGAAAAAATAAAGAAGAGCAGATGCCTCCGTCTGAGTTGATCGTGACCGATGGTTGCAGCACTTCAGAATTTCATAGCAGAATGATCCACACAGGTCTGCCTGCCCTTGAAAGAATGCAGATGGGAACTATAGGAAAGAGGTGTGAAAATGGTTAGTACTATCCTCAGATCTTACTGTGCTATGAGTCAATATATTGAGTGTCAAATTTTCATTTAAAACCAACTTCCTTTTCTCTCTCTCTCTCTCTTCATGCTCCAAGTACTCACATTGGTATTTAGCAAAAACATGTGCCACTAACCAAACGTACCCTTGTGAACTAAATGCAAATAAGAGAAACCTCTGGGTGCCAGTTTGTGCACACACACGGTTGGTTGTTTATAAAACGCAAGTCAAACTGTTCTTTGTGGAAGTGCACATAGCAGCAGGAGCACAGCGTCCTAAATGGATCAGACCCCAGTCTGAGTCAGACACCCGCATGAGTCAGACACCATGGTAAAAGACCAGCAAGAAGAAAGAAGTTTCAAACAACACATCATAGAAAGTCAGGATTGCACTTCTGAGCAATAATTTGAACAGTATTAGAAAGCAGGGATTAGAGGAATGTGAGGGCCCAAGTTGCTCTGTCATCTGGAAACTACTGATCATGGACAGAGTGAGTAGAGCAGAGAGAACAGAGTGCATTGCATAGATTCCTCTAGTTTGGCTAGCTCTAGATTCCTATAGAGATTGGTGCCCCTGAAAAAACCACAATAGAGATTAGTAATCCCAAACATTTGAAGAATACAGTGACCAGTGGCTACAGGATGGATGTATCCAATGATGTTAGATATTTGCTTTCCTGCCACTACTCAGTCTTGCTTGGCTCCTGGAAGTCTGGTGTGTAATTTAAAGCAGTCTGTGGCTTATTCTTCCCTTGGCCCTTGAGCTATGTAGCTGGGAAAACTGTGACTTCTTATTTTTACAACCCTCAGAGATGTTTTGGAAGAATGGCACATTGTCTAAAAGTTTTCTGGACTGTGTATTATACTCAAGGAGTCAGAGCACCCGGTTATAAGAACATAAGAATTGCCATTTACTGGGTCAGACCATAGGTCCATCTTCCCCAGTATCTCGTATCACACGGTGGCAGAGTGGATGCTGAAAGGGAGAATGAATTGGGTATGGCCAGGGTTTCTTCCCCTCTGCTCCTCCCCCCACTTACAGCACTTAAGGTCTAGGAAGTTCTAGTTCAGAGGCAATATCACTAACTCCCATACTCAATAGCTACTGGTGCCCCTTTCTTCCAGGAATGTGTCTAATTCCTTTTTTGAATCTAGCTAAACTGCCAGCTTCCACAACAATCTGCTGGCAATGAGTTCCACTTTAATTGCATATTGTGTGAAAAAGAACTTCCTTTTATTAGTTTTGAACTTACTACCTACTAGTTTCATTCTATGACCCCTAGTTCTTGTCTTGAGAGAGACAGTAAATAATACATGTCTATTTACTTATTTTGTAAACCTTTATTATGAACTCCCTCTAATGTCTCTTTTCTAAACTGAATAGGCTTTTAGCCTCTCTTCATATGAAAGCATTTTCATACCACTGACTATCCTTGTTGCCCTCCTCTAGACCTTCTTTAGTTCTTCTATATCCTTTTTGAGGTGTGGGGACCAGAACTGGGCATCATATTCAAAGTGTGGACTCACCATGGATGTAGAAAGGGGCATAACAAATTTGATCTTTTGTTTACAATTCCCTTCTTAATAATCCTGAACATTTTGTTTGCCTTTTTGATGGCTGCTGATCACTGAGCTGATGCTTTTAGTGAACTGGCCACAATGAATCTCAGATCTCTTTCCTGTGTGGTAGCAGATAATAAAGAACCCATCATAAAATAGGTATAATTTGGGTTATTTTTGCCAAGGTGCATCACTTCACACTTATCTACATTGAATTGCATCTGCCATTTAGTTGCCCATTCAATGAATTGTGCCAGATCCTTCTGTAGTTCCTCACAGTCCACCTTGGTCTTTATTACTTTGAATCATTTTGTGTCATTGGCAAATTTTGCCACTTCATTACTCACCCTCTTTTCCAGATCATTTATGAATTGTGTTAAACAGCACTGGTCCCAACACTGATCCCTGGGGGACCCTGCTGTTTACTTCTTTCCATCCTGAAAACTGGCCATTTATACTTACTTTTTTCTTTTATCTTTGAGCCAATATCTAATCCACAAGTGGATGTTTCCTATAATCCCACAATTACCTAATTTAAGAGCCTCTGATGGTGGACCCTGTGAAAGACTTTTTGGAAGTCCAACTGTACTATGGCAACTGGATCATCCTGATCCACCTGCTTATTGACACCCTCAAAGAACTCTAGTAAGCTGATGAGGCATGCTTTACTCTTGACAAAGCTGCATTGATTCCTTCCCAACAACCCGTGTTCATCCAAACCAAACAATTGTTTTTATTATTGTTTCACCAGTTTTCCAGGAAAAGAAGTTAGGCTTACTGGCTTGTAGTTCCCTGTGTCCACTCCAGAGCCTTTTTTACATATGGGAGTCACATTGGCAACTCTCCAGTCCTCTACTACCAAAGCTGTTTTTAGTGACAGGTTGCATGCTACAATTAGGAGTTCAGCTATTTCCAATCTGAGCTCCTTCAAGACCCTAGGATGAATGCCGTCAGGTCCTGGAGATATGCTCCTGTTTAGTTTATCAATTCCCACTACAACCTCAACTAGTGACATTTAAATTCAGGTCAGCTTCACTGGTTTGTCCCTTGAGAGCAGTGGATCTGGTAATGGGATTTCCCTAACATCTTCCACCATGAAGACAGATGCAAAGAATACAATTAATTTCTCAGCAATGGCCCTATCTATCATCCCCTTTTTACACCTTGATCATCCAAAGGCCCAACTGACTCCCTGGCAGGTATTTGGCTTCTAATACACTTAAACAAATTTTTATTGTTACCTTTTTGTCTCACTAGCAAGTTTCTCCTCAAATTCTCCCTTAGCTTTTCTTATTTCAGTTTTACATTTGCCTTGTCAGTGTTTATGCACTTTTTATATTTTTCTCATTAGGATCTGACTTTCACTTTTTGTAAGAAGCCTTTTTTCTACCTATTGGCTCTGCAACACTTCCATTAAACCATGCTGGCTTTCTTTTGATCCACTTTCCTTTGTTTTGTTTGTTTTGATTTGCTGTACATTATTTACTCTGTGCCTCCAATATGGAGCTTCATTTTGGTGTAGTCTCCCTTTTTACAATTAAAGGCTACTGTGGTAGATATTTTGTCTCCCCACCTATGTGGATGTCAAACCCAATTGCATCATGGTTACTACTGCTGAGTGGCTCAGCAACACTTATCATTTGCACCAAATCCTGTGCATTACTTAGGACTAGGTTAAAAATGACAGTGGGTGTAAGGGAGGGTGTGGGGTATGGGGACCCCCACAGACTCCCCCCCAGTGCAGAGTCCCTGACAGTGGCAGCAGCAGGTGGTGGATGCTCGGGGTGCTTTTGCCCCATGCAGGCACTGCTGTCCAGTGGTGTGCAACTCTGGTCAACGCTGTACATGGTGGCAAGAGGTGCAGCCAGGTCGGCCTGCCTCTAATCACATGGGGCTCCATGCAGTGTACATGCAGCTTCCGGCACTTGTGTGCCACTGGGGGGAGCCCTGCACGATGGAGCCAGCTGCCTTCCCTGACTCTTGCCGTGAAGGTCCCAGGACTCCGCTGGGAAGCAGGGGACAGGAGCAGGGCTCCCTCCACTTTTGGCAGAGTCCTGGGACCTAGATGGCGGGGGGGGGGGAGGGCAGCCGGCTCCATCGGACAGGGCTTCCCCTGGTGATGTGCGAATGCCAGGAGCTGCATGTACACTATGTGGAGTCTTGCATGATAGGGCTCCTTGTCACCACATGCAGCACTGGCCGGAGCCATGCACCATTGAGTGACAGTGCCTGCGTAGGCCATGAGTGTCCCGAGTGCCTGCCACCTGCTGCTGCCACTGCCTCTCACTGCCAGTGGTGGGGACTGTGTGCAAGAAGAAAGGCCATTTTGTGTGCTAGTGGGGAGTGTGTGGGGGGGGGTCCCCACAGCCCCCCCAACCTGCCTCACACCCCACAAACCCCACATACTTATACCCAGCCCCCCATACCCCCCACATATACACACTTCCCGCAACATATCTTATTGCCACCACACAGCCACATCCCCTCACAAACCCACCACACACCCCCACGCCCCACCATACACACACCCCCACCCACCCCAACCACACCCCAACACACAATATTCAAGAGTAAGACTTTATTTTTGAGTTATTATGCAATCACCTCTATGTACACTATGCAAACACAAATCATGACAAAAATATTTTTTATAATAAAATTAAAATATTGTTTGACTTTTAGTATATGATTTGTTTTTTTCTGGTTTCAAGATGGAAACTCTCCCCTCCCAAAAAGAATACTTCTGAAGGGCAAGGGGAGGGACTCCTGGTGTCAAAGGTCAAGCGTAAGAGGGTGGGAATTCTGGTCCCACGATGGTGACTAGGTTGTGCGGTACCTGTCAGGGGGTGGGGCTACCCTTGCAGCTCTTGAGAGTTCACCAAAACTCAGTAAGTGACCCTCCAGCCAAAATTATTGCCTGCCCGTGTTAGACTAACCCAGTCTGTCTGTGGATAGTCAAAGTCCCCCACCTTTACTGCACTTCCTGCTGTTGCAGCCTCTCTCAACTCCCTCAGCATTTCTAGCTCGCTGCTACTGTCTTTTTCTGTGGTTTGATAGTGTATCCTTAGACAGACTTTTTTCTATGACATCAATACCATTATTTACTGCTAAGCACTCTGGCTCCCCACACCTTTGATCTTAGACTTCCAGCATTACCATAAAAGCATGTGTACTTTTTATTGCTGTCTGGTTGGTTACTTCTGTGTGAACTTTTATTCATTAAAGGTATTTGTTTGTGCTTGTCTTCACCCTGTTTCTTACCCTTATTTTTTATACTTTCACCGCTATAGGGTGTGTTAATCTGAGCTGTGTGCTGTTCTGCACCTGTTGGCTTTTCCTCTGTATTTCTCTGCCACCATTTAAAATATATGTGCCAGCACATTTTGGTTCATATGGAGGCCATTCCTTCTGTATAGGCTCCCCCTGTTCCAAAAGGTTCCCCAGTTCCTAAAAAACCTAAACCCTGCCTCCCTACACCATTGTCTCAGCCACATTTTGAGACTCTAGAGCTCTGCCTGTCTACCTGGCCCTACCTGTGGCACTGGAAGCATTTCATAGAATGCTACCATAGAGGTCTTGGACTTGAACCTCCTACCTAACAGCCTAAATTTAGGACCATTTTGTTTAGCATAACAGAATGACAGCAGCCATCCTCTTATTTTTTGGCAATCTCTATATTGCATATTCCAGGTCATTATTATTTCTAACAGGGCTTTAATCTTAGCCTTTGAATCTGAGATTCCATTACAATTAGACCTTATTCCCAGTCACAGTAAACTAGATGCCCAACAGTGTTTCACAGTGCTCACACAATTATTGGACCTGTGAAATTGCCAGTAGTTACATATTTTCTTGGATTTTTTTTTCTAGTAAAAGTGGATTAATGAAAAACAAAATGTTAAAAACAATGGTTTTGTTGAGATTCCCATGAGACACAGCTTGAAGCCCTGCCTATATTCCTGGCATTTCATCTGGCGGACTGTGAGACATACTGGCCTTACTGGATCTGCTGTTGTGAAGCAGGCTCACCATACAACCTTTTGCTTTGGGACTGTTAGGCTGGAAGCCCTAGCTGATCCGGGAGCCTTGGAAACTGGGGAAATGATTTCTCCTCAGCACGAAATTTCAATTTTTAACTTTTTTTTCCAGAATACATTTAATTATTTTCTCAGAAAATCTGAATTTCCCACTTCCTATCATTTCTTGTAGGTATTAGTAGTTTTTTTTCCAACACTAAGCTCTAAATACCAATAAAACGAGATGACAAAAAACATGTTACAATATGCAGTCATTTCCTGCAAGTTGTATAGGCCAGAGCAGTCTGTGAACCTGATGAAACAGCTTTCAAGAGAAAAACCAGTTACCTTGCTCACAAACAGCCGTAAGGCAGCAAAGACATGCTTGAGGGCTACTGCAGACTGGTTGATTTGCAGAAAAAGGAGATAGGTATCAAAGACCTTTTTCATCAGTGCATTCTGACAATCAGATTGCTGGAGCTGTCTCTGAAAAGACAACACACAAACATTGTAACAGCTTTATTATACAATAAATAGAAAAAATATTCCTTGAGTTCTTGCACCAAGTCTGAGAGTCTGGGACTACACCAGTGCAAAAAAAAAGTGGGCAGATGAATAGCCCTCAAGTGGCATAACTCACTCACTTTTGTCGAATTACCCATGAAAGAATCAAATTATACCAGTGTAAGTATCTATCCATACTTAACTTTGGAGTGGCTATTTGCTCAAGGGAAACAAGCTATTATAGGGGTAGATCTACCTCTAAAGATCTACCCCTGCCACAAAGTAAGAAGGCACTATAACAACACCTATTGTGAGCATTTGCCCCAAGACAGTTACTTATCTGTTTGCTCCAGATCTTGGTGTAATTTACATTATGCATAAAATCAATTAGATTAAACTGTGTTATTGTGTGTCATCTGTCTAGGCTCCAGTGTCTCTAGTGTTTGCTCTGAAAGGGTTTGGTGGTTAGTATAATCAATGGGCTTGCAGTTACACTGGGAAACTGTTTCCTCTGCTTGTTCTTCCCACTTGCTGACCACGTCTAATGATTAGAAAAGGAAAGTATGAGGCACAACATCAAACTTTTGCTGGTGATTGGTACTTCCTAGTATTATGCCCTTGACTGAGTCACCTAGGCCAACATTTGCTAACTCAGTTTCCCGTAATTTGACACGTTATATACATGTGATATAAATGGTTTGCTACGCTGTCTGGGAGTCATGAGAACCTATGACTCCCAAAAACTTCACTAGAAGCTATAGGAAATGTAGGATACTTGGATACCCATGTTTGAAAAGCTTTGCCTTAAACTCTCTGTGCCTTGACTCCTCCATTTTTTAAAATGTGACTAATAAAAAACAGAACTTCGTAAAGGTATTTGAGATTTTCTAGTGATGGACTTGGGTCATCATTCTTTCTAGTCCTGCTTTGACAGGGAAGTATGGACTAACTTATGCAAATAACCTTAATGCCTGCTCCCCAAAAATAACTATATAAAGGAACAATTGGGCACTACACTATATATTTTTTATTTTTGGCATGTTCTCATGAGCAAATTAAGTTTCATGGAAACTTCTGCTTTTTCACTCCCAAACACATTTCAAGGAGAAATTGCAAAAACAAACATACCTGGTGGTTCTGAGTGAAGAGACCCAATAAGTCAAGAATGGTGACGCAAACCTCTGTGGCAATATTTGCTTCTGTGTCTACATAATGAGCAATGTCTGTTTCACTGGAGCCACCTACGGAAAAAGAAACAAGAAGAAAAAGGTAAAAATCCCCAAGTAAGTGTGGATAAAGATAATTTACCCATCAATCAGATCAAGATCTACCTCTACAATTCAGGATACAGAGTCTGTTCTAAATATGTCTGTAATCTAAGGGATATTGTTAACAGAGCATTGATGCTTGTTTGGGTTTTGTGTACTTCAATTTTATTTTGTTGCCAATATTAGTTTTTACTGAATATTGTTTCCGTGGTTTTGGTTTTCTTCATAAATGACAGGCAGCCTAGAAAGAGATATGCACAGTGAATTAGATAATATCATCATAGCTCCATGTGAAAATTGTAATGTTCTATAAACAAATATATACTTTGCAATATCCTGCCACGTAGTTCACTACCAATCTGGCTTGGCCCTGTCTGTTTAGCAATATATTTATCCACCAAGTCTGCTAAGGGCTATTTTGTAAGGTATGTTGGACTGTGTTTGTTGAAGGCATTAACACCAGCAATAGCTAATGAATGGATTCCCCCTGCGGAGGATAAGGGCAAGAGGATGGCTTACAAAGAGCATTCGATCTTCCTGGCACCAGCCGGCAGCACCAGCCCTTTTTGATCTGGCAGGCGGATCGGGGCCCACCTGCTGTGCCAGACTGATCCCGGGGGTGTGGGCCCCCGATCTGCCTCCTGGATCACAGGAGGCTGGTATTGTTGCTTGGGGCCAGCGGCAGGCAGGCCCGGGCAAATCAGCTCATGCGGGGACCTGCTACTGCTATGATCCCGGGGTGGGGGAGGGTCCCCGCATAAGCTGATTTGCCCCGGGCCCCACACCCTCCTTGGGCTGGCTCCAGTACAGGGTTCAGGGCATATCAGCTCGTGCGGGGACCGTCCCGTGCCCTGGGATTGGGGTGGCAGCAGGTCCCCGCATGAGCTGATTTGCTCTGGGCCTGCCTGCTGCTGGCCCCAGGTGGCAGCACTGGCCTCCTGTGATCTGGGAGGCAGATCAGGGGGCCTGTACCCCCAGAAACAGTCTGGCAGAGTCCCCGCAGCCCTCCTGGGGGTGCAGGCAGGCCCCGATCTGCCTGCTGGATGATAGGAGTTTGGTAATGCCAGCTGGGGCCAGCGGCAATACCAATCTTCCTGGTGCTGGGTGTGGGCTGTGCCCAGTGCCATCCCAGGTGGCAGGAGCAGCCTTCTGTGATCCGGCAGGCTGATCGGGGCCCCCCTGCATCCCTGGGAGGGCTGTGGGGCTCTGCCGACTCTTCCCAGGGCTGTGGGGGGGCCCGATCTGCGCAGCCCATGCCGGTAAGATCGGTCCTGCTGCTGGCCCCAGCCAGCAGCACCAGCCTCCTATCATCTGGCAGGCAGATCGGGAGCTCGCCCGCACCCCTGGGAGGGCTGCAGGGGCTGTGCCAGAGTCCTCCCAGGGGTGTGGGCTCTCAAATCTGCCTGCCGGATGCTAGCAGGCTGGTGCTGCCAGCTGGAGCCTGTGGCAGAACTGATCTTACTGGCACCGGGTGGGTGAAACCTCAAAACAGCAAAAGAGTTTTGACAGAACAAAATGGAACAGTGCTTTCGAAATGAAACAAAACTCAAAACACTGTTCCGTCGAAATGGAAGTCGAAGCAGAACAATGCTGTTTCACACAGCCCTACTGGACTCCCCTCTTTAAAGTTTCCTAACTCTCTTTCTTTGCATTCAGGGTGTACAAGCATCAGGAGTCCACAGCAGAAGATGGGGGAGCAGGGCCAATGAAAGAGAACTCACTGGGGCTTCTTCCCTGGCATAGCCATGCAATAACAGTCAAATAGCCTTTCCAATATGTATGTGAAGTATACGAGGTAGGAAATACTTGAATTTTACCACATACTTTAATTCTTTTCAGTGAGTTATAACAGTGTGGGGAAACAGAATACACATTTTTTAAAACAGGGCATCTGCTATGAGAGCTAAATATCAATATATTTTCTGCTGGATATGCAATTTAATTTTCACATTGTTAAATAGATACATTTAAAAAACCCACATTACTTGTAAAGTTAAATGCATACTAGAAATTTTAAGAGGAAAAAAAAAACTTAAAGGAAAATTGCTATGAAGACAGTACAGATTCTAATACATCTGTTTTCATAAAATATGATTTATACAGATCAAAGTAAGAGAGAAGAAGCAATATTCAAAACATTACTTCATTGCTGGTATGCATGTAAGTATGCATGTCATAGAGATGGCTGAAATATTTAGAATTTTGAAATATTTCTACAGGAAAAGGCACACCATATTCCTGGAACTGGTTTGGAAAATACTCCCCATTTCTAACACTTCTATTGCTTCAGTCAGAAGGCAGGAAACAGGTCCTCAGCTGGTGCAAGTTTCACTGAAGTCAATATTTATGGCACTTCGTATCAGCTAGATGTATTATGAATTCTAGCCAACATTTCAGATTTGGGTTCCTAAAGCCACTAAAGCCAAAGGGAACAGAGCAGCTCTGAAAAATCAAGCTGTGTATTTAGTTTTGTAAAAGAATGTTTTGGTGTTTACTTCCAGGTAGTGATGATAGAAAGTGTTAGCTCCCTTTCCTTACAGAGCTACAGGCCAGTTATTCACAGGCATATAAGCACTACTGCACCTAATATTCAGATTTTTAAATGAATTTAGGTTCTTGTCTCATCGATTTTAGTAGAAGCTGGCACTTAAATACGTTTAAAACCTTGGCTCTTAAGTTCTATGGTGATGGACTGTACAGAAAAGGTTATATTAGAGAGGGGGAGAGAGATAAATCCACATATTTCATTTACACTTACTTGCAATGGTATTCTCTATCATTTGCAGCAATTTGGGGTTGGAAAATGCATTTTTGCCACGGATTATTGGTAATGTTTGAGATCTGTGTTGTTTGTGGCCATCGTGACTTGAAGCAGAATGCATCCTGAAATTGAGAAGGCACCTTTTAAAAAAAATGTTGTCATGTCCCTATAGTTTTATCATGTCACTTCCTATAGTACTTTTCAATAACCATAAGGGAGACCAACTGATACAAATACTTTCAGTTAATGTATGTGGTGCATAAAGTCAATAAGGTGGGCATTGTCCAAGGAAATGTTCTGTGATTTCTTGAAATCAATAGGACTCATAGCAACATTTGCTTACCACTAAAATAAGTGAGCGATATGTGGAAATAAGCCTTTGGGAAAAAAGAAACTAGGTTTAATTCTATTTATGCAGAATACAGGGGAAAGGGAGAACTATTAAGACAACAGAGTACCTAAAGCAATGAGTATTGCTTTCTAAAAATGGAGACAAATGATTTCAGGACTGACAGTGACAGCAAAATGAACATGATTTTAGTTCTTGTTATGTTGATAAGCACAGTCAGATATTTTACTGATTAGAAGAGACTTAAAACTAAGGACAATATTTGGGAATCAAAATTGAGGCCTGTAAATTCACAGTATTTGGGCTGTAAAATAAAAATGGTCGCACTTTCAGAGGTACTGGGCACCTGCAAGCACCCTTGCACAGTGCTCTTGAAAGGACTACCAAGAAACACAGCTCACCTACCTACACTCTCTAGCACCCAGAAAGGAGGCAGTGAAGCCACCATGAACACATCCCCTTTCTTCACTCTCAAGATCTGTCTCTGGAGGTCTGGAGAGTGATGGCAGGAAGGGGGCACAGTCATGGTGATTTTCATGAATGCTCAAGAGCACCACGGAAGCTGCACAGATATCTCAAATTTGGGTCACTTTTATTTAACTGACTCAATAGCAAAGTAGACACCTAACTTGAAGCACCTAGGTTTGATACTTTTTCTCAAGAGCATGTCTTCCTTACACATTGTTATTTTCTCTGCTTGGATTAGAATATCCATGAGTTTGGACTTAAATGGCCCAGAAACAAATATCAGGAGCAAAGGCAGAAAGGTTTCTTCCAACCTTCTTCCCTCAGCTCTCCATGGCTCACCAAAAGGTAAAAAAGGGATTTATTACTTTAAAATGATAGGCTTCTTAAGAGACATAAACCTGAAGAAAACTGTCAAAGATTATAGCAACCCAAGTGCAGATCCTGTACTTCAGGCCTTCCCCAAAAATCCTCTACCATCCAACATTTACCCCATGAGTTCCTCCATCAAGCCCATAACTTCTGATTCAGGTACAGCACATCATTTAGAAAGTCAACCAATCTCAACTTAAGGACTTCAGTAAAGAGGTCTTTTCTGAAAACAGCTTCTGCAATAAATCGAACATTTATGTCTCATTTCTACTAAACTTAAACCACTCGGGTTCACTGGTTGTCATTTAATGATATTGAAAATTGTAGTTATTTATATTTATATTTTCAAAGGAGCTCAGCTCCCATTCAGGCACCAAAATCAATTGCCTGCCCTTTTCCCATTCAACATGATAAAATGTGTCTGTGTCAGAGTGGAAGCTGGTGGATGAAAATCTGATCCCAAGGGTTAGGTGCTGAGTATCTGAAAGTCTGATCCTGAGATCAGCTGAAAACTTGGCTCCTCATGCATATAATATATCATCATTCAGCAAAATTAATAAATACAGAAATATATGTGCAAGTTAGAACTTGAAGGTATTGTGGAAGTTAGAAGCTATGGGGCAGCATTAATATTTTCTCTCGAACTTTGGGTCTTTGCTTGCCTTTACAAATATTTTCATAGCCAAAAGGGATAGTTGCTGCCTTGGGAAGTGCAAATAGTAAAAGCTTCTATAGACAACTGAAATATGCCTCATTTGTGGTGGTGTTCTTTTTTGTGTCACCATGCTGGCTTGCCTATAAACATGCAGCAAAACAATTGCCTCCTAATGTACTAGCTCAAAGACCTCTTGGCCAGTACCAGATGTGAAAATGAGATTAGTTTTTTGGGGGTGGGGTTCTGATTGCTTTTTACTCAACTGTGCATAGCCCCAAAATTCTGCTTGGGTGAGTGTTTGAGGCAAATATTGCTAGCCTGTTAGAGATATTCCAATCATTTTTTTTCCTAAAGTGGCCAGATGATTATGTACTGCAGCTCACATTTTGCTTTTGGACTGAATCAAGAGGCCATAGGATAAAATCATTACACGCTGGTAAAAAAAAACCCTACAATACGATGATTATTGTGAAAAAAAAGACCAAGAAAGAAAGATTCAAAATAGCAAACAAAGAGACAATAATCAATGATTACACTACATAGCAGTGTGGTAGTAACAAGATGTGAGTGCAAGTGCTCAGTAATCTTGGCTTACATTGCAAGCCTCTCCTCTCGCTCCACCTTCTGGGCCCAGTACTGTTACTGGATCCATGAAAGTTGATTCTTAAATCAGCATAGAGCCCAAGTGACTTCCGATGGACTTTGTAAAGGCCTAAAGATCTAGTTAAATGGACTCACATGCAGGACTGAAGGCTTGAACTGTGAAGTCTCTGGGACAGAGACTTTATCTGTAAAGCACTGAATGTTCTTTGAAGAACACTGGACTGGCAATAACTAGACATACACTTTTATAACAGAGAGTGAGACCTAACCTTATTTCAGGTGAAGTAAAAAAAAAAAATATATATATATATATTTTAACAGGAAAGAAAAGCACTGTCTGCAGTTATCTGAAATAGGTACTACTGGCCCAGGGACTTCATTCATACTACTTGCCTGGGGACTTTACCACTCTCTGGCAGTGTAAGAGGACCCAGAATTGAAGTAAATGGAAATTAACCCCTTTGTTTATTCTGACTTTAATTTGGATTTGCTTTAAGATTTTAAAAGTCAATAATACAGTATATTATTACCATTGTGACAGGAGACCAGATGTCTGGCATGATGAGTTAGACCCCTTAAGTGTTCCATTATTCTGGGTGGCCTGAACAAATTTAAATGCAGCAGCAATTTTCCTGGTAAAAAAAAACAAACATTAAGTCTATTATGGTACGTGATGCTAATCTCCTCATGCCTGTGAGAAAAAAAAAGTGCCTGGTGAAACCTGATACAGAGTATGAATTAGTTAATATAGCAACTTTTGACTTTTATAAGGCAAATCACACATAGAAAAGTGTATTGTAGCATGAAAGTAGAAACAAAGTATTACAATATGGCCAAAGAAAAGTGCATGTTTCACTTTAGGCAGCTGGAAAAGTGATCCTACATTTTTCTGTAGAGTGATTTGAAGAAAATACTAGAGGGTAGGAGGATCTCTGTTTTTTATTCCTGGCAGAGCATTCATCAGGGCATGACAGAACCATTGCTTCCCAGGTATATGATGGCAAATGAAGGGATCTATTTGTTCTTATCTGGCATTTACACAAACCAAACAAAACAACATCAAGGTCAAGAAAACCTCCATATGATGTGTTATGTCAGTTTCCATAATTTATCAGTTTGCCTAGGTGAACTCACATGGCCAATCAGAATACATTCACAGGGAAAGAAAGAATGAATGACTGAACAAATGAAAGAACGAAAGAATGAACGAAAGAAATGATCTGTATGTCAGCCAGCGTATTTTGGAGTAAGGCTTTTAGGAAAAAATTGGCAGGTGTTCCTAATTTCATCCAAGAGTTAAGCCATAGTGTAATATGTAAAATACCACTGTAATTTATGTTGGATAATGAAAATAATTACCTTACTATATTGCGTTTTCCTAGATATCTAAAATTCTGCAGGCAAACTCTGAAAGACAAACAGGATATTTTCTATTATGCTAATAACAGTCTGTTATTTTTGTAAAAATTCTGAGTCTGGGTCACTTTAAGAAGACTTTAAGAAGACTCGTAATAAATCAAGCCTTTCAGAGAGAAATGGTACTTAGAGATACACTTAGAGATACACATAGAGAAATGAGTGGTTTTGAGAAGAAGGGTTACAGAATGGGAGACTTTCAATCCATGTCATCATACCTTCCCCCCAGGGTTGGGAATTCCTTCATGACTGGTGGATTAATCTGAGGGGATGGCAGGAGGACCATCTGTTCACTATCCTAGAGGAACATCTGAGGATAAGTAAAGGATGACCTGCCATATTCACTTTACCCATCTTTTACACTGCAGCTGCAAGGGAGTTGAGGTCTACTTACCAGCAAAGGACAGCTGGGCTAAGAGGGTCTGGGCTAAGAAGAAACCTGATGGATCGGCTTGTATCTATGCAACCTGAATGGCTATGAGCTCCACAGATGACACAAGATCTTTTGATTTTGGAAGGAGAGAAGAATTTCAATGTCATATGGAAGGACTGATATGAAGTTCTATGAAGTAATACTCTCCAAGTTTCATGTCCTCTTAATGGAAATAGTCAACATAAGGAATAATACAGTCTTTAACCATTAGCATGTTTTACACTAAATATTCATGGGTTTTTGTCTACATGGGAAAGTTACTGTGAAAGCTAGTGTGAAGTTAAAGTGAAAGACCTACTCCAAGCTATTTCCTCCTGTAGATAAACTCAAAGATATACCATGACAACAAGCAAAAAAAATGGAATGAACTTACTCTAAAATGCTGAAAAAGTCTGTTATCTCTGTGAGTGGAGCTCTCTGCCAATAGGAAATCAGTGTTTCTGGAAACAGACAGCAAAATATATTAATTTATCCAGTACTAGAAATCTAGATTCTTATTTAAAACCAAAAAAGGCTAAGAGAGATTGTTTCTGTTAACTTCAAGGGGTTTTGGATCAGGCTCGAAGAATTTTATAATAATGTATGTAAGGACGCAGGGATATTTTACCTTCTGAAATTGTTTTCATAATGTGAAGGAAACACATGAGAAGGCTTCTCGTTTCTGCTTGATCTAACTTGTCAAACCGCAAAGTTGATCCAATCAAAGATAAAGGTCTCACAATCTGTTGAATTGACAATACATAGGCTTGTTGAGTATAAAGATAAGCTGTTTAACTCTAATAATTGTTTGCAACCATTTATACATGTACCTTTTCACAGGTGTCAGTTCTCTCACTGTTTTTTTCATTGGTACTTGGGTTAGAGTCAAGACTTGCTAAGGAAGCTCTGGAGTCAGCATGGTTTGCTGCAGAGATAGCTATTGATGAAAAGGCTGTAAACGAAAGTCATAGCAAACATGCTAAAATGATGTGTATGGATACAAAACTAAGAATAGCAACAAAAAATAAAAAATGTTGTATGGCATACAGATTGACATTAGTGCTTTGACTTGTCAATCTCTGTAATGAAGCTATTGATGAACACTTAGGGGACTGAAAACATGCAACAAGTTGAAATAATATGATACAGACTGCTGTTATTCATGGCATTTAAAAACATATTACATTCTATTCTATGAGATTCAGATTCAAAAGTATGTTGAAAGACAGTAGGAAGACTGAGTTCAATGGCTTTGAACAGGTCTTGAGTGAAATAAACTAAGTAAATGGGGTTTCCAAGCCTCCAGTAGTTTTTGAAACAGTAAACGTGCTTGCCTAATTAAAAATCCACATGTACAATCATTTCTTCTAAGCATACATTTCTGAAGTGCCAAACATAGTTGAAAAGAAAGCAGTAACTGCCCACCCTAGGTTTTAGTATTCTAGGAGAATCTTTGTACTGTACATATTTTT
>NW_005841967.1:2355002-2400209 GCF_000455745.1 Alligator sinensis | reverse complement strand
AGGAATGCCCAGGATTTAGCGAAAGGCCAAAGGTTAATATGCCTTTCACATGCCCAGGGCTTAGTGAAAGGCCAAAGGTCAATATAATCAACCAGAGGCAGTAGAATAAGGAAACCAATGAAAGCAGGGTAATGTCATAATATAATAAAGCTAGAAATATGAGAAAGGAGGAGGGACACTGCATACCTTTTTTCCTTGGATATCACAAACAATAGTTTTAATGATGGCATTCTCTATGGAATATAGTTATCAGAAAGCACAATGGAGTGAAATGCACAGAAATGTATGAGAGTTTGCTCTGAGCCCTTCTTTAGTACCTGCTATAGAGTTCAGGACATCTTTGGAAAAGGATGTATCCACAGAGTTTGCATGTTTCATAGCTGTCTGATTCGGAAATCCTCCAGCAGTGCTCAAATCATCCCTAGATCCCTGCATTGTAAAGTAAATAGAAGAAAAAGCTCACACGGTGTGTTCATTATTTTTATAATTACAGTGCCTCTGATATGATCTTTTAGACACTGAACTTGAAAATCTATTTTCAATTGATTAGACAAGGCAGCTGTAGAGATCAAGGCTGAATAATTATACAGAATATTAAACCCTCTCATAAGTAGAGTTGCAAATGACAGATCAGATCCAGGAGTATATTTACTTCTTCAAAAATGTGCATAATGTGTACAAAGAAGGTATTAAACAGCACTAGCTATTATCAAATGAAGCAGGTTGGCTTGCTGGAAAGTTATGGAGGAATATAACAGCCTACCAAGACTGGATTAATGCATGGGCAAACTAGGCACATGCCTAGGGCCCTAGGTGAAGAAGGGGTCCAGTTGTGCCTGTTTTGCTGCAGCAGTGTGACTGCTGCACCACTGCAGTGCCGCCCAGCTCCTTTTCCCTTCTAGGGCTGCATGCTGCAGCTCCAAGCCCTGGCGGTAGCTGCTGCTGCTGCCCTATGCAAAGCAACTAGGTGCATAGTTTGTTTGCCTAGGGCCCACTAAGGGTTAACCCAGCCCTGCTGCCTACTCTTTTTCAAGCCTGCTTATGATCAGAGAGCATATCTAATCTCCACAAATAACACATCTAGCAGATGATATAGAACAACATAGATTCATAGATTCTAGAGTCAGAAGGGACCCAATGGATCGTTGTGTCTGACCCCCTGCTCCTGGCAGGAAAGAGGACCGAGGTCAGACGACCCCAGCCAGGTGATTGTCAAGCCTCCTCTTGAAGACCTCCAAGTTAGGTGATAGAACCACCTCTCTTGGAAGCCCATCCCAGACTCTGGCCACACTTATTGTAAACAATTTCTTCCTAATATCTAACCTAAATCTACTCTCCACTAGTTTGCACCCATTATTCCTAGTTACTCCCTGGGGCGCTCTGGTAAACAGCACATCCCCAATTCCCTGCTGCCCTCCCCTGATAAATTTATAGGTGGCTACAAGGTCAACCCCAGCCGTCTTTTGTATAGGCTGAAGAGATCCAGATCTCTCAACCTCTCCTCCTAGGGTCTTTCACAGAGACCACTAATCATGCAAGTGGCCCTCCTCTGAACCCTCTCCAGATCCTCTGTGTCCCTCTTGAAGTGCGGTGCCCAAAACTGGACACAGTACTCCAACTGCAGCCAATGCCACAGAGAGTGGGAGCATCAACTCCCTCGATCTGTTGGTCATGCATCTGCTAATACACGACAAGGTGCGATTGGCTTTGTTGATGGCCTCGTTACGCTGCCAGCTCATGTTCATCTTGGAGTCAACTATGACTCCAAGATCTCTCTCAGCCTCTGAGCTGCTGAGGAGGACATCCCCCAACCTGTAGGTGTGCTGGGGATTCCTCCTTCCTAGGTGAAGTACCTTACATTTATCTTTGTTAAATTGCAACATGGTTTGGGTATTAGCCCTACACATGTGAATTCTACACTCTTGACACCAGCCAAATGACTCCAGTGTGACTGAATCAAAAGTTAGCTGACAGAGATTAGCCTGAGAAGCTGCAGCTCCATTTCTCTAAAACTACTACATGGGGCCAGTGAAAGTCTAATAGAGGTAGACTAAGCAGCTGACTTCTCTCTCAGTGTATCCATATTGAATGTTCTATGTATGTTTCCCATAGAAAACATACACTGAAACCCTACTGCATGTGCTTAACTTTATGCACATGGGTAATCCCATTGACTCTGGAGGGGATATTTGCATACATAATATTAAACATTTGCATAGGCAAGCTAAGGAAGTATGAGTTGGATGAATGGACTGTAAGGTGGACAGAAATCTGGCTGGATTGTTGATCTCAATGGGTAGTGATCAATGGCTCGAGGTCTAGTTGGCAGTTGGAATCAAGTGGAGTGCTCCGAGGGTCAATCCTGGGGCTGGTTATGTTCTATATCTTCATTAATGATCTGGAAAATGGGATGGAGTACACCCTCAGCAAGTTTGTGGAGACATCAAGAAAACTCCTGCACTTAGGATGGAAGCATCCCATGAATCACCGACAGGCTTGGGACCAATTGGCTAAGCAGCAGATCAGCAGAAAAGGACCTGGGGGTTACAGTGAACAATAAGTTGGATATGCATCAGCAGTGTGCCCTTGTTGCCAAGAAGGCTAACAGCATACTGGGCTGCACTAGTAGGACCCCTGCCAGCAGATTGAGGGAAGTAATTATTCCCCTCTATTCTGCAGTGGAAAAGCCATATCTGGAGTATTGTGTCCAGTTTTCGGCCCCCCACTATAGAAAGGATGTGGACAAGTTGGAGAGAGTCCAGCGGAGAGCAACAATAATGGTTAGAGGGCTGGGGCACATGACTCTAAGAGGCTGAGGGAACTGGGCTTATTTAGTTTGCAGAAGAGAAGACTGGGGGGGGGGGTAGGGGGGGGGACAGGATTTAATAGCAGCCTTTAAACACCTGAATAGCAGCCTTTAACTACCTGAAGGGTGGTCCCAAAGAGTGTGTTCTCAGTGGTGGCAGAAGACAGAACAAGGAGCAGTGGTCTCAAGTTACAACAAGGGAGGTTTAGGCTGGATATTAGGAAAAACTCATCAGCCACCTAGAGAGGTGGTGGAAACTCCATCCCTGTAAGTTTTTAAGGCCCAGCTCAACAAAGCCCTGGCTGGAATGATGTAGTTGGGGATGGTCCTGCTTTGAGCAAGGGGTTGGACTAGATGACCTCCTGAGGTCCCTTTCAACCCTAATTTTCTATGATTCTATGATAACTATGTGAAGGAACTAGATCTAAGGTCATGTGGACTTGGTATATACTTCCTGTCCTGACCTCTATTTCTCAGGGGCAGGAGCAAGGCTCTCCTCTAGCCCTGTGGAAAATCAGCACTAATTTTTGTGAACCTAAATGCATAGATGTTTTCAAAGCTGCAACTAAACCAAAATTCAAAATGAAATCCAGTACAAACTCCTCACTCTATGCACCTTCTCATTATTTCTTCTTCTCCCAATCCTCAGGGTACCCAGTTGAGAGGTGGCCAAAAAGTCAGTTTTCTGGATTTCAGGAATATTTCTTTTTCCAGAATTTTAAGTGATACATAAACTACATTTATCAGAATTTCCCATGGACTGAATTTCTCTTTTGTTTTGAAAATGATGAAACATATTTTATCTGAAATAAAATATTTGGACACTACATATTTTAATTGGTGTAATCAGCCTTTATAACAGTGTAAGCAAAGGCAGGCACACAAAGCACAGCAATAAGTCTGTCTAACTTTTCCAAATCTGCTATAAAATTACTCTAGGAAAATCTGAGATAATATAACACCAGTTTAAGTTACACTCATGTTGATTTTTTCTGCCTGCAAATTGGGTCGGGGTAGCTGTTTGCTCACGGCAAACAGATTACTGCCTGCTGCCTGCATCACCTAATAGTAAGGCCCTGTAATAGTTACCTACTTTGTGTTATCCCAAGTTGTCCCAGTGTAATCTTGGTGTACTTTACACTGTTGTACAAAACCACTAGATCCTGACTGTGACCCTAAACTGCATCTGACTGGAGGGCTTGGTGGCAACATGGTGGGGTTCTCCTGGCGGGGTAGCTTTTATAAAATACTACAATGTTGCAATCTCCAGAGTAAGGTGAGTATAGGGTGCCTCAAAACCCTAGCCCTCACTGCCTTGTGGGTACTCCTTGATTGGAGGAAGGCTAAGGGACATCACCCTGACAGAAATGTGTCTTCGCTGAGGTGTTAGGCAGTCAGCAGCAGTTCTTATCTGGCCTTTGGATTCTGTCTCAGTGGTCTAAAAGAGGGGATGGTAGGTCTTGGGCAGGCTTCACTCCTCCATATTCTTGCTTAGCTGTACACATCTAAGGTCTTGGTGACTAGACTTACATGTACACCATGCTCCAGAGGATTTATGGTTGCCTACTACACAAAACCACTGTAGGTTACACCAGTGTAAACTTGTTCTGGGACTCTGAAGCTGCTCAGCAAAACTGGCAGTGTCATCAACTGCACAGATAAAAATGGTCTGTTCACAGGCTGTTGACCTGGAGCATCTTGGTGTGAGCTGTTCACCTATCGAGCCTCACTCAGAAGTACCACGTTCCCAGCCTTGAGGCAATTCCATGAAAACATTGCACTAGATTTAACAAAAGTCTATTGAGCTGAAGACATTCATGAAGCATTTCAAGTTCAGTGAATCTGTATTTTTGATGAAATTTATTTCACACAAAAATTTCTGACCAGCCTTCCTCTTTCAAATAAGTTCCTGGAACCCTAGTTTGATAATGGCCTATCCACTTGAGATTTGTGAGCTGTCTTCCTTTTAGGTAACACTGAAGGAAGTAAGTGACATCAAAACCAAAATGATCCTTTTGAAAGGTATGAAGAATTGCATTATGTTACCTGGTTGGATGTATTTATATTGAAAAGAAACATATCCTTCATGTAAATCCTCGGCATGTTGTCCAGAAGCATGCCATAGAGTGGCATGTACAGGTTTGCTATTTGTGCCTGCTTCTCCTGAAAAGATGCAAACGAATGAGTCAGGATAGACAGATAGCTGTGTAAGTTTTCAACTGTGGTACGGTGTATGAACATATCAAAAGAAAGAATAAATAGTTCTTTTACCGGCTCTGCATATCGATCATCAAAGGAATGTTTTGCCATTAGGTTTTTAAGTACAGCCAAAGCTAGGTGCCTAATATCCTGGTCTTCTTGAAGCGCAAAGCCAACCTCTCGGAGCAGCAATCCAATTAAGAAATGTTTGCGACAGAATTCATTGGTCAGGGTGTATTCTGGAATATCTGGATTAGAACAGACAAAGAACTTCATTTCATTTGTAAATCAACTATGTTAACATCCATTCCCTAGATAAAGATTTCTTCCAGTATTTCTCCAGGCCATCTTATTAAATTATTTCATACCTAATGATCCATGTAACCAAATGCATGTATGTGGCATAAAGTAAATCATGCTTTCATTGATGGCCAAATCATGCTTACTTTATCCTGGTAAATCATTTCAGAACAAATTAGGTAAACAATAATTAACATGGCTTTAACTTGTATAGTTTAAAAAATTATAAGTAAATGGAAATGTATACTTTAAAAGGGCTTTCCAATTGAGGGTCTCAAATAAATTTACAAGTATTTAGTGAGCCTCCAGATGTCCCTTAGAAGCCAGGTATTGCCCCATATTATGGCAAAGGCCAATGAAGCACTGAGATCCAAACTGGTTTCATTTTCAGATACTTGAAATGGCTTCTTAAGATAACACTACAGTTCAGTAATAGAGTTAGGACTTAGACAAAACTCCTGACACCAGTCCTGTCTGTTTAACCATAACACTCGAGATTAAGTAATTTGACTCTTACCTGATGCATGATATTCCTGCGTTGATTCTGAAGGCGTCATGGGGTCTTGAGTCAACAAAAATGTATAATGGCAAGAACCATATATTTTTATTAAGTCAAATTAAATACATTATTACTGATTAAGTGCAAAACAGGTATTTGTTTTCTATCTACTAATTCCCAACCCAGTTAAGTTCAATGGAAAGGCTCCCATTGACTTAAGCATGCTTTTGTTCAAGTCTTTAGATAACTGCCTATTCCATAAAACCTGGATACAAGATAAACATGTTTTTAAATTTTTTTATAGTACAAAAGATAACTAAGATAAATTTAAGTTTTTCAATACATTATAATTTAAACACAGGCAGAGATTGTCATGCTTCATGACTGCCATGTCACAGCCTTCAAGCAATAGCTTTGGAATCTGATAACCTTACAGTAGCTGCCCAAGTAACCTTGCTATTCCCAGTTTAAGAGGATATCTTCCAATCTCTTTTTTAGCTTTGACTTATTGCTAGGGATCTATCAAACTCATGGCAAAAGTGGGTTACGGCTCCTTTAATCTTGCAAGTTCCCCCACGTGGCTCATTCCTGATTATCAGGGAAGTGAAAACCATGATTTTAAACATGGCTCTGTTTTTACCTCCCTGCTGGTCAGCAGAAAGCAGCAGGGCTGCCAGGGCGCTTTGGCCAATCAGCAATGTAAGGGAAAAATGGTGCCATATTTTAAACTGCAGTTTTTACCTCCCTGCCAATCAAGAGTGAACCCAAGTGGGGAGGTGACAGAGCCATGACTTCTACCATGAATTTGACAGGGTCTGACTTATTGCCTTTCCTGCTGCCCCAGCTTCTAATTTTTTTCTTGGCCTGGGAGCCACCTCAGGCATGAATATTAGCTTTGATAATTCTCTCTCTATAAGCAATCTAGCTTCCACTACCGATCCATGTTTTAATTGGATTGGCAGGCATCTTTGAAATATGAAGAACTAAAGGTATAACTTGTGAGACTCCAACTGTTTTATTAAAATTATACCTAACTATCATTCAGAACTTTCATGCTGTCTTGTAACATCTCTAGCTGTCACTTAAAGGCGTTTATAGTTGTCCTGTGATCTCTCAAGAATTAATTTTCTCTTTGAGAACTCAATGGAGGAGATAAATTAATACCTGGAATGTGTACAGATCGTATGGGCAGGCACAAAGGAATAAAGTGTTCATGATGGCAAACTTCTTGAAGAAAATCAAATTTGTACTGATACAAAACCTGAAACATAATAATATTAAACGGTTAGTACTGACATCCAGGTAAACAAAGAAACAATATTTAAAAAGGATGTGTCTCAATGATTCTCTTTTTCTTAAAACCATTTCCATCAAACAGTGAAAACTTTTGGTCAATTATGCAATTCTATAATTCAGAATTAAATACTCAATTTTTTTCCATGTTGTTAATGGCACTTATTATAACCATGTGTATTTCACACTGGTCCTGATTTAATACTCATCCTGTAGTACTTCAGCCAAGCTATATATTTAAAGCAGCTTTCTCCTTAAAACCTCCCATTGGCTCCCTTTAACGGTATATGTTATAATTAAAAATCTTGGGGGATATGAAGTATCGTCTCCAATTCACATAAGCCAGAACTGTAGCTATCATTTTCATAGTCAGTATCACTCACTGATCCAGCCCTGGGTATTAAATAAAAAAAAAAAATTACAATGGCTTTGTGTTTCCTCTCCAACCCAAATCGTTTTACCAAATGAATACTATGTTTCAGTGATATAATCCCAATCCAAACTCTTTCTATAGTTTTTAATGAGCTTTGGCCTCTAGTGTTTTTGGTAATATGTATCATCTACTGCAATCATGCCTTACAATTGTTAATAGAATAGGGTATTCATTAAAATGTAATTAAACCTTAATGAGCATTGAAATGATAAGAGGGTAAAACTAATTATCATGCTATATTAATAATTAGTAATTAATTATAATATTTGCCATTTCTATAGAAATCTATTTAAAAACTACTTTCAAAATGCTTTACTAATTGTTAATGAATTTAGTCTTGCAACACCCATGTGAAGCAATTACTCTTATTTTACAGATTGTATACAGATGTTTCACTGGTTTATACTCTCTCCAATTTGTCCACATCCTTTCTGTAGTGGGGGACCCAAAACTGAACACAATACTCCAGATTTGGCCTCACCCATGCTGAATAGAAAGGAATAATCACTTCCCTTGATCTGCTGGCAACAATCCTACCAATACGGCTCAGTAGGCCATTAGCCTTCTTGGCAACAAGGGCTCATTATCCATCTTATTGTCCACTGTAAACTCCAGGTCCTTTTCTGAAGAGCTGCTGCCCAGCCAGTCAGCCCCCAGCCTGTACTCGTGCATGGGATTGTTCCATCGTAAGCGCAGGACTTTACACTTGTCCTTATTGAACCTCATGAGATTTCTTTTGGCCCAATCCTCCAATTTGTCTCGGTCTCTCTGAATCCTAGCCCTATCCTCCAGCATATCTACTACTCCTCCCAGAAAATTAATTCTTAGAGAGATCACAGAGCAACTATAAGCTCTTTTAAGTGACAGATAGAGATACAAACTTTCAGAAAGTGCATTCCATCCCATCTTCCAGATCGCTGATGAAGATACTGAACAAAACTGGCCCCAGGATCAACCACTGGGACACTCCATTTGCTACTGGCTGACAACTAGACTTTGAGCCATTGACTTTTATGTTTCACTGGTTTATACTCTCTCCATTTTGTCCACATCCTTTCTGTAGTGGGGGACCCAAAACTGAACATAATACTCCAGATTCGGCCTCACCCGTGCCCTCTGAGCCTGAAGATCCAGCCAGATACGTACAGGTATTTTTCTCTGAGGATATACTAATATCTGTTATGTAGCCTAGCCAATCTCAGAAAAATAAACTGAAGGTAGCAGCTTCAAGTGAGTAGACAACTCTGGACAAGTGGTACTTCTTATAGGATTGAGGCTAAATTTGTAAAACATTGTTTACAGTAAAAAAAAATTCTATTGGCTATTTTTGAACAGAGAGCAAACTACTGAATACAATACTGAAAATACTCTGCTATCAATTCACTTTTTAAAAACATCATTCATACCTTGGGAACTCCTGCTCCAAACATGCTTATATAGCTGTTGATCATCTTGAACACAAAACCACGATCCATAAACGTAAAACAGCGCTGAGGAAAAAAATAAAACAGTTATGGCTAGAACAAGAATCACAGGAGAAGATTCACTAGCACAACCTGTCTGAGAAACATGTTGCTCTGGCAATGTATAGCATCTATGGAACTGGCTTAACTGATTGGTAAAATCAGTTTTCACCTGTCTGCAATGAAAAGCAGCCAGAGCACATTGGTGAATCTGGCACACTGTAATGATTTAAAAGAACAGTACGGATATATAGGTTAGATATTTTGCTTTTAATGTGGCTATGGCCTGAAACTACCATCACTCTGGATGGTTAATAAGTGGGTTATCTAATGAAAAGGAACACTGCCACATACTGTACCATTCAATAAGTTAGGGTACACGTAAAGCAAGATGACTGAATCTTCCCTTCAACAATAAAGCCATGATTCTTGAAGAATCAATTCAGCCAAACAGCTCTCCGAGTATGGACTATGTTATCTTTCTGGAAACATGTCATTACATTACATTATGATGAGAACAGCATTCTTGGTGACTGATGAGGCTAAATGGCTTGAAGATGTAAAGGTTATTGTAACACTCAATTCTATAGCTGCTGACACTTTTCAGAAGGGTGGGAGAGTCTTGCAGTGTCATCCTGCTGTATAAGCACTGCAGTGCTAGCCCTCCTATCCAAAAGGTAACAGATGCTCTTGAACTGTATAACAGTAGCAAACACCTAACTGCTCAGTACATGGCACAGAAATTGGACTGCTGTAAGCTTTGGGTCCAGAGACATCAGACTATTTCAGTAGCCTAAAGATTTTATTTTGGCAAACCAAATTATATAAAGAGGACCTGATACCTCATCCCATTGTAGAACATAGCTTTATCACTTGTATAAACTTACAATATGTAAAGACAACATGCAAAACTACAAAACTAACACCATGAAATACTAGCAACCTTGCAATAGCACAGGTAGAGAATCAAGCCAATGTAACTCTCCAAATTACATAATGCATTGGATAAGCACAAAACATGCTAGATAAATCTACAGCAGAGGTGGTTTCCATACTACACCAGAAGAGATTTATCATTGGTTAAGTGAAGTTTGCCAAGAGGGAATTACACCTCTGTACAGTTGGTTTTCTTGATAAAATGTTCCTATATATTTTCCTCAGAAGCTGTGTTGCAATCTGTTACAAGAAGATTCACCCTGATCCTCTTACCACTATTTTCAGCATACACTGTACATGGCAGTCTATGTATGTGCTACTGGGTCACAAGATTTTTTTATCATTCCTGTTCTCAGCTATCCAGATGTGGAACAGGCCACACTTTGTCCAGTTGTTAATTCTTTCACATCCTGTACTTAAATCAGAGAATAAGGATGTCCAACAATTGAGGGATATGAGGAGAAAATAAAAAAAGACAATCTTAGCACTACTCTTATTCCATCAAGGAGTTATATAGAGAAAAAAATGTAGGCATATTTTGTTCTATAAAGTAAATAAAAGAGCGCTCAGAGCATTTGATTCTTTCCAAATCCCACCCTATATGCAAAAGGTTACTGACACTCAAACAACAGTGAGAAAAAAAGCATAAAAAACTACATATTATTGATTTGCATACTGCTTCACTTAGCTGGCACAAGCAATAGACTATGGGTAAAACTATTGTAAGTGCTTCGTTTAGGTCCTTAATTCCCTAAATCAATAAGTTTGGTTCTTCTGAACCCACTTAAGTGCTTTTGCAAATCCAGTTAGAGATCAAATTTTTAGAGGTATTTAGGTGCCTAAAAGATGCACTTATTCAGATTTTCAAAAGCACGTACGGGTGGATCACCTATTCATTTTAATGGGTGCCTTTTGACAACGCTTAGGGTTTCTTGAAAACAAGAATTAGGTTCCCAAGTCAGTTAGGCACTTTTGAGACTGTTATGTTGTGCTTGTGGCTGCCACCATTTTAGTTTCACCTACAAAACTGATGAATGACTGTAACAGCAATAACCATTGCTGCACTGTGAAACCCTCCCTGCAGTAATTTGTTACAGTAATATAATAGCACATCCTGAGACAGCAGCTTTACTTGACTGTTACAAGTAGCTTACAGAACACCAGCAATATGTTTACACAGGTATGTGAAAACTGTTTCCCATTATTATTCTTATATATGTCTAGCGAGTCCGTATTCCAGTCACAGTTATATGGTAGGTCAAGAAACCATGTTAGATTGATTTTGTAATAGTGGTTCCATTCATCAGCAGACTTTTCTTTCATAGTTACATTATCCATGTACAATAATATGTGCTAATTTGATTCCAATTTCTAGATACATATATATGAACTGCAATTTTTTCAGAAGATTTATTTACAGCTATTGGATTCCCACAGACCTAGTAGCAGATATAAGAAACAACTGTACTATAAATCAATATTGATTCTGTAAACTCAGTTATCATTCACGTAGGGGTTTTTTTTAACTTATAGAGTTTCATTTCCTTGACTCTGCATTATGTATGGCTGATTATGTGCATGCTGTAGCAATGCAACATCTCACCTTGAGAAATCTGGCAACACTGTGGTTTGCATTTTTTGTTTCTTCAAGAGCATCTCTGTGTTTCCAAACAACATGGTCTGCCAAGTTCATTATAAGTGTGTCCAGTTCAGTTTGGAATGATTCTGGAAATCTCTGAATTCGAGGAACCTAAGCAAAATATAGAAGTGTGTCAGTTATTAAATCTTAAAGTACTTTTACTCCATTTCTGTTGTATTTCCATTCTATTCCAATTTTACACTGGGGAGGCTTCACTGAGATCATTGGAGTGTTTTTGGGGTGGGGAGCAGATGACCATGAAGGTGACTGCAGCTTGGCATGGGGCAGCTTTGGCTTGCTGGGGGTGGTGTTTTGGGAGTCCCCCAGCATGCTCCAGCATCCCAGCATGTTCTCTGGGCTGGATGGGGTTCTCTGCTCCACAGCAGGGCTGTCCCCTCCCCTCTGCTTCCTGGCTGGAGCTCGGCACAGACTTGCAGGCACAGCAAGGTCTGCTGGCCTCCCCATGCTCCCTTCTTCCCCACTTCTCACCACTCGCTGCTTAAGCAGAGATCCCTTCCTCCTCTCTCCAACAACATGGACTGTAGCTAGCATGTGGTATGCTAGCTAATGCCGTGTAAGGCTCTGGCAGAGACTGCAGACACAGCAAGGTCTGCCTGGCTTCCCCCTGCTCTCCCCTCCCATCACCCATCACTGCTCAAGCAGGAAATCCCCCTCTCCCTCCCTTCCTCCCATCTTCCACAGCATGGATCCCAGCCCCATGGACCCTAGGCATGTGGTATGCTAGCTAATGCTGAGAGGTGTGTCTCTCTCCAATTTCACTGGGATAGGCAGATAGAACAGTGACCACTTAGGGCTTTTAGAGCTAATCAACAGGTAACCCCGGTAAGCTGTTTAAGAAGTTTGAAGTAATAGAGAGAAGCTATTGCTTTGCTAATGGGGTGATACAGACTGTTATCAGCCCCTGGGCTGGCTTGCTCACCTGTCAGTTTTCTGCAGACAGTATGATGAAGCAGGGAGGAGACTGAAAAGCTCCATATCATCAACAGTGCATTCACTACCCCCCACCTGCCCCCGCTTGCCTCAGAGTGCTAGCCTGGGGCTGGCAATATTCCCACCCCTTGAGCAGCCAGCACGGAAAAGCCTGGGACCATGCAGGCAGACATCCCTAATGAGAGAGTCCTGTTGGGGGCTCACCACACCCCCCTCAGCTCAGTCCTGGAAGGGAAGGCAGGGATGTTCTAGTGCCCCCCAGCTTCTAGCCTGAGCCACTGCAGACATGTACCTGGATTTCTTCAGTGAAGAGAGAATGTCTGTCCTGTTTCAAACCAGTTCAGCCTAGCCAGGTTAGACTAACCTGCAAAGACTGAATCAATTCAGGCTCATACTTTTTGAATGTCTGTCCCTAGCCTTTATGATTAAATATACTTGGGTATACACTGATTTACCTGTATCCTGCTTGTATCAACCAAGTGCTGGGCCATTGATTTTAAAATAATTGTCAGGAAGAACCAGGAGTGCTGTTAAAAAAAGTTTAAAATTGAAGTCACATAATAATATCAGCATTTAATAATGAATTGTTTTCTGATATTTTCAACTCAACATTCTTCCCCATAGGAATGGTCTGTGTTCCTCAGCTGTGCATAATGACAACATTTTCACTACAGTCAAATTAAAGTAGTTGACATTTGGCTATTAAGTATTTAAGTCACTTGTGCAATGGTACATTTGTCCTGGAATAAACTACTTTAACCCATGATCATTCAGACATCCATGTCCATTGTCTCAGGATAGAATTTAAAAAAGGTTCACAGAATAAGAAGTACTAACAATTTATGCCAAGACGTTGCAAATGTGTTAGAATAGCTGTCTTGAGATTGCATCACTGAATCAATGGCAAGAAAGCAGCAGTGAATTTAGCTGCTCACTAAATCCTGATTAAATGAGGGCTGGACCCAATGATTTTGCGAGGTCCCTTCTAGCCCTACTGTCTAATGTCTATGAAATGGTGATATGTGTACCTATCCCAGAACATTTTTGTTCCAAGACAAACACAGGCATACTCTGTCCGGGTACAAATGCAATGTCTGTTCCTAGCCTTGGGAACTTATCCTTTATGAAGCTAAGCAACTTCAACTCTGTTTGACTTCATTTGGGAACAGAAGCCATTTAACACCTTGCTGAATTAGGCACTTGGCAATTGTGATCTCTTCCTTATTAGAAATACATAGTAAATAAATTATTACTTTAATTCATAACAATGTCTGCGGTAATTCAAGTCTAGTTTACAAATAGATATGGCAGAAATACATGAAACATAACAAGTGTAGAATCATCTCAACAGAGAGGTTCAAGTCTGAATGTACATATGGAGAATCAAATACTGGTGGGAGAACAATGAAAGCTTCTATGTTGAGATGGTACTATGGGTTGGAAGACTTCAATCTCTATAGCTTTTAATTGAAATAAAAGGACTTTTAAAATGTATAAGAGGAGTTAACATGGATAAGCACCTTAAAAAACATGTCAACTATGAATATAGCAAAAACTGCCCACAAGTCTAAATAGTGGGAGTTTAATTTCCTGCATCAAATGTGCACTAATGGCCAGTTTCTCCCATATTCCCTGAAAGTCCTGCCATTCTAGTAGTAGATAGGAGCTGGGAACCAGAAGAATCTGGATAAATGAGAATTTCCTTGCTCTATGGGAAGTCCTCAGCTGTTCTAAAGTTGGCATAGATAGCTCTTAAGCCAGTTTAGTTCCCTCCTAGACATGGCATAGAGGGCAGGCCAAGTTTGGTATATATGTTGTAGTTTTATGATGAGTTAGTTAAATAAATAAACTAACAGCTTTTAATACTTATCAAAACAATTATGATGATTGATGAGTATCATCTAATAGTAACAGTATTAAAATTAAGTGTTCAATATTCACTTGACTATATATTCTATTTTACTTGCAAAGAAATATACAAGATGAGATTCCTGACACTTCTTGTGAGGTTAAAAAATCATAACATGTTAAAAATTAACATTCTAATTCTCACTGAATTATGGAAGAATTATATTTCTCACAGTGGCTGAGCAATAACAGAAAAGAAATCCAGGAGGAGAAATTATACCATGTAAAGCCACAGTATACTGTGTAATGGGTTATGTTGAGAATTTGCATGACAACAAAGAAAGCCTGATAAAGCTGTTGGATCATTGTGGACTTTGATATATGCCAAGTGCACAGGGAAAAGAGCAAGGGAAGCTGAAGTGGAAAAATGTGAGAGCAATCATGAAATATACTAGTGCTTAAATCTGTATTATTCACCTTTAAGACATGTTTCACTGTTAATTGGTCATTTGATTTCAAAAGGCCAGTCATATTCTTGGCTAGCTCCTCATGAACAGTCCTTTCTTCGGATGACTTGGTTCTGAACACGTACTAAAGAAAAATCAATAAGAGTAATGTAAAAATGTATAAAAGTCCAACCAAGAGTAGGTAGAGCATAAATAATACACCTTGTAAGAACAGCTGATTTTTTCAGTAGTGCTGATTTTGGACTGTTGAGATACCTTGACTGAAAACATGAATTCATACAAATTCACCTAAGAACAATGGTACAACACTTCTCCTCTACTGATCCTGAGTTTTAAACGGAACTCCCCATTAAATTCAACTGGATTTGAATCAAAAGGAATTTCTGCTTAAAATCCTTGGTGCATAGGCCATTTTTCAAATTTGGGTATCAGAATTTCTTTTGAATTTACTTCTAAGCCTGAATTCACTTCTAACCAGGAAAGAAAGAACAATAAATAAGGAAGTAAGGAGGGTTTTCACCCACCTAGTCAGGGCCACCTTTTCCCTTGCTCCTTTCTTCCAATGGTAACTGCTGACTTGATAGGAACTCTTCATCCTGAAAGGGGTAGAGTACCCACTAGAATGGAGAGAAGGGGAATAGCATCCTCTTCCAGAGATCATAGCCCAAGGATCAGAATTCCTCTGCTAGACTCCTCATGGACATAAGTCTACTACCAGTTTTCTTCCCCTGACCTATTTCTTACTAATATTTTGGTGACTGGATCTATTACTTCCTCACAGAGACAAGGGCAGCTTAACTATGTTGACAAATTAAAAAAACTTATTTTGAAAGAGTACTAAATAGAAGTACTAGGTTGTATAAAACAAATGGTATATTCAACTACTATTCCTATCAATATGCAGCCTTTTCCAAAGCAGACATTCACAAGATTAACCAGCATGTATTCTTTAAGTGGACCTTGCCATTTCCTTGTTCATTTATTTGCACCTGTATGATTCCCATTACTAAATGAATGCCTCTCAATTTTAAGGCAGACAAGGTTCTTTGGGTAAATCCAATATCTTTTATTAGACCAATTTTAATCACAAACTTAATGTGCTTTTCTTCACAAAACCCTCTGAGACGTAGGGGAGCACTATCTCCTGTGCAAACTGAGAGAAAGAGATTCTATGGGTCAGGTTTTCAAAGCTATTTAGCTGCTAAGGATGCATATGGTGCTTCCTGGGATTTTCAGACATGGTTTAGCAGCCTAAGCACTCAATGACTTTTTTGAAAATGCTACTAGGTGTACATCTGCATCTTTAGGGACCTTTAAAAATCCAGTCCTATGTGACTCGCTTAGGGTCACAGAGGAAGTTCAGGACAGCTGGTCTCCCAAGTTCTAGGCTAGGAAATGAAGAACTGCAATAAGTTCATGAATCAGTTACTAAATTAATGTAACCAATGAGTATAAGCATACTTGTAGCTTGGGTTACATTATCCTCAAAAGCAATACCAATCCTCTTGTGCATGCACTAATGTTTAGCCATAAGTTTGTTTTAACTGCTGCTGAAGCATAAAGCAGCAGTAGCTGCCTTTGGCCTTTCAACAGAACACAATTAGAGAGATGAGTAACACAACGTTTCAAACCATTGTGTTCTTAAGTAACCTAAATAGACAAGGAGTGTACCCTTTGAACACAGAGTTACTTAAAATTTAAACCAGTTAACTAAAAATTAAATTCAAATCATGACTTGCAAAGATATAAAATACAAAGGAATTTTGTACGTTATAGAAATTACTTTAGTAGTGTTTAGCTTGAATAAACTTGTGTCATACAGTCATTATTGTACCCATGAAGACTGGAGTGTTAGTTAATGGCACGTATTTGTTTCCATCATGGTTTCATTTGCCCTGACAGACAGTTTTTTATCTTTTAGGTTGGCATTCGCTAGGTTCTATGAAACCCTCTCTTGTTTCAGAATGAATCAGCACACTATGCAGAGATTAACAAGTCCATGCATGTGTCACTCATGATTCATTTCCATAACTAGTTGAATTGTATTAATTTCCCTTATCTCACTTCTGGCATGTTCTGTATTTACTCTTACTATCTCATGGATGTGAGAAAGACAAGAGACAAGAACAAAGAGGCAAAACAATTTTAAATTTTATTTTTCTCAAACAATAGCTATGATAGATTCCCCTTTGTGCTGTCACTCTGCAAGAAGTGACCAAATAAACTAGATACAAAAATAAGGTACATTAAATTATTAAATTAAATTATTTAGGCAATGATATCCCCTCAGTTGATTCAACTAAAGTGCCAAGCGATGATTCATCTAATACTGTGTACTTACATATTTTCCAAAAGCCAAGAACTTCTCTTGCCTATCCTTGTTTATCAGGACCGTTGTCAAAACAGTATCAATGATTACGCCATCCTTCGCTTTATAGGGTGTGCTTCTATCATAAGCTTCTCAGTTTATAAGATTTTCCCCTGAGATAGACTATTTATATTATTTATTTAGGTGCTTGTTGGCCTGTACCTTTATTTGCTTTATTTTGGTGAACTCAGTTGATAACAGTAGAGTAAAGATAATGTAAAGCCACCATACCTTTGATTTTCCAAACATCATCTAAGTTCATTATAAGTTTGATCAATAAGATCAAAATAGCCTGTTTTGCAAAGGCATATATGCACATAAAAATGAGAACCAAGTGGAAAATACAAGTGAGCAGTGCACAATTATGAAAACATGAAAGGATTCATAGAAGAAGGTAAAGTACTTCTTATATCCAAAGCAGGTACAGCTATATGATAACTTGAAAAATAAAAATATGCCCTGAGGAAACAAAAGAAAACTAAGACTACAAAGTAGGAAAATGTACCAAAGAAAAGCATCCAGGAACATCTCCATAAAAATTTACCATTTGATTTCATTTGGCCATTTGTAATATTTCAAACAACGTATAAGAAACATGTCATGCAAATACACACAGCCCATCACTACAATGCAATAAAACCCAATACAGTTTAGGCAAATGTAGCAAAATATGCCACTGAACAATACATAAATCAATCTGTGTTAGGTACTTATCAGACCACCATGGCTACAGTATCTGGGGTCCACAGTCTTTTATGTATTATTTTTCACCCTGCTAAACAGGGAAGTACTATTATCCCCATCTTGCAAATGAGGACCAAGGCAGAAAGAAACCATAGTTGCCACAGAAGATAGTAGTAGTGCAGAGAATTCAACTCAGTTTTCACTGGCCCCAGGTTGCTACCTTTATCACTAGACCCTGCAACCTGACAGGGTAGGAGAAAGCAATCCAGATACTGGGGAAACTACAAAGTGTCATAAGAGAAAGCAGAAAGAACATACAACTCTGAGGAGATAATGAAAGGCCTTTAGCTATTTCGTACCTTTACATAAGAATGGACACAATGCTCTAGTTGTTCTTCATGACACTTGGCAACAATGTCCGTGAGAACCCTGAAAAATAAAGGTATTGAGCCATCATGCAGCACAAGAAAGAACATCATTTTAATTTTATTACATTACAGTGATTCAAAATTACCCATTGGAGGTTTAATTCAAGCAATTATTAGCACATCAGCAAACTGTGGCAGAAGCCACAGTTCACAGGTGCTTCATACAGGTGCAGCAGCACGGATCACCATGTTTTATTAGCGCTTTCATCTAAAACGTTACTGTAATTCCAACAAAATAAACTCAGTTACAACAAGTGTAACAGTTCGGATGCTGATACCATTACATTATTGGAAGGTGAAATCTTTGGAGGACATTTCAAAAGGCATTTCAAGAATCCACCAATACAGCAAACAAGGCTGCTCCAAATGTGTTGGAAAACCACTACTAGTAATTATCCAATGTGTTCAGTATACTGAATGGACATTTCAGGCAGGATTCACTGTAGCTATTCTGCCAAGTTTAAAAAATGGTCTGCCTGTATGTTGCAAGAAAAGGAAAAATGGGTTATTTCAGCAGCTCACAAATTTTGAAAGCTAGCACATCACATCCCAAATCTAAATGCTTGTGTTGTAATAGCTTTGTCATCTTAAACAGTAAAATTAAAAAGGTACACAGGTCAGGTAAACCAACCTGACTGTGATCTACAGACAAGTGTTATACATGTCACAGTTTGATAACAGTCAGCTTATACACTTGAATGCTTTCTGTTAACAGCCTTCTAGTTCTTTAAGTTTGATGTTTTGCAAACAGTGTTTCATTTATTATTACTACTATTTTTATTAAAGGGACCGGTGCTTTTTGGAAAAAAATGATCAAGTTCTTCACCAAGGCTCTGATCTTTATGGTCATTTTGGAGGAGTCAAGATAGAAATGACTGCATGACTAGACTGCAAGCATAATGAAGACAAAAGAGAAAAGATGTGTTTTTTCACATGCATGAACAATTCTGAGCTCATGTTCTTTGGTTTCTTTCTTTTAATTTACTCAACGCAAGCTACTTCACGCTATTCAAAACAAAATACTACATGCACACATGTATTGGACAAAACAACCAATGGCAAGCATAGTGATTTGCGAGTGCACAGATGCACGTGTTCCTGTTGACATCAACAATGTTACTACAAAACTGGTATGCAGAAAAGGAGGAAAACACTGAGAAGCCACTTTTTTCCATGTGGGGAGGGACACAAACATTTGAGCATAAACCTAGGGCATGCTTTCATTTTTCAGCACAATTATTATGCTACTTTGTTTTTTTCTAATACAATTCTCCAGCCCTCCACAATTAACACTTAAAATCTGGGTTGGGACAAAAGAGTCTACTGTGCTACTTGGAATTATTCTTAATTCATTGATTAAGCAGAAATGGGGCTCATAGAAAAAGTTCTGATTGACAGCTTTCCCTAACAAACTGAGTCCACCATCCTTGGGATGAACAGGCTTTCCACCAGCCTGGGGAATGACATAGCTAAGATCATTCCAGTCATCATTTCTGGTGTATGGTGATGTGGCATCTGATTCTGCAAGGTGTTGAGAACTCTTGCTGAAGTGCCAAATTCCCTAGCTCCCATTAAAGTGAACTTGAGGAGTCTCACATCATTACTCTGAAA
Source organism: Alligator sinensis (assembly GCF_000455745.1). Classification (NCBI taxonomy): domain Eukaryota; kingdom Metazoa; phylum Chordata; order Crocodylia; family Alligatoridae; genus Alligator; species Alligator sinensis. Next base: position 2,380,284 of record NW_005841967.1, on the reverse strand, counting down.
TCTGGTAATGAATTTCTCTCTCCACTGATTCTGAAAAGTAGCTTGTATAAAGAGACAAATATCTTGAAAATTCAATTGCTAATAGCTAAGCTGTATGTGTGCTTCCTGCTGGTTACCGCAGTAGATTTAACTGCTAGGGTAAATGACAACAAAGAGAACATTAGGCTAAGACAAAATACAGTACATGTTTTTATTTTTCTGTGCATACATTGGTAATTACTTTGTGGCAGGGCACTTCTGGGTGCCTGCAACTTTAAGGGCTGGAGCAGGCAGTCTGCAGGTGCAGGCCAGCCCTGATGAGCAGCCATTTTAGGTTTTAGGCTCACAGGGCAGAGACAGCAATTTGCTGCTAGCAGCCAAGAAGGTAACATCAGGCTGAGCTGCTCCTTGTAACATCTTGGAGGTAAGGGCAGGAACTATGGGGGCAGCAGAAGGATCCTGGTCCAAGGTATGACTTGAAACTGCACCCTGCTGTGGATGGGTGGCCTGGTGAGGCTGCTCGTAGTGGAACAGTCCCTCAGAAGTACCAGGTCAGTTACTTCCTTGGTGAAAAGTGGGTAGGGGGGCCTTAAAACCCCAGCTCCCACAACTGTTGTTGGAAGAGGCCCAAGAAGGTAGACCTGTATAAGAGGGAGTGGGCTAGCTACTCAGAAGCCTGACCCAAGGTACCCTCAACTAGGCAATGCTGAGGCCAGGACTAGAGGGGTCAAAAGAGCCAGAATGCTTACCACAAAGGATGCCCACAGCCGGGGGGCCTGGGGTTCTGACTGGCCTAGAGGTGAGGCCAGGGCCTGTGAGGCCAAAAGTCCCAGAGAGGGGCTACTGCTGAGTGGGAGAAGAGTGCAGGGAGTTTAGCAGTCCAGAATAAGGGTGGAGCAGACCACCTGATCAGGTTGGGGTGGAGACTAGAATGTTATGGGGCCCAGTGCGGGGCTGGAGCCATTAAGAACTTATGATGCCATCTGCAAGGCATGGGCCATGGTGTACAGGTGGTATGGAGTGGTGGATAGTGCCCCCTGGCATCGAGGCATTATAATGGGCAACCTCCCATTTAAAACATTAGTTTATTAAACCAGCAGGTCGTGGCAGATGAGACTGGGCAGACTGGCTTGTGTAGATAGGTGGGCGGGTCAAGGTTGAAACCTGGCCCTGAGCTTGCCCCTTGTCACATACTTTATTTTCCCCTTAAGATTTTTCTGATTTCAGGGTTATTATTAATAATAAAGATACTTTAATTAGGCATTTCCTGAAGCTTATAGTCACTTAGTGAATAACTGCAACTGACTTAACTTATTGGATAATGCTTTCCCTGTTCTGTCATTTCATAAATACTTTCATTAGAAACTGTCCAGAACAGGGAGATCTGACTCTCTTGGTGACAGACTTGATCATACTACATGCTGAAGTGCACTTCCTAAATGAAGTCAAAGTTGATGATACTCAACACTGTTCAAGGATTTCCCAGTACTTCAGAGGGTCGTCAACTGATTTGCAAGTGCTACTTGTAGAGGGACAATAGTTCTGTGAGGGTATAAATAGATATCACCAAATGAAGAGGATCAGCTGTGCCAGGAGGTGCCAGCTGATACGTCTCACTGGGTGAAACACACATTGCCCATTTTCCTCACTGTTGACCCTATGGAATAAGGGGCAATGTGCTCCTTGCTTGTAGAGACACATCCCAGGGAATCTCCAGGGCACATCTCTGTAAACAAGGAAAGCTGACTCTGGTATGGTTCCAGGGAATCCCAAATGGGGAAACCCAGGCAGGCACTCCTAGGGTGTTGAGGACCCATTCCGGCATGCTCCAGGAATGGAAATTCCCAGGGCACACAGGATCAGGCCCTTGAAACCCTGGGAACACTTGCCCAGGGCAGCTGGAGAACACAGGTAGCTAGTTCCAGGCTGCCTGTGTTCTCCTGCCTTAAAGCAAACAGATGTCAGATGCAAAATAGAAGCACAAATTTGGGGGGATGAATATCTGTTTGCTTGCCTTTTGTGCTGCCATAAATAATTTTATCGTGGCACAGAGGTGAAATCTTCTCCCTTAGTGTTATAAGTGTAATTTGCCAGTGATGTGATATTATACCAAGAAGTTTTACTCTAATGTAGCTCTCAGACTTGAATGCTGAACTCTGCATTATCTTAGCAGTCAGACATTTTCAAGAGGCTGAACTCATCTTGTTTTAAAATCAAAATTTCAAGTGTAGCTTTGTTAAAAGGACTCTCTGGATTATTTGCCCTTTGTGATGGATTTGCCCCCAGTTTTTTTAAAGATAAAACATTTTTGGTTACCTGGTCACAGCAGTTTTAACCTCATCCACATCATTTTGTACCAGAACTGAGAAGAGTTGATTCAAGATCACAGGAAGAAAATTCATAATTGCATGGATCTTCTCAATTTTCAGCAAATTCTGTAAGAGACACAAAGCAGAGTAATGGGATTTCTTTTTGTATGTCACCATGCAGGTAGTCCTGGTTCTCCACTTTGTTATACAGATTTCACCAACAGATATTTAAAATGGAATCAATGGTGTTATGATGACATAAAACCAGAATTAAAAAAAAGGAGAATTTTCTCCCTGACTAGATTTGTTGAAAATATAAATCTGTACATTCCATTGGGATCAAATTAATTTTTCTATTTCAGAGTTTCATTGTGGATAAAACAGCTATGACCAAGTCAAAATCACTCTGGTTAAAAATATGTGCACTCTAGTGTCTAGACTAACTAGACTTTGACACTCCATTATCTTTTACTGGTAAGAGAGTAAATTGAGCTATTAATTAAAAATAAAAGAGTTCTAATGAATTTAGCCCTGTGTTTTGATTACTTAATTATTCATAATCATTATTCATTGTTTCAAAAGTACTGGTGACTCATAAACAGAAACCAAGTATTTTTCTGCTGAGGGCTTGGTTATGAACTGTTAAATTTGAACATTTGTAATCTATTATTTATATCAGGATTGGTCAACTAACTCGCACAATAAAATATTTTCTTCTTGATTAAATGATTGAAATGCATTAACGAAGCAAAGAGCAAGCAGCAAGTAGTAAACAGTATGCTTCAAATATTCTGAATGATTAATCACCCATCCCAATATTGATAAAATTTGGAGGCTGTATAAATATTTTTCTCAAAGGTTCAGTAGCTTTCTGAATTCTCACAAATAAAGAGGATAATATAGCTGGTGGAAGCTGGGACATCTGTTTATGGAAATGTTCATTAATCTTGTATACTAAATCAACTAGCACTAATTGATGCCACTTAAAAGTCAAATATATCACTTTCAGGTACATTCACATATATTAAACAAAATTAGCAGGTATCTTTAAACAGTTGTCCAGAAAGCCACCATTACAGCAAAATTATATTTTGCTGAACACCTTAATAAACTCAGCTTAATTATGTTCAAGTATGAAAATTTAGCGATGAAAAAGGAACCCAGCACTATAATTTATGAACCTTGACATTACTATAAGATGTCACAGACTATCATTAAAGTAGTAAAATATATTTCATAATTGCAATTCAGTATTTTAGTTCATCCTTTCCTCTGAGACTGCAGGTTCTTTACTAGATGCATCCATATGCATCATGTTGGTTGCATATTATAAGGCTGACTCCTCTGCTTTGCCCACCTTTACTATAATACAGCACAGCTGTCACCCATTCATTTTCAGATTTCATAAAGGATACATTGTAGGGCATGCATCAATTCAGGAACATAAGCAGAAGTGAGATCTATATTTTGATCCAGACAGGAAGGGATTTATATCATGTCCATTTCTTGCCACATAAATAGGAAATAGGCAAATTCAGAGAGCACTAGTAAATTTTATTTACCTACTTCAGCCTACTTTACCTTACAGGAGATGATAAAGTTTGAGGTAGGAGGGTTGGAGAGATCCTTTTCCCTTTTTTGGCACTGCTGGAAAAAGTTATTCAGATATGGATCCTAAAATGGTAAACATTATATCAAAGTTAATAGATATTGCAGCACGGACTGAAAATCAGATGTGTAACAGTGGATGGATTATAGAAAGTTTATTTAGTATCATATAGGACTCTTAACATGTCAGAGTGACAGGAATCAGATGTAGAAAAGAATGATAAGGGATAGACCACTGAGTCTCTCCATCTGCTAGTACAAGCATTGCTGCTTATAGTATGTTTTGTAGAACTAGTCCAATGTATTTTAAGTGTTTTGAGCAATAAGGCTTTTCCACGGTTGATGACATTTGAATGTTAGAACATTTTTATCTGATATTCATCTTCAATTTTCCCTTTCTTAATTTCTGGTTGTTTCCTCCTGTATCATCTTAAATAATTCTTCACTTGTAAGAAAAGGAGTATTTTTGCTCTACTTCCTTATCCCTCCCACATTCAAAAGATCTTTAGAAGCATAGATTTGGATAAGGTATGAGATGTATTAAGAGCATTTGCCTGAATTTTTTTTTTTATAATTCTCATTTCTGGTAAGTAGGTAAAGATAGCCAAAAGAAAATTCAAACTCACCTGAGTATTTACCGTTGATACAACAAATGAAGACACTTTGAAAAGTGGCTTGCCACTGTCTACCCACTTTATGTCACTTGCACAGTGCTGTAAAAAATATTCTCCAATTATTTCCATGCTTGTTCAGTTCAACATTGTCACTTTTTGCTGCACTGTTGTGAATGCTGAGGCTTGTGCGGTGCTGTAGGCTGCACTACTTTAAATACTCAAAAATGGGTTACTGTGCCAGCAGTCACAATAGTACCATGCAGTTTTATTAGGGCCAAATGAAATAGAATATTATCCATGGAGCTGTTCTGTTCTCACTGGGTGAATTTATATGTGCAATTAGTCTGATGTGATAAACTGTGGTGCAGCTTGTGCCAGAGTCAGCTGCTCCCAGGCACAGTGTTTACATGTGAGCCTGGGACAGCAGCCCATTGAGCCAGGGCAGAGCAGCCTTGGGCTGGCAAGAGGCCCGGGGGGTCAGCCTCAGGGTCCAGGTGGCAGTGGAAGGCAGAAGAAGGGCTGGCTGGGGCATGAGGTGCTACAGTGTGGTGTTAGCTGACAGGCAGCCCCCCACACTGTAGTACCCCCGTGCCCCATTCAGCCCCGTCACAGTCTACATGCGTGTCCCCAACAGTACTATCCTACAGCAGAGTTAATTAATTTACTGCGCCCTAATGTGGGCTCATGTATAGACCATGACACTTTACTGCAAAACTAGTTAACTCCTTAGTAGAGCGCACATGTAGATGCACCCACTATGCAGAGTGAGTGCAAGGGAGCAAAAACTGCTGGAAGTTCCTCTGCTGAGTATTCTTAACTGGGAATCCTTGTCCCACTCCACAGATCTGGGGGCTCATAGTAATCAGACTTTGTAGAAGATCAGGTTTAAAACTGTAGAAAGGGCCACTCTTTGTTATGTTGCCTTCAAGAGCTTTGGAGATATTAAATCACTTAGGTGAGATAAATCCAAGCACACTTCTATAAGCAGCAAAATTTAGCCCATGACTTTGTGTTATGTATACTACTTTAATTCATGAGAGATAAACATGTAAAGACTCTAAACAGTAGGGGCCAGTTTATTATTTACACCAAGCCCCCTTTATGTTGCCAGAGAGGTATACATGAGAATGTGGTCCTACTGTTTTAAACTTCATGCAACTTCTAGCTTTCTATTCCATTGAACACGCAAATATTACTTAATACCTTTCCACTTGCGGGATCTTGAAGGCTTAAGTAACTGGGAGGCAAACTGGCTGCCACTGGAATGTTATGTTCTTGAGAAGCTAACTGGGCATCTTTCAATAAAGGAAGCCACGCGTATCCAACTGCACATAAAAGCAAATCAATAAGACACTTTAAAGCACAAGAACAGAGTAAATAATAGCCACAAATAGAAATTATTAAATCCTTAAACCTTAGATGAACACATATCATTGTGTATATATATATATAATTATTTCTATAATTATATATATCTAATGCAAACAAAATTAGCAAGGAATTATTTGAAAATAAGTCTACAGCAGGTACCTGGTGTTTCCAGAGCCTCTTTCTTTTTGGCATTAGCTTTTGCATTTATGTCACAGGTAACATGATAAAATGAAAACAGAATGTGGTGTTTCGTATGGAGCTGGGTGGGAAGTTCAATTTTCACCTGAAATGTAAAATGTTACACCTCTCTTTAGTTTAAATTGATCGAACCAGAAGTCAGAGATGGGCTACAAGGAAGAAATCTCTCTACACAGAACTTTAATTAAACTGGCTTTTACTGGCAACTGTTCAACCCAAGTCACAGCTATTCCTTTAAATAAATCATTTAGAGTGACCGACTATTTATTACTCTCCCTTAATCTAATTTTTCTTCTCATTCTTTTGAGTGAGTATCTGAGTTTCTACTGAAAAGGGGATACAATTGAAAACTGAGAGACCTTTGTCAAACAGACTGCTCAGAAACAGTCACCTCAATACTAGGTACCTCAGCACTAACTGTAACTATTCTCTCATTTTCTATAACTATTAACAAGAGTGAGTCATCTCAATACCATTTATATTAAAAAAAAATCCTAACGCTGCTTTATCATCATTGATTTTCTGGCAAAGTTTGAAAGCGAATAAGGGATCATATAACATTTAGAACTTTTATTTAGGATCTCGGATGAGTCTTAAACCCAATAGCTCCAGTGAAGAAAAGCTCTCTCTTATTCAACCAAGCCCTCCTATACCACCAAATTTGCACTGAGAATACTTGTGATTGTCACCTTGCAAATCTCAAAAGGGCTTTCACCCAACAAGGACACTTCTCCAGAGAGATAGATTGTACTTTTGAAAGAGCCACCTAGGTACCACGTGAAGAATTGCTGCAGTACAAAAAGAAAACCCTCATGGATCACACACCTTTAGGTATGACATACCATCCTTCCCAGGAATCTGCACAGAAAATCCTCAAACATTCACAACCCATACACTAGAAAAAGACCCAACTCATAAAGAGATATTTCTAGAACCACCCATCTTAGCCTTTAAAAAGCACTGAACCTTGCCAAGCTCATCACCAGAAGCAAACTTCCTACGGCCGAAAACACACTGAACGGATCCAGAACATGCTGGGACAAAAATGTAAAACCTGCCAACATATCACCACTCCCACAATAACTGCACCCCACAACTGAACCATCAGCATCTCTGCATCTTACAGCTGCACCTCCAGAGATGTAATGTATCTCATTAAGGGTACTAAATGCCCTGATGGAAAATATGTAGGAGAAACCAAACAAGAACTGAGTACCAGAATGAATGCACACCAAAAAATCTACCAAAGACAAAAATACCCAATTATCTGTAGGTGTACATTTCTCACGAGAAAAGCACTCTCTCTCCAATCTGTCAGTTCTAATACTCAAAGGGAATTTACAAAACACCTTTCATAGACGAGCCTACGAACTTCACCCCAACTACCTTTTCATACTTAGTGTTTCCCATTCCCTTTGAACCTTACTACCACATATTTGCATTTTCACAGATCTGCATTTTGAATTTTGGCTTCTAGTCTACCCAGGAAAGCACACAAATACCAACAGACTTTCCCTATGCCTGAAGAAGGGTGTTTGTGCCCCAAATCTTGCAAAGAATAAGTTTTCCAACTATTTGGCTGGTCTAATTAAAGATAGATACCACATCTATCCAAAGAACCTTATAGATTCATAGATTCATAGATGTTAGGGTCGGAAGGGACCTCAATAGATCATCAAGTCCGACCCCCTGCATAAACAGGAAAGGGTGCTGGGTCTAGATGACCCCAGCTAGATACTCATCTAACCTCCTCTTGAAGACCCCCAGGGTAGGGGAGAGCACCACCTCCCTTGGGAGCCCGTTCCAGCCCCTGGCCACTCTAACTGGGAAGAAGTTCTTCTTCCCAGTTAGAGTGAAGAGACACAACCTTGTCTGCCTCTGTCTCTTGTTCAGTAACCTGTTCAAAGATAAGGTCGGTTGATACTTACTATTGGAATATGCTACCTGTGTTACTGTGGTAACTAATAGGAACGATAGCAGTAATATACCAAAACTAAATATGTAGTTAAAGGAAGGGCTAAGAATTGTTGAAACACCTCTGGTATTAAATCAGATCAGAGTAAACATATCACATACTTAAATCATAGCAGTGAAATGGTTGTTTAAACATGAAGCTTCAAAAATGTATTTAGATTTTATAATAACTTCTTCTAGATATTGAACAAAATTAATTGCTCATCAGTGACAATACTGTGCACCTGACCCACCCAAATCAGTCTCTGTTAGGTAGAGGTGTGACAGGGGCAAACTCCCAGCCCCAGTCACAGTGCCAGCCCACCACCTGTTTTTGGGCAAGCCACCTGCCTTACTCATCTGCCACGCCTTGTTGTAAATTAGTTATTATGTTAATTAGGTGGCAGGCTGCCGTTTGAGCACCCTGCTGTTCACAGGCGGTAAACACATGACTCTAACCTTCCCTTATCATGTCCCATGCCTCACAGATGACTCCCATGAGTTATCCTATATTCCAGCTTGAGGCTGGGCCCAACTCAGCAGATTGTTGAGCCTCTGTCATACTGCCCTGTTCTGGGCCTCATGCATAAAGCCCTGCTGTAACTGGGGCCTCTATCACCTGCCAACTCTCACTAGGCCTCTCACACTCTTGCCCTTTACTGGGCCTCATTCACCCCAGCCTGCTTCCTTGAGCGGCCACGGGGGCCAGTTGTCCCTTCACTCCTTCGCCGGCCCTGGCGCAGCCTTTTGGGCCTCTCCTGTGACCCTCATCTGCATGGTGGCCAGGCAATTAGCCAAACACTGGTTTAACCCTGCCTCTGGCCCCTCACCGGGTAACCCAGCCCACTGGTCTCCTAATTGGGGCCAGTGACTCACCCCTTTCACTCACGGTCCTCTCTATGCTGCCTCACTTGGCCTTAGGCCCACATGCAGCCTCAGGTGCCTGACGCCTTACCTTGGACGTCTCTGCCCCCTACTCAAGGGCCATTAACTTACTCGCCTCTCTCTGGGGCTCCATACACTCACCCCCTCCTTGGGACCTCAACACACTCATGCCCCACTCTATGGGCTCAACACACTTGTCCCCTCTGCTGGGGCTCCAGGGTCTTATGCCCCCACAGGCTCAGGTGCCTCCCATGGGCGTGCTTGGCCCCACTACTCTATGGGGTCTTAAACCCCTATAAGCTCAGGTGCCCCTCTCATGGGCATGCTTGGCTCTATTCCCCTCTGGTGTTATAACCCACCAGACTGGTGGGGGCTGGGGTTTTAAGGCATCCCTCTTCGCCTTTCATTGAGATATTGGTCTGGCAGTTCTGGGAGACTGTCCCGCCATGGCCAGTCCTACCAGGCCACCCTTCCCTGACAGGGTGCAGTTTCCAGTCATACCCAAGACTAGGAGCATCCTACCATCCCCATAGCTCCTGCCCTTACCTCCAATATGTTCCTTGAGCAACAGTGAAACCAGGTGTTGTTGCTCCCTTGGCTGCTGGCAGCAAACTGGTGCCCCAGCCCTGAGAACCAGGATCTTAAAATGCCCCCTTCATCAGGGCTGGCCTATACCTGTCTGCTGACTGCTCTCCTCCTTGGAGTGGCAGACACCAAAGGCACTCTGCCATCCACCTTCCCTCTTAAAGTGGTTCCTGAGGGAGGCTTTTCCTGCTGCTCACACAGTAGGCTTACTCAGAGCTTGCTACAGCCCTTAAGTGGCAAGCACCCTGATGCTGCCCCGCCACACACCTTCCCCCTTAAAATGACTTCTCAGGGGTGTCTCCCAGCTGCCGTCCATGCAGGCTCTTCTCCAGCCTGCTGCAGCCCATACTAAGTGGCTACCACCCCAATTGTGCTCTGCCCCATGAGGTCTTAACTCAATACTTAATTCAAGTCAGAAGAAACTCGGCCAAAGGCAGAGTGTACATACAAAGCCTTATGCACCAACTGAGCATATTTTCAGAAGTGCTAAACACCCAAAACTCAGTTTGAAGTCCCTGGGTGATCAAAACCTCTGAAAATTGAGCCTTTCAGTTCCACTTAAGGTATGTAAATGGTGTTTAAATGGATACTCTGCATGTGAGGGAATTTCTCCCTTCATAGTTATGGAACAACATAGATTGAGCTGAGTGAACTTCCAATCACCAGTATAAAGTCTATGAAGGTAGGTTCTATGTTCATCAAGCAGACATGTATCAGGTGGGTAACTGAAGCAACTACTAGTGCCCTCATCAATCTGGGGGCAGGATGAGAGATCCATTCTAAACCCACATCCCCTCAGAAGCTGAAGTACTAGCTACAGCCACTGCACACTGCTTACGTGCTGCATTCAGGCCCCTGGATACATAAAGGGATCCCATTTTGGGACTTACATGATATGGAGGGCCTTTTCCACTTTATGCTCTGCATCATAGAAAGAATAATATACTGAAAACATGTTCTAGAGCAAAATACAGATCCTAGCCATCAGTGCATGCACACATGTTAGAGCACAGGATTGTTTATTAATAATAATCAAATACTACAACAACATACAAAATAATTTAGAAGGACCATCCTCTAAAATGTGCTGAAAGAAATAGTGACATTTTCTATTATCCTGCATGCAAAATCTCTCTAGCTAATGCAATGTACACTCACTTGCATATATGAACATTTAGAACCCTAGCAATTTTTGTTTTATATCTCAAGTAAATATGTGTTGCCAGAGAAACAGCTTCTAATCAGTGAAAGAGTATACTGACCTCATCATAGAAATCAGGATTCTGTGAATGATGCAGCACGGCGGTATAGGCTGCTCTTGTAAATAACGGCCCTCCAGGTTTCCCATAAATACACTGTTAATAAAATCAGACTTCAATTCAATTGTTGAGGTTTGCTGATAATACTAATAACTAATTTTCAGCTATAGTTTGAAAGAAAAAAATTCTCTAAAAATGACTTTTCCTTAGATGCACAGTGCAGCCTCAGTCCTTTGAAGAGATTTCTAGGCATGACGAAAACAATAACAACCACCTGCCAGAATTGGCAGGAGATAGGCCAAAGATTCTTGATTACTGATTGTCAACAACTCTATTTTACTGATGGGGAAAATGATGTGCAAAGGTAACAAGCAGACAGTCTATCTATGGTAAACTGCATAGTTGAAAAGAAACCTGAGGTTCTTTGAAGTCTTGTGCCCTGCTGAGCTAAACAACTCTGTCTACTACAGGCTGACTTTGGAAACCTAATGCTGATGTTCTTATTAAAGTACCACAGTCATGCTAATGAATGGTATAGGGCCAGCCAGTGGGCTAGAGAGAGCCTGGTGCCAGGATTGGGTAGTGGGGCCTGGTACTGCCCCCTCCCATTGGGATGGGCCCCAGGAGCCTGGCACTGCCCCAGTGTACCAGAATTGGACCCAAGTGCCTGGTACTGGCTCCACCCATCCCTTGTATGTTGGGATTGGGCCCTAGGGCCTGGTGGCACTGCCACCTGGCCTTGTGTGCTGGGATTGGGCGACTCATGCAGCAGAAAGGGTTCAGGGCTCCCCATGTGTCTAGAAATTTGGGAACCGTGATACCACTTGCTTGCCACTAAATTTCCGGACTCACTGGGAACTCCACAGGCCAGATGGCACAACACGGTGGGCTGGATCCAGCTTTCAGGCCAGGGGTTGAGCACCCCTGCCCCAGTCCAGAGGTCAAAAATGGTTAACAAGAGCAGGCCAAAACAACCTAGTTTGGGTCCCAGGCCAGATAAAATGGCTTTGTAGGCCAGAAGTTACCCATCCTACCCTTGACTGTAAGGAAATTCTTAATTTAGATGCCTAAACTCCTGATTCAAAACAACAGAGAGGCTCCTATTATCTTCCGTGGACATTGGATCAAGCCGTGCAACTTCTATGGCAGGCATAAATTAGCACAGTCCCACTGTCATCAACTATGTACCTATGGTAACTTTTACTGGTTGAGAATCTGAATATGTCATAAACAGGAAATAAACTTGGCTTTAGGTGTGGGATTTTCATCACTGAAGTTTGAAAACCCAGCTTTGCACTGTTAATATATATGCTCCTGGCTCTCTCTGTCCCCATGCCCTATAAAGTTATAAATTAAGCATGGCATGAAATTTTAAGTCTCACCTATCAGTTCTAATGGCACTGCCTTCTTTCTTAAAAATATTAATATTTTCCAAGGTTTTTAATTTTCTCCAGTCAGGAAACTAACACTGCAGAACTGGCATGGGCCTTTTTACATGTTATGCTGTGAGCCACACAAATGTTGATCAGTTTAGTGCTAACTTGTAGTCACACTTTCAATTTGAGCAGCACATCTGTGGGGAATGGCCACACCTTAATGGAACAGGTGCTCAGTTACAGTGGATCAAGAGATAATCCTATCCTGGAGTGGCATAACTTTGAGCTGCATAACAGGTGCTTTAAACCACTTAAAGGTGTTAATATGTAGACAATCCAGAAGTTAAGAGCGGCAAGAGCTGACCAAAACTAACGTGTAACAAGGCCCTTATTCAGGTGCTACGGTCAATATCTGGTATTAAAAAGGATCATTGTGAACATGTAAAAGACTATATTTCAATATTCATTCTTTAAATGTATCAGATTACAATACCTTAACTGCTGGGTTTTATATATATATATATATATATATATATATATATATACACACACACACACACACACACACACACACACATACATAAACACACACACTCTCTTTCAATACATTGCTCTCGGATGAGCTTTGATTTTGCTTACCTTCAGTGGCCTGGCTCCTTCTTCATCTGAACTCTTAAACTCAATACACACTGTTATATTCCTTGCCTGCAATAGTAATGAATTAGACATTCAGACAGAAATCGTCAGCTCATGAGTTTAAAGATAATCAGAAATAGTTTAAATATAATAGACTGTGTTCAAAATCTGTAGAACATCCTGTGGACAGCAAGCCAACTTCTAAGAATCGTTACCTCCCAGAGAAACCATAGAAAATAAAAAAAATGTGAAAAGAAGACCTTGCAGGTTTAAAATTGGGCATTAACTGCACTGGACAGAAGCAGAGTGTAAAATGGCCACTGTATAGCCCCATCTGGTCTTTAATTGATATTCAGTCAAAATTAATATGCAAAATACTTCTCCAGTTTCATTTAATTTATGTATGTAATTAAAATGTATGTCCTTAGAGGACAAAATAGCTATTATGATAATACCTAGTCTTTGAACTGTCCTGGTAGCCTAAAACAGCAGTCAGCAACATTTTTCAGCAGCAGATTGGAATGGATTAGTTTGGGTCACAGGTGAGCCAGTGCTAGGACCCACCCACTGCTGCTGCTTCTCCGTTTCCACTTCTCTCCATTGCCCAGCTGCAGTGTGGCCCAGAAAAGCTCCCTGCTGCCCAGCTGCTGTGTGCCATGGAATAGATAAACCTGCTGCTGCTGAGGCCCCAGCTCCAGGGGCTGGATCCAGTGGTTCTGCAGGCCAGAACTGGCCTGTAGGCATTAGGTTGCTGACCCTGGGCCTAAAAGTTTTCTTTAATATCTAAAATAACTTCCAGGGAATTCTTTCTGTGTTTCAAGATTCCATATAAAGAGGCAAAAAAGAGAAGAAGTTAATTCAGCAGTTTTCAGCTACCTTGAGTGGTCTTATTGATTTTGGTGAGACTATTCATGGAGTAAGCAAATATTCAACACTATTAATCATATTGAATCAAGTCCTTAAAATATTGCTTACTGTACCTTACTGAAGCATTTTTGGCTATCATACTTGAGATGTTTTGGATAGATGTATATTTGGTTCTTATACACCCTATAAGGCCGAGAATATTTTGTTGATTCTTGTACAAATTCCTCCACTTCCACTGTAGGTTGATGCTCCTTTATATCATTAAATGGCTTGATTGGAATAAAAGATGATGTTACACAATCTTGAAAAGAACAGAAAATGAAGTTGTCACATTTTATGTTCTTTTAAAACACTAAAAATAAGCATTTACTATGAATTATCTACATGCGAAGGACCACATTAGTTTCAACCCCCTTTTCATCTATGTAGATCTACAGTAATCCCTGTGATTTATATTTAAGTAAATTCCTCTACCTAACTTTAATAACATAGCACTGAAAAGATTTTAAATTTACATTATCCAAGACAAAATATAGTAATGTTATCAACACTTATAATTTCAACAAAATTATCATTCTAAACATAACTAAAATGTCATTAACAGATGACAAGATATTGTTTCTAGAGGAAATAACAACTCTTTGTATTCCAATTTTTCGTGAATTTTTACATTGAGCTGCTATCTAAAAGGCAACAAATGAGATGAAGCAATAGGTATTTGAACTAGATTTAATGTGTGACAGAATCAGGGCATCTGAATTCAGTTCAATAGATAGCTAATGAATAAAAATATCCTGTCAACAAAGAACAGAGTAAATGCATATCTAAAGTATGCTAACTGTAGGCAGTCAAGGACACTGATTCTAGAAGTATTGATTAGGGGTGTGCGAAGTGGGCCCTATTCGATTCAGATTTGGATATCCAGTTGCCCTTCTTATACCCAAATAACTCTGTATTCCAATGACTGAAGCTGAATGGCATCACCAGCTCTTAATTTAATTCCTCACTTCCATACAAGTGCCCCACTTAGGAAAACTCAGACCTCTTCACAGGACTCAATCTTAACAAAAACATGCACTGATATAGCTCTTTATCCTAGACTGTCCCAGGGGTCAGTCCTGGGGCTGTTTTTGTTCAATATCTTCATTAATGATCTGGAAGATGGGATGGATTGCATTCTAAGCAAGTTTGTGGATGACACCAAGCTGGCCAGTGTAGTAGATACACCGGAAGTTAAGGCTAGGATTCAAAATGACCTCTACAAAGTGGAGGATTGGGCCAAAAGAAATCTCATAAGGTTCAACAAGGACAAGTACAAAGTCCTGCACATAGGATGGAAGAATCCTATGCACTGATACAGACTTGGAACCAACTGGCTCAGCAGCAGCTCATCAGAAAAGGACCTGGGGGTTACAGTGGACAATAATCTGGATATAAGTCAGCAGTGTGCCCTTGTTGCCAAGAAGGCTAACAGCATACTGGGCTGCATTAATAGAAGCGTTGCCAGCAGATCAAGGGAAGTAATTATTCCACTCTATTCTGCACTGGTGAGGCCACATCTGTAGTACTGTGTCCAGTTTTGGGTCCAACACTATAGAAAGGATGTTGACAAATTGGAGTGAGTCCAGCAGAGGGCAATGATAATGATTAGGGGGCTGTGGCACATAACTTTTGAGGAGAGGCTGAGGGAACTGGGCTTATTTAGCCTGCAGAAGAGAAGACTGAGGGGGGATTTGATAACATGAGGGGTAGGTTTAACTACATGAAGGTTGGTTCCAAAGAGGATAGAGCTAGAGTGTTGTCAGTGGTGGCAGATGGCAGAACAAGAAGCAATGGCCTCAAATTGCAGCAAGGGAGGATTAGGTTGAATATTAGGGAAAACTTTCTCACTAGGAGGGCAGTGAAGCATTGGAACGGGTTACCTAGAGAGGTGGTAGAATCTCCATCCTTGGAGGTTTTTAAGGCCCAATTCTACAAAGCCCTGGCTAGAATGATCTAGTTGGGGATGGTTCTGCTTTGAGCAGGGGGTTGGATTAAATGACCTTCTGCAGTCCCTTCCAACACCATTTTTTTATGATTCTACCCTGAAAGCAACTAAGTGTCCTCAGCTCCCACAGGTATCAGGGAGGTTGGCAGCAGTAATTTAGGCTTAAATTTTACAAACTCTGAATAATTATAAAATGTAATCATACTTGGGTGTTCCAAAGGGACACAATCTACTGCAATGTCTAGACTGCCAGGTATCGTCTGTATTTTGCTGATCTTCTCTGCTCTGCAACAGAAATGAAACATTTTGAGGAAGTTAGCACATGGGGTCATTGCACGTAACTTGTGAGATCAAGATAAAATGAAATGTAGCCAAGAGTTTATATAATGAAATAGATTATGCAGTAAAACATTATATTAAATAGAGATACTCAATTGTATAAGAAACACAATGACATTTTTCTCCTGCTCAGATTATAACGGGGTAATTGATATGAAATCAGTAACACCTTGAGAAATACTTCAAATAGTTTAACATTCCTCCTTCAGACCAGATTCTCTTTGTCATCCCCATAGCCAAAAGTTATGGATCTAAAACCATTACCTACTTTTTAAAACAAATGGTCCTTTAAAGGGAATTTTGGGAGCACAGATTTATGGGGAGATCAAAGGATCATGGCTCATTCAGGAAAAACATCCACTAGGAGCCATGTGGAGAGGCAACTGAGATAGTCTGCATGATGCCCTGAAAACTGCGAGAAACCTGAAGCTGATTTGTTCTTTTCTTAAAAATGGAGATGCTTCAGATAAGATGACTTATCAAAGACTAACCTTATACAGAGCACACTGGGAATGTTGACGCAGTTCACAGCCCACCACTTGTGACATGAGGGCAATAAATTAAGACCCTGACCCACGGCCCATAGAGGATATGGCAGTGACTTCACTGGGCACTGGATCAGTTTCTAAAATGATTGCATATAAGTAGAATATAAATGCTTAATCAAGTGATTAGTTATAGACTATTTTTAGAATGGGAGGATTTGGAAGAGATTCTGGTCCTGATTTGCCCATCACTTACACTGGTGTAAACACTAACTTCAGTGTAATTAATGCTTGTTTACACTTGACTATGTATTTACACTTGACAAATAACTAAAAATCCACATATTGGCAAATATTAGACAGAAGTGGAGGCTGCCACTATACACTGCATGGTTTGCTATGGAGATTCATATTAGAAAAAATAACTGGAGAGGGAGCACCATTAAAGGACCATTTTTATATATATTTCCCCTTTTCTCACAAGGTTTTCTCTTTTGCTTCTTCATTTGTATCTCTGCTAATAGAATCTAACTATCTTAAAGTTGGTATAATGTTTATTATGTAAAAGGCCTTCCCAATTTCCCTGGCAAGATCAGTGTGACAGGGCACTGTTGGTGCCTGCCACTTTAAGATCTGAGCCAAGCAGCCAGCAGGTACTTGATTGCAGCAGCCATTTTAGATCCCTGGCTGCCTATATAAATAGACCAGCTCCTTGGCTGTGAGGCTTCATGTATCACCTGGAGGTAAGGGAGGAGGAGCTGTAGGGAATGGCTAGGAGGCTCCTGGTCCTCAGCATGACCTAAAAATGTACCCTGCCAGGAGTGGGTGGCCTGGTGAAGCTCTCAGTGGCACGGGAGCCCCCAGGAAATGCCAGGCCAGTTACCACCCCAGTGAAAGGTGGGTTGGGGTGCCTTAATGCCAGCTCCCACAACCGGGTGGGTCACTCGCTAGTAGGGTCCAGAGGGCAGACCCGAGAGAGTGGGGCTAGAGGCTCAGAGGCCTGACATAGAGTATCCTCGACTGGTCAATGCTGGGGTGAGGACCAGACTGGTCAAAAGGGCCAGGGGCCCGCCACGAGGGATGCCCAGAGCTGAGGGCCTGGAATCCCGACTGGCCTTGGAGGTGAGGCCAGGGCCTGTGTGGCCAAAGGTCCCGGGGGGGACCATGCTCGAGAGGGGAAACGGTTCAGGGAGCTAAGCGGCCCTGAATGAGGGCAGGGTAGGCTGCCTGAATAGAAGGATCTTAGAGTGGTTCTGATTGGAGGATTCTGGGGTCCAGTGTGGGGCCAGTGAGACTAACATCTGTGGATGCCATCTGCGAGGCATGGGCTATGGTGTAGGGGAGGTACGGAGCCGCAGATAGCACCCCCTGGCATCGGGGCAAGTAATGGGCAGTCTCCCACCTAATTAAGATCATTAATTAATTAACAACAAGGTGTGGCAGGTGGGAAGGTGGGTAGTTGGTCCAGAACAGGTGGGTGTGGCCATTGGTAGATGGGACCCGAGCAGGCCCAGGGTTACAATCAGCCAACATCACTCATTGATCAATAATAGGTAAATGTGAAAAACACTCATTTTACATGGCTAGTCATGCTGCACAAAGTGAAGAGTGAAATTATGGCAAAATATTTTACACGGTATTACACACTATTTTATGTCTCTATCAATCCATAACCAAAGCAATTTTTCCTTACCTTTTATATTCTGCTATTAGTTTAATCAAGTCTTCAGTTGAAATCTTACTACTTTCCTGCCTGAACAAAGGTGAGAATCGGGAGTCTCTGTCAACATTTCCCTGATTATCCTTAAACACAGGTCTGCAAAGAAAAATAATAATATTTGATGACATCCAAGTATTTTGAATATTAAGTTCACATAGATAATCATTTACTTGGGATAATGTAGTTCAAATCCCTTTGAAGCAAACATGGTGATTGTAAGTGATCAGAGTTGGAGAGGTGGCTATGATTTATTTATATATTTAGTCCTGCAAAGACTTTTACATACATTTAATTCTGTTTAATTTGAGTTGCTCTACTGATTTCAATAGGATTGCCCATTATGCAAAGATTAGATTTCATAGATTTTAATGCCCGAATGCATGCTTAAGATCACTTAGTCTGACCATCACTGTAAGAATTATCCTGTGTCATTGATAGATCAAGACTGTAACTTCCTTCTTTTACAAAGTTGTCCAATCTTGATTTAAAGGATGCAATGGAGAATTCACCAAACCCCTAGGAAAATTGTTTCAATAAGTAATTACACTATACAAATATACAAAATGCACCTGAGTTCTACTCTGAATTTATCTAGGTCCAGCTTTCACTCATTAAGGTGGATAAAACTTTTGCAGGACTGGGCTCTTAAAATGAAAGTTGATTATGGCAAGGATCTTGGGCTAGAATTTCCAACATTTGATGTCTTCTTTGCATCCTTCTAAAAGAATAAGGGAGACTTACCCAGAATTGACTTGTCTTTCTGCAAGTTTGTAAATCATTAATAAACTTTTGATTATATCAATAAAATACCAACCCAAAAGAGAGGAAATGAAGTGTAACCCCCCCCCCCAACCAAAAACAAACAAAAAACTCCAACAAACAAACAAACAAAAAGATTAAGAGTAACAAATATCAGCTTTTGGATGCACAGGAAATCAGTCTTGGCTGTTTCCACTTCTGTTTGCTGCCACTTGCAGGGTTTAATTAAGACATTATTGTGTCCTTTGAATTTCCCCTGGAATTAGGCACATTAGTTTTGGGGATTTATAAGTCATCCAAATCAAAGAAACCTGGATTCGACTGGAGTATGAGGAAAGATTGCTTAATGAAAGTAAAATGTTTTGAAACAAAGTGCTGTTCTATGAATCATTTGGCCGATTGTTCTTCTCAATTTACTTCTCTATTCTACTGCCAGTAAAAAAGAATAGGTGCCAACAGGAAATGTTGCCAGATACCAAATAGTGAAGTAAACTGCTGGAAGAAGTATCTGATAAGAATGAATGTACAGTGTCGAATTTTAGCTAAATGAAATGGAGGGGACAATATTACATTTTCCATAACTTTTTATAAGGTTAACTTTTATAAAACTCAGAGATGTAACCTAAATCTGCTCTGTGAAATGTTTTTATCACCAGAGCATTACAATTCTGTAAATTAACTACTCCACAAGCAAGTCTTCAGCTTTCATTTAAGCCCTAGTAAAAGAGATACCAATAGGATCTGGCAAGCAAAAAAGCCACCTAATGATCTTCTCACTTCACAGATTTATTAAGGCCCATCTAAAGAGCAAAATAAGCAACTGGTTAGAGAAGCAGGGCCAGAACCACAGCCAACATAAATCAGTAAAGCTTCACTAACTTCAGTACAGCCCTGCCAATTTACACAAGCTGAGAATCTGGCCCAGAACCTCGTAAACTCCTAAAATATTAAAATATTAGGCTCTCTAATAAGTAATTTGTGTGGGTAGAGAAGGTTGTAAGCACAAGAAATGCGTAAAAATTAATCTGAGTAAAGTTTCCCCATATTCTACCTGAAGACTAGACATATATTTATAAATCTGGGTAGCTCTTGTAGGAAAATGAGAATGGAAGATTGATTTGGCACATTGTAATTCTAATGCAACTGTAATTATGTCTGTGAGAGCTGACAGAACACCAAGTGAGACTGACTCCAGGAAGATATCATCAAGAAATCCTGAGTCATCACACTGAAGGACACACAATTTGGTTTTTACATAAAATAATTAAAGTTCCAATAGCCTGCATAGCACATACACAGTTGTCAGATTTTGGCTGAGTGAATGAAGACATAAAATCACACCGTAGCAATCTGTAGCTGCTTTAAAGGGGATATTTCCACAATAAAATAGAAGTGTAGCTAGTGCCAGAAATTAAATAAATAGCAAACACATTTTTAGCTTCAGCTTTTTGCAATTTATCATAGTCATCCTACCTTTTCTATGATGTCATGTGTGCCCTCTGCAAATTTCTATTTTCAAGTTATGCAAGTAGAGATAGATTTTAATGGGCTAAATTTTGCTTTTGGTCCTACTAGTATGAGTGCAAGATCACTTTAATGGCAAAGGATTTTTATTAGTATAAGTGAGAATAGAATTCCACGTTATGAATCCAATACATCTCTGGTGCAATTTCACCAATGTCCATGAGTTTATGCATGTGCTGAACATAGCATATGACTACATATGGATCCTACTGTGCTGAAATATATTTTCCAAATGCAAATTAATATTATTTCTACTTTTTTTCTGTATAAACATACTGCATTAATCACAAGCATGAGCCTCAGAAAGGCTTGCAGCATTTAAACCTGCTGGAGTATTATGCATCTAATCAGGTTCTCTGTACTTTATTCCACACTTGCAGAGTCCACAATAACATTTTAAATTCAAAATCATATGATTTTTTAAAAAGAGATGCCAATTTTTATTATAGGATTGTGGCAGGGCACTGTTGGTCCCTGCCACTTTAAGAGCTGAGCAAGTGCTTGTTGGCACCAGCCATTTTAGATCTCTGGCCGCCTGTATAAACAGAGCAGTTTGCTGCTGGCTGCAAGGCTGTATGCAACATCCCTGGAGGTAAGGGTAGGAGTTTAAGGGGATGGCTTGGAGGCTCCTGGTCCTGGGCATGACCTAAAACTGCACCCTGCTGGGGATGGGTGGCCTGGTAGGGCTCCCAGTGGCACGGGAGCCCCCAGGAAATACCAGTTACCACCCTGATGAAAGGTAGGTCGGGGTGCCTTAATAACCCCAGAGCCCACAACCGGTCAGGTTACACCATAGTAGGGCCAAGAAGGTGGACCCAGGATAGAGAGTGAGCTAGAGGCTCAGAGGCCTCACTTGAAACACCCTTGACTGGTCAATGCTGTGGCCAGGACTGGAAGGGTCAAAAGGGCCAGGGGCCCACTGTGAGGGATGTCCAGAGCAAAGGGCCTGGGGTTTCTGACTGGCCTTGGAGGTGAGGCCAGGGCCTGTGTGGCCAAAGGTCCCGGGGGTGGGGGGTGGGGGCCACACCTGAGAGGGGGAAGAGTTCAGGGAGCAAGGCAGCCCATAATGAGGGTGGAGTAGGCTGCCTGATTGGAGAGATCTAGCTGGGGTCTGGATTGAAGGATTTTGGGGCCCAGTGTGGGGTGGGTAATGCTCTACGAACTGTGGATGCCATCTGCGAGGCTTGGGCTGTTCTGTAGGGGAGGAACAGAGCTGCAGATAGTGCCCCCTGGCATCGGGGCAAGAAATGGGCAGCCTCCCACCTAATTAAGATCATAATTATATATCAAGGCATGGCAGGCGAGGAGGTGGGCAGCTAGCCTAGAAACAGGTGGGCGGGCCACTGATAGACCGGCCCTGAGAAAGATCCCTGTTAAAAAGATAAAAGCAGAAACACAACAGAATGTAGGGGTCTATTCTCCAATTTTGCTAGCTATGGACCTGATCCTTAAGACTAAGTATAGACATTTGGGTGCATTAGGGGGATGTTAAATTGATTTAAAAAGGATGCCTGATATCAGGTAAGTCAGGATGGCAGGGGCTAGCAGAGGGGCTGGGTGTCTGCTGGGGAATGGGGGGAGGTGTGACCAATGAGGTGTAGAGGTAAGTGTGACCTGCAGGTGGGGTGCGTGGGGCTGGCGTGACCCATGGGTAGGGTGGGATTCTCCCCAATGAACCTACACCTCCTTCCATCCTGCCCCTCCTCCCTACCAGGATATACTTGCTCAGCTTCAACAGCAGCGAACGCTGATAAAAGCAGTTGCATGCTGAACGGCTTGTGGAATGGAGGTTGAGAGGGCTAGCTGGTTGGGAGTGGGGCATGTGCAAAAATAGCCCAGTGTAGGGGAAGGGTGAAAAGAGCAGCTCCAGGGCAGGGACAGTGGCTGGGTTTTCCCAGTCTCGGGGCTCCACAGGGAAAGCATACAGAAGTTCTATGTATCAAGTGACGATATTTATGATCAAGTAAGTTTGACACTATATAGATCCAGGTTTATCTTAAACTGTGTTCTGCAATTTTTAGACCAGTTCATGTGCATGGAACTTCTGTACAGTTACAGGTTTAGACTGAATGCTGGTCACTGAGATTGAGTCTGTAAGTGTAAAGTTGGCACCAGGATGAGCTAAATTTAAGTCAGGCAGCAATTTTGAACCTGATTTAACCTCCCCAAATGTCTGTACTTAGCCTAAGGGAGCTGTGAGACTTCAAATTCTATCTGAGTCAAGAAAAGTGTAGGGTTTTTATCATTTCACAGGAACACTAATGAAAGATTCATTCATGCAAGTTAGGTTCTGGTCCAGATGGGGTTAGTGCAGAGTTGCCTTGAGTGATGAACCATATTTTTCAAGAATCTTGAGTGATGCACCATATTTTTCTAAGCTATTGATGAACTTGTGCAGTTCAGTTACGGCACATGCTGCCCTCTGGCTAGCTGATCTCCGTCTTCCCCTCTTCAATCTTGGAGTGGGGAGAGGGTTACTACATGCAGTTATACTAATGCAAAGTAAAACCTGGCTAAGGGAAAGCTGGGAAAGAAGAAAGACTTATTTATAGTTTTAAATAAGACACACGGATGGGTGGATGGATGAATGGGAAAGGAAGGTTTCTTGATCTTCCTTCCGCTTATGCTTCAGTGATCAACCGGTATCTGATCCTAGGCTAGTATACTTAACCAATACACAATCTTAACCTTTTTATAGCACTGAGAGAGATAAAGAACAGTGCAGCAGCAAGTATGCATGAGGCTGGTCAGAGTTAATTTAAAAAGAAAAAAGAGACTAGGTTTGGTTCCTAGCCTGCATCTGCCTTCCATTACATTCTGAAACTGCTCTGCAAAATCCACAGATACTTATTCATATCATTTTGATGAATAGCCCTTTAGCTGATAAATATTTATGAGAATCCTTGAACTAGGTACAGTATCAGAATAAATTATTTGCCTTTCTTTTGAACATGTAAAACTTTAGCCTTTCCTTACTGACCTTTCCTTATTGATGATCAACCAAAATATATGGGAATAAAAAATAAACTAGCACTTCTAATGGCCATGCTTTGTTATTCTTTTGTGGTTCCCTCACCACTTCTTCAGAACCACAATCTACTGGCCTATAGAATCATAGGCTTCATATGCCCCTGGGGTGTTGACAGTGCCTGTGGGCAGCAACTAGTTTTTTACAGGGGTGAGTGCACCCATACCCACTCCCGCTGAAGTGGGCAGACCATACCATGGTAGCAGCTGCTGGGGTCTTTTTTAAGTCCTTCAAATCAGTTAAGAATTTTTCTTCCCCACTCCATTCCCCTCCATTCTCAGCAGCATGTCCTTTGCCTACCTCCCAATTACTCGTCGTCCCCACCTGGCACTGTTGTTGTCTTTAGTATCCCTAGATGATGGTGGGGGGGGAGGTTCCAGAGATACTCCTGCCCCACTCCAGATGGGCTGCACATGAAGGTAGGCTTAGCCAGGGACAGCAGCAGGCATGTTCGCAAGTAGCATAGTGGGGGGTGGAGGGGTGGGGACCTGGCAGGGAGGAAGAAACTGTCTGCAGTGTTGCTGTCCCTACCTGAGCCCGGCTCCCCATGGAGCCTGACTGGAGGGGTAGAAGTGGCTCTGGACAACATCAGCATTGGGCAGGAGAGATAGGGGAGGTTCTGCTGAGCAAGGAGAGGGAAGGCCAAGGGTAAATTTTTACCCAGTTTAGGGACTTAAAGAAAGTGCCAGGCTGCTGTTCCTGCAGCAGCTTTGACCAAAGGCAGGGGTGAGTCTGTGCCACTGCACCCTCTCTGGATCTACCCCGACAGTGTCCTTTTAATCAGATGGGAGAAACCACTAAACAGACACGTCATATGCAATATTTATTATGAAGAACAGCCTCTTAACAAGGCAGCTTTGTGTGTGCTAGGGAGTACTGCTCCTGATCATTTTGATAGTGGACAACCCATCATTGACAGGCTTCCATTCCCTACTTTGTACATGTACTATAAATACAATGGGGATGTGTTACTGAGAAACTGCAGGGCCTTAGGGAGTCATGCTCTCATACCACATGACAGTAAGCAGCTGAGAATAGTAACAGCAAGAGAAGAAGCGGAGACTGGAACAAAACAGGTAAGATAAAAGAATAACAATAATAAAAAGGAGGAGAGGAATGTAAAAGGGAAAATAAAGGAAGGAAGCCACAATGGCGGAAGGAATCTCAGAAAGAGACAGATGTCAAGTGAAAAAGGAGAGAAGTAAAAATTCAGAGGAAGAGATCAGAAAGTGAAACAGAAGGAAATGGATTATAGCAAAGAACTGCACAGAAGATGATTAGGAAAAGAAGGAGGGGGAGCAAGGGAAGGAAAACAACAGAAAGTAAATTGTTGCTATTGTTCATAGCCACCAAATAAAGGAAAACCTCTGTCACAAACCCAACCACAGGGGCCCCTAGAGCCCCAGATTTCTTCCCACTGTGCTGCTACTTGCCCCAAGGAACAGACTAAGATCGCATTGGGATTGCTCCATACACCAGCAAGCCTCAGCTCCACTCTCTTATATCAGACTCTGCAGCTGCTGAGAAGAAATTTCTGCCAGTCCCAGAGAGCCATCCCATTGAATTATGGACAAATTTGTTATGTCCCTTTCTCCAGCCTGGAATATCACTAGGCTTGAAATCACCCTTTCTGAAGGCAGTCAACGAAAAGGTTTATTACATATGATAAAAAAAATAACACAAACAAAACTGACTATAGATTTGGAGGCAGAAAAAATAAACCAGAACATATCCTTACCTTCTTATCTAGGTATACTTTATCTTTCCTGACAGTCTTGCCAGCACCACCAGACATCAGCC
>NW_005841967.1:2322341-2354971 GCF_000455745.1 Alligator sinensis | reverse complement strand
GCTGATTTCCATGAGCCCTGACTGCTGGGGTCTCCGACACTTCTGAGCCCCCTGCCAAACTCCTTCCAACCAGCACCACCTCCTACCAGCACTCTCAACAGTCACCTCAACTCTCTAGAAAGCTGTGATGTGCCTGAGGTACCTGGCATACCTTTGGCTGGATGGGCCATTCCTCTCAGATGCCTTTGCTACACAGGAATTGATTTCCCCACTACAGGAAGACAATGGCTTGGGGCCCAACCCTTTCTGCCTGTGTATGGGCATAGCAATTCTTCTTGCCAGCAAGAGAGATTGAACTGTTCCACTCCCTTTCCTTGACTAAACTGTATCCCAAACCATAAAGATATATACAGGCAAAACAACACAATCTGTAGAGTGATAACAGTAATATAAGTGGATACAGGATGACACTGGAGATGCAGACAGAAGTGCAGCTGTAATTCAGAGTGATTTCTGCAAACCATTCTGAGTTACAATGTTACCCCAGACCAAACAGAAGTTCACCGTTGGTTCCAGGGGAGAGGAATCCGGCTGCCAGCCTGCAGCCAGGTTCCCACAGCAACAGCCAGGGTCTCTGCCAGTGCTCACTGTTTTCAGAATGGGAGGGGGAAAGGTAGTGGAGGGAGCTTGTTCTTGGGGCTCCCCAGCTAGTGCTGAAGGGTGGGGTGGGTGAATTGGAGCCCCCCCCCATACACTTATCCCACCCTCCAGGCGAAAACAGTTTCTTATGACTCCTTACAGTCATTGCAATGCCACAGTATAAACAGACATTACACTTTTATCAGCATAAGTGATTGGAAATCAGTCTATGACTGTAACAGGCCAGAAGTTCAGCACACGTAGATTGTTTTAAAAATGGTGGAATATAGTCTAAGGTTTGCTCCTCCTCTCCCCCCCACCAAAGGGCAAATGTGTGTTCTGTTCACTATCAATCTAAACTGCCTCACTTACAGAAAACCGCATAACTTAGATTGATTTCACCTCTGGCTTTTTAAATGTCTGTACCTAGCCTTAAAGTTAGGCACTGAATCTGTGTTTGGGCTCATGGAGAGGGTTCTGGTTTTCTGTTTTATCAAAGAATTAACTTTGTGGAGAATCTCCTGAAAGAATTTCAACCTTGAAACCTGTCCGAGAATTTTTAGCATCAAATCACTCAGTGGAGCTTATGCCAAAGTGAAATTTTCTCAGTGATCCTTGATGCTTTCCAACAAATTCCAAAGTGCTCATGAGTGAAAAATGCTACCACACTAATATTTAATGGAAAAAAGTGACTACATAATCTATTTAAAAGAAGAAAAAATGGGATAAGATAGAAATGATGAAAACTGCAGGGATCAGCCTGGGGAAATGGTCCAAGTTAAAAGCATTAGTTCAAAGCTGAAAAGGGTCTGTAATAAAAGTATGAGTCCAAGAGCAGACTGAGCTGTATGATAGTTACATTTAAAATTTGTTACATAACAATCATCATACATACCTCACTGACCAAGCAAACGGCATACGGTACTTCCCCAGCTTGCTACAGAACTGCTTGTTGGATTTTAACACCTTCTGTGCACACTAGATAAAGGAAAACTCCATTATAATGAATATAATCTTCTATTGTTTTGTACTGTGGAAAGTAGGCTTATGGAAGGCTGAAGCAGAAACGGCTTATAGAGACTGGAAATATGATTCAAAAGTATGTTTATGGGAATTTCTAACAAACTGGATCAGATCTATGGAGGCCTTCCAGAGGAAAGTTCTCTTATTAAGGAGTTATAGTGGTTCTTGGAACTTATGCTGTTCTAAGGATTTTCAGGGACTGTGACCAGGATAATTGGGGATGCAAGATCTGAGTGCATCCTCTGAGCAACCTCTGCTAATAAGGCTTTAATGGAGCCAATGGACTTACCTGCCCTGTTGCAGAAGCCCTTGGGGAAATACCTTGTGATCTTCCTGAAAATGAATCGCTTTCATAGTACAGAGACTTTCTGTTTAATTTAACTGAATGATCTCAGAGCTGGGGTATTAACATTTAGACCAGCAGATGTCAATTTAGAGTCTACCCTGACTTATAAATTATGCAGCCCTTATGAAGCCAATGGCATTCCACAGGATCCAAGTCAAGGGAGAATTTGGCCCTTCAGGGTAGTCTTCAAAGTGGAACTGGATGGCATGGATACATCCAAGTAGCAGATCAATTTAGGACTTTAATATTGAACATAAAGGTCAGCAGAGAAAAGATTTGGGCTGATGCAGTTTGAAGAACACACTGACAGACAAATTTTTAAGTGGAGTGCTATGCTGAAATACTTATAGTTACATTTCTGTTTCTTCAGATTCCTTGAAATGAAATTTTCTGAAACTTCCGAAGTGGGGGACCTCAGATCTGCTCCTTTATGTTATATAAATGCCACTGACTCATTCATGTCTTAATTAATCTTTCTAAGCCAGGGATTGCTGAGAGAGCAATTCATACCAATGCCCACTTAGCAGGTTTGGGGATGTGTGGGCAGCACAGAGCTGCATTCAGGCAGCAGCACATGTCCAGGGGTAGCAGTGGAGTTCCAAGGGCATGCAGCAGCGTGGAGGTGCATTCAAGAAGCAGTGTGGGTCCCTGGGGCTACTGCTGATGGGCATGTCCATTACGGCCTGGATACCATGAATTCTGCAGCAGGCCATGTCCCGCCACTTTCGGTAGCTTGCTAGACTACCGATAGGCCAGATGGAATGGTTCAGCCCATGGGCTGTATGTTTGAAACCCCTGGAGTAAAAGCTATACCACTATGGATTCACATGTAATAATCACACAGCATTTCATTAGGAATATTTGTTTGAGAATTAGGTTTTGTTGCCAAGCACCCTGAAAACTATACCAACTGTACTAAGCAGATATCTTCATAACATGTTTAATGGCTTCATTTTGTCATCCTTCAGATTACTGCTTTTGCCTTCGTGAGAAATAAACCTTAGATAAGCTTGTAAATTAAGCTCACCAATGAACTGGTAGGATTTACAAATATAGATTACAGTGTTTTATACTGGTGGGAAGATGTTTACACTATCATAGAGAAAATTAATATTTTCATTGTGTTACCTTATTAGAGTCTGGATTCTTAATGTAAGGCTCAGCACTGCTAGCAATATTTCCCATGAGTATCTTTTCTATTTTTGCCACCAACACAATCTCTGAGTGGGGGTTACTTATAGAGAAGAGAGCCTATAAATAATCAGAGAGAGTACATAGTAAGCATATAATACCACTATAAATGTTAGACACATAGCCAATGTTTCCTGTTGACATAAAATAAGTTCCATTACAAAATGATAGACTGATTTCAGAGTTGAATCCAAGTGAGGTAGAGTGAGTCTGTATTGGTGGGTCTTTCACTTTCTTTCAGTCTCCTTTATGTGGACATTATATCAGGTTGGGCTCTCCCAGAATTTCACTACTGTAGGCCTACTTTGCAGATAAGAGTAAAGTATACCCTGTAAATGAAACACTTCTATAGTTAGTCTTTTCACCCACCATTTGTCACTGGTTCAGTGAACACAGAATCATTGAATCATAGAAAATTAGGGTCGGAAAGAACTTCAGGAGGTCATCTAATTCAATCCCCTGCTCAAAGCAGGACCATCCCCAACTAGATCATTCCAGCCAAGGCTTTGTTGAATCGGGCCTTAAAAACCTCCAAGCATGGAGATTCCACCACCTCTCTAAGTAACCCATTCCAGTGGCTCGCCACCCTCCTAGTGAGAAGCTTTTTCCTAATATCCAACCTTAACTTCCCTTGCTGCAGCTTAAGACCATTGATCCTTGTTTTACTATCTGCCACTCATTGAGAACAGTCTAGGTCCATTCTTTTTGGAACTATGCTTCATATACTTAAAAGCTGCTATTAAATCCCCCTTCAGTCTTCTCTTCTGAAGACTAAATAAGCTGACTTTCATCAGCCTCTCCTCATAAGTCATATGTCTCAGCTCCCTAACCATTTCAGAATAGGTTACTGTTGACTAGTCATTTATTTTGTACGTGACTGAATATTATCTATGGAATATTTTCCACACGAGAAATCAGTTTGTATTTTTCATCATAATTCTCCTTTTGATTTTTTTCACCTACAAATCTATAATTATGAATACAAAATAACCAGCAGGTTGAAATGTTTCACCATTTTTTTTTCAATTAGAAAATGTGGTTTTGTTGATTTTGAAAATTTTAGCAGGAAAATACTGATTCTGAGGATTTTTCTTTGATATTTCAATTAGAAAATTGGAAATGAAACTCCTGCTTTTAATCAATATTTTGTAAAGGCCTGTTTTATTTTACTTTTGTTTTATGACAATCTTTTGTTTCAATGTTTGGTCATCCAAAAAGTTTCTTGATTCCTGTTGGATGACAGTAAGGAGTTTAAAAAGTGCCACTTTTAATTAGTGGAGGGCAAGGACCATGTCCCTGCTTAGACATCAATGAAGAAATTCAGAAGAGGTTTTATAAGTTTGTCTGATTGGTATGGGAAAGGCCAATTATTAAGCCTAAGGAATTAGCATAAAAAATAGCTTCATATTTTCTGAGTGTCTTCAGATAACAGATATTGACTTTTTCAAAGAAGCTACTGATGCCTATTTTAGGATGGGCAGAACAAACTTGAGAACAGGTGCCTGAAAACATGCTCCATAAATAATATGTCTTCATCCTGCAGTGAAAGTGAAGGATATTTTTGTAATATAACATCTGAGATACAAAAATTGGAGAGATGTTGAAGCCATCATGGTCCAGGAAATATGCAAGAGGCAAGGCATATTTAGTCCAATAAAAGATATCACCCAAAAGATTATCATCTGTGATAAAATTCACACATAAAATACCTGTTTTGGATATTTCAGCCATTCTTGTGGAAATCCCTTGATTTGTGGCTCTTCTGTTTCTTTTGAGTCCATATTTTCAATAGTGCCATTCTCCAAAGAAGGCGAGGAAGTTGAAATCATTTGTCTAACAAGCATGTGGTTCATATCCACATGAAAATCAGCAGAGATTTTCCTGTTGTCCCTGATATCAAATAGAGCCACGCTCACAAAGAAAGGTTCTACCTAGAGATAAAAATCAAAATATATGTGCAATCAAAATATAGCAATATAAAAAAGCAACAAGTATAAAACCTGTAGCAGGCTTGTCTTTCGGAGCTTGGGTTGAGCCTCAGGGTTGAGATTTTACTGTTTTGATTGGTGAAGCCCATCCACCAATCAGGAGGCAGCAAAAGGAGTTGAGTCGCACCCCTTTTCTGAGAAGAGGGGGATAGGAGCTCCTTCTGGACCCGATTGTAGACTGCAACACTGTCAGGTCCGGAAGACTTCAGGGGCGGAGCCCTGGAGTGTATAAAAGGAGCTGCATGCTCAGCACAAGGGGAGATGCATCAGGGACAGAGAAGACAGAAGAGAGGGGCTTAGACGAGCTGAGGAGAGCTGCCCAGCAGGGTTAAGCAGTAGCCTAGGAAGAGCCCTTGAAGACTTCTATCAGCACGGAGCAGGGGACAACTCCAGTGGTTAGGCTCTCAGTGCACAGCACGGCGCATGGCATCCAGACCCTGGGAGCTACGTGAGGCGGCTCAGGTCTGCAACCTCTGGCATGTGGCCAGAGACACAGTGTACAGGCTGGGGCATAGAGCAGGATCTTTGGAGAGCTTGGACGGCTCAGGTCCCCAACCCCCAGCATGAGGCTGGAAGCTTGGTGCAGGAGGCGCTGCATGGAGGGTCCGGGAGCAGACTGAGCCCTGTGCTGCAGAGGTGTCCCAGGTCTCCAACCCAAAGTCCAAGGAGACAGATGGTGTTCAGGCTAGTGAGCCAGCAGACAGGGCTAAGCCAGAGGCCCCAGAAGCCCTGCATAGTGGAGCACAGTTTAGCTTAGCATACAGGTCTTAGAATTGGTAGGTTTGTAGCCCAGGTGTACTTGGGTATATACTCCCCTTCTCCAGTTAAAGCAAATTGTTAGCAGGCAGGTATGCTGTGGGGGAATTATAACTTGTGTGGATGGAGAGAACAGGATGAAAAACATGAATTTCTTAATAGTTGAATAAAAATTTGAAAAACATTTTCTGTCAAAAAGACAGAAAAGTTAGTTTTAAAAATCTCAATTTTGCAATCAAGTATTGTAACTGTGGGCATTTGACACATGGTAATGAACACTTGAGCTAGACCTCTAAATCAGAAATGAGAATAAAAAATATGCTGACCTATGTTTTCACAGTAAGTGTAAAAGGAAGCAAATGGAACTGTTACATATTTGTGATGCCATAGAGGTGTGGTTTAGACACGGGGAAAAGAACATAACATGACCATCAGGAATGGCCACTTTATTGGGTTGAGTAGGGACTAGAACTGAAAACAAACCTGGTGCCTAGGATGGTGCACACAGTTACAACATCTAAGAATACATTACCCCATTCAACAATGAATGAAAATATATCACAGGACCTCTTGAGAAATGGTGTACACAAATGCCCCTGGTACAATAAAGACTCGCATGTGGTCATTACAAAGAAAAGAAAAAGCAACGAAACAAGGGTTTTCCTTGAAGCTCCATCAACTACAGAAATTACTTCCCAGAAAATGGAAAAGGTGAATGCTGAGCAACAGAACCAGAAATAATATTTAGTGACTTTCTGTGTAAGTGGCGACATTGCACAAGATGCAAATTTTCAAAATTTCTAGGAAACCTAAAATCTTAAAACCAGCCATTTCTATTCATATTTTCTTTCATGTCAGTTCTTGCAAACATCGGACAAGATTTATCCATTAATTATTTCACTCTGCTCTAGTGAAAAACATCAGCTAGATCCCGATCCTAGCAAAATCAGTTATGACAACTTAAGACTGCTTTGCAATATAGAGCAGAATCAGTAAATCTGGCCCTTAACAAAGTACTGGATATAGAGACCAGTGCATTAGCAGATAAATGATTCTATGATTTCTCAGCTTCTGTGCTGCATTTTCTTGCTACAGTCATCATTACTTTACTTCCACTGCTGTTTTATTTGGCTAAAACAGTACTGCCTAACATATGCTGAATTCTGCATCCACTGGAGAGGTCATCTGCTAATTTTCATTTGTATCTCATATGCAGTATATGAAAACTGAATTGCCACAACATGGATTTGACAAAATATTTGAAATTTTCCCCCTAAAAACCAGGAGTTATTAACTTAAAGGGCATGCAGTTTTGTAATTTAGAACTGATCCCCCTCCTACTACCACACACACATCTTGGCTTTTTTTCCCAACAAGGATACAGTAGAGGGGGAGCTGATTCTTGCCCTGTTCTACCTTCACTCAGAACTGTCTCTGGAGGAAGCGACTAGCCTTCTTTACCTTGCCTGCTGGGCCCTGATTAACATTTTCCTGATTTCTGGCTCTGTACCTAGTGGAGGACCATCATTGTTTGATCTGTGCAGCTCTTGGGGTGAAAAGGGGTCTAAATCTGCTGTTTCAAGGTATCTCAAAAGGTACTTTCCTCAGCCAAGGTTCATCCAAACATTAGTGTGTCCAGCAGGAGGCATGAACTGTTTATTCTACCCTGTCACCCAGCACTATTTTCTGTACTAATGCAATAATTATCCTCTATTCTCACAACAAATATACATATCTGTTAAAGTTTAGTTCATGCTCCCTCTTCAGACAATGGTAGGGGCACATTAACATTGCAAAAAAACAATGTTGTTTTAGATGGACTGTGGCCAACTCTACATTGATTTCCCATCTGTTTATAAGACCTAACCTCAGATCCACTTAAGTCAGTGAGAGTCTTGGCTCCAGTGAATCTTACATCAAGTTCACTGCATAAGCCTAAGAAAACAAAGATCCTCACAGATATTTTCCCTTTGAATTTAGATCAAGAAAGAATAAATTTATCTAAAATGTTTCAATTAGATATTCCCTAAATGTATTAATTGAATGTTGGTCTAAGAGCTGCCCTATAGCATTTAATCTAAGCAAGGGGAGAGGATACAGTGTGTGAAGATAACAGAGATTTAATTTCCCCTTTTAAGGTAAGGCAGCAACGATACAGACTTAAAGGAGCCCATCCATCAAGAAAAGCAAGATGAAGATGCAAAGAAATGAACTAAGCTTACATTAGTTACAGGATCACTTTCATTTTCAGTAACACAAGCTTGAAGATTCAAAATGAGAGATTTGCAAGTTATCATGATCCTCTTTGCAGCCTTTTCCTCAAATGGTTTGATCATCAATTCTGTTTCTAGAAACTCCTTTTTTTGAGGATTCAAGGTCTAAAATAAACAAATAATTTGGGAAGATTAATTATATTAAAAGAAATTCAAATCATGAACCCCTTATGCCTGTGGCGGAACTGATAATTGAATTCAGGTTTCCCAAATTCCCATTTGATACCTAATCCCCAAACCATCTGCGTAGCACCATCTTTTTGTATTAAGGGATACCTAAACTCAAACTCTATTGAACTCTCTGTTTAGATGAATGTAGCCAAACACCTACAAAATGTAACTCCAAAGACATGTTTGTAGAAGATTTCCACCTCTAAAATTACTGCAGAATATTTTGGTATCGTTGAGTATTTCAACTGACTTGAACAATGGTTGAATTGATTTTATTTTGACCAAAGTTTTCTTCTCAGCAAAATAACATTTCCTTCTACGTCTCCAACTAAATATGTTTTTGCAATTGTGTAGTTTTGGTGAACTTTTCCTCTCTCTGATTTTCACTTCCTTGTGCATCTTTGCAATAAAAGCTGAAATAGTTAATAAGAATAAAATTTGCTGTTCCCATAGTCTTTCTATCTAGAGAGGAAGTATCATGAATCTTGTGAGATAGCCTGCTCTCATGAGATTTTTGGCTCAGATGGGAAGATTCAGGAGTTTCAGATATCATTCAGAAAAAGAACTAAACTTTTGTCTCCTTATCCAAACTGAGCCAAATTTTCATCTCAGTTCAGCTTCCTCTTGATGTCAACAGTATTTTTGTCATGGTTTCAAGTAGAACTAAGATTGAAACTTTTCTGGAATGTACCAATCTCTATTTTAAAATGCCAATGGTTTAAAAAGTTGGTCATCTCAAAATCTCGTTATAGGACCAACAAATCAGTACTAGTCACCATGAAAAATATTATTTCAAGTATTAGTTGTGAGGTAAGCACACAACATTCAAAACAGTGATCATCCCAAGTGTGGAAGTGTGTTGTAATACTTAAGTACCCAAGTGCCCACAACCCTTCAAATAACTTTGGTTCCTGTACCAAATTCATTATGAGCCACTTGTATTTTAAGAACTGTTAGAAACACAATACAGAATTCTCACAGTTACATCAGGATCCAGGGAGAACAGATTTAGCCGCTCCACATGTCGAGATGTTTTCACAGTTTCTTCAGTCTCCATGATATACTGTGGTGACAGTTAATAAATTAGACTTCTGCATACAGACAATAATTCAGATACAGTTGGTAAACCTTAGAAAAAATATTTTTGTTTCATTTATAAAAATACATTTCATTTCTATGCCTGTTAACATTTCAGGTGCCCAAAGTTGTTAGACATTATTTAAACTGCACAACACCCTCTGACAGGTAGGTAAATCAAGGCACATATTAAGTAGCTTGCCAAAACATCAGAGAGCCAAATAGGATTGGGAGCAGAACCCTAAAGGCCTAACATACAGTCTGCAACTCTTAATCATTAGCCCATATCCTCTTCCTTCAAACACCCATAAATAAGCTAATGTTTGCATTTATTTTTTTCAAACTCACAAACTCAATATTTTAATACTAGTTTTAGTTTGGCAAGGTCAGATGAGTATAAATACATATCCAATTTCAATTTCAAGTCAGCGAGTGACATGCTCATACTTTTGGACAGTATTTGGCCCTTTGTCTTTATTATATCATAATCCTCAATAGCTGAATATGTCATGGTGATATACATAGACTAGATATAATACTGGATGAGATGGAGAATCATATGTTGGTTATCTTCACTTAAAATACAGTGTTGTAATATTTTTTTATGATAGGTTTTTAGTTGTTTGTTGCCATAAAACACTAAAAAATTGCTGCCATTAACTTTTCAGGGGCTTTTATTTATTTTTTGGTTCTTGTTGGGGTTTTTTATTGTTGTTGTTTTAAATTACCTCATTTTGCTAAAGAAGTTTATGAGAGAGAGACTTGGAGGAAAAAGTGCCTCTCCTGACATTACAATCCTCTTTCAATGATAACGTAACTGGCAGTACACAGTGTGAAATGCAATGTTAAAATCATTTCCTCCTTTGCTTTGTCACGGCTCTAAAAACCAAAATGAGCTGTGATGGGTTTTAAAATTTATTATCATCATAAAAAGAGGGTTTTTTTTGCTACCACTAAGTTTATATAAACCTTGCAGTGCTGTGTAAATCAGGGCAGCATAGCACAATGCAACGTCCCTTACTTTTATGAAGTCTGGATGAGAGGTATTCTCCAACAGATCTGTCTCTTCTTGTTGGCATTCAGAATTTATTGAAACATCTGCAGACTCTTAAAAAAAAACAATTATTGAGAATGATTGTGAGGCTTTTATTCTCCTTGCTATTAACTCCTAGGCTTAAAATATAATTATCTTTATTTTTACCCCCAAGCCTTGTCC
The DNA here is from genome assembly GCF_000455745.1 of Alligator sinensis. Taxonomy (NCBI): domain Eukaryota; kingdom Metazoa; phylum Chordata; order Crocodylia; family Alligatoridae; genus Alligator; species Alligator sinensis. The sequence goes on along the minus strand of NW_005841967.1, from coordinate 2,344,351 downwards.
TTTCCAACTGTTTCTCCTTCTCTTGTTTGTTACTTCAGGTCAAAGAGGCAGAAACCCCCCCCTAGATTTTAAGCTTTTCAGAGTGAGGGGCTCATCTGTATTTATCTTGTGAAGTACCTGGCACATATATGAGCACTGTATACACAATAAATAATAAAGCCCAGGATACAACCACTTTTTCATTTTTCTCCATCTTTCTTGAAGCAACACAGGGATTTTTTTGCAACTTTATAGTCCAGATCTTCTGATTCTATGAACTTAGGGTCTTGTTACACCTTATGTTGTAAGCTGCACAAATGTTGATCAGTTTAGGCCTAACTTGGAGTTTGGAGCAGTCACATGTTTGGTCTGACCTCTGACTGGCCCCTTACCTGCACAGCTATGACTTGCCACTAGAGGCCTGGTGAGAAAGAAGTTCTGTTCCAGCCCTACTTCTCTATGATTCTCTATGCTTTGCCTATCCCTCACCCATGGCAGCAGCAGCTTTCTAGACTGTGGGGAGGGGATGGAGGTGGCAGGGTTCCTCAAGAGAGGCTGAGGGACTTGGTGGGGGGCCTGCAAAATTATTTTAACGTCTGCATTTGAGAAATATGACAACACCTGAGATCTAACTCTGAGTTTCCCCTAGCTTTAGGTGTGTGTGGACTGCAAATCTGGATTCAGTCTATCATAAAAATAGTACTAGGTTGCAAAGCTCAAATCCATATTCAGATTCAAATTTTGGGAGTGTTTTGACTCTTAGTTGAGGCTGCTTCCTCTTGAATGTGGAATTTTTTTGTGTGAAATAATAGGCTGTTATCATACACAGAATATAGTCTAATAATCCCCTACTACATGCTACATATATTACACAGTTAACTGATCAATCTTCTAATAAATTTAGACCAGCTACATGTGCAAAGACTGGTCACAAGTGCAAAGTAATTATCACATCATTAACTGGTTAACTGCACAATAAATTTGTTCCAACTATACATGCAAAATAATTATCACCCCATAAAAATGACTATTCAGCTATTAAAAGAGCCAACCGGCTACAAAATTAGTGCTTGAAAATGTGTAACAACTCTATAGTTGGTTTCTATCCAGCTTTAATTTGAACATGTAACAGAGCCATAGAGTATTCAGTCCCTCTTTGTAGAGTGAAAGCACATTAGTACACATTTAATTTTAATAGTAAGAAACAAAAAGTTAGCAGATTAGTATATTAAGCCTCTATTAAAATGGCAGCATACCACAGCTAGGATTTTTCATTAGTGTCAGACATTTAAGAAAAAATGAATCTATAAAAGGCATTGACCTCTCTCCTAGAAAATTATTTAGAATATACACAAGGCAATATATGCACATGAACACAGTGAAAGGGATACTGAAAGAGGGCTACATTTACAGAGTCCCCACGCAAGCCTTATGATTCCCACTAACTTGATCCAGAGTTGTATGGTTTAAATTCCACTTAGCCCTTTGAAAAGGATCTGCTAGGAATTAACTGAAACTGTTCGGAGAATGTAAAAAGTCTGTAGCTGTTTGTCAAAAATCAGTACTGCTGTAGGCACAAATCCATTAGACAATGGCAGTTAAAATGATCCAGTAACAGCCTCTCAAGCAAGAAAGCTACCCAAGTGTATTCACTCTTACCAAGTTTCAGATCAGTGAGATCTGCGCTTTTCCTCTCCTGAATGGACCCCTCTGGATTTATTTGCAAGATTTTGTTGAGAGTGGATATCCAGTCATCCATATCCTGCTCATTTTCAGCTGCTAGCACAAAGTACGTCAGGTCATTCATTTTTAGTTCAAAGGCATGCTTCCTAAGCCTGTTATTCTGTTGTAACAAAAGAGGAGGAAGAAAATGAAGACTGAATAATAAAAAGTCAGAGTTGTGAGGAAGGTGGGGCTTATCTTTGTGACAAACTATTTCAAAAATTAAAACTCAAATACACTTAATGGCTTTAAATAAAACAAAACCCAAATTTTGAGATGTTAACATTTACAAGTGTTTTACTTGACTGTCCAGATGACTGAAGTCTTGTGTTGGTTACAGGACAGCAGCACTGGAAAGTTTCTTAGATAACTGAGACCACACTTACCTAGAATATTTCACTACAGAAGTGTTAAGTATTGATAGTGTTTTAGTTCTGTAGGAAGGGACCACCTCTAACATGGATGCCTTATTACACCCAAACAATCCCAAAGCAATCTGGAAAGACTACCAACCTGGGACCAATGACTATTAAATGTAGTTTCTGTGATGCTGATATTTGCCTTTGGGAACTCAACTAGGTTTACCAAACTCCTTCTATGCAGACTATTAATCAAGTATCACACAGTAAGAACTTTCACTCAGTACCTGCTGTAGTTGGGTTTGTATTGGTTTCATACAGGCTAAAAGCCTTAACACTTATGACCTAAGCCTTTATTGTTTTAAGCATGTATGGTTGCTACTGATCAACTATGTGAAGTTGCTGACTTTATCCAAAGCTAGCAATGCTGTTTGTTCCCTAACTCATCAGCTGTATTCCATGGACACTCAAGTGAAAGCACTAGGAATATGATCTTTTCATCATCTTTGACAGAAACCATTTTTACTGTGCCAATAGTCTCATTATACCCTGAACCCCATGGCAAACAACATTAAAAAACAACTCCAAGATTTAAAAATAACCTTTTTATTTTGTTGGAGGGAAATTATGCTGAAGAACATAATTAATACTTTCTTCCCTGGATCAATGCTCCATTGCTGTCATTCAGTCTATTGGAAAAAAGGAAGTTAGGTTTCCTCAGTTCTTCCTCTTTCATATTGAATCTGTTCCTTTCCCTTTGCTTTTAAAAGTTCTATTCACTTAATCAGTTTTCAGTCCTCATTCAGCAAAACTAAGTTGTTGAATGTAAAGGAAGGTAATAACCCACCTGCCTCCTAAGGTGTATAGTTTTGTCTACAGAATTTATCTATTATATATTATCCACCTCTGTGCAGACCATTTGGGAATATATGTTTCAGGACAATGTTTACAGAAATACTAAGTTCTATTCAAAGATGTGTTGAAGTTGCACCTCATCAACATTTAACACAATAATTATCACAGAAAAAAACCGGAGGTAATATCTAGGAAAGTCATACAGATTTTATCCAGGCAAAAGTATTGCAAAAAAAATTAAACTAAATTAAATGTGAATGATTATTCTCTTAGGCTGTGACTGAAGGAGACTGAGCTCTGCCAGCCATCTCCACTCTATTCCTTATGAGCGGTTTCTTTATTGTACTGTTTAAAACTGAAGGACTTGTCTTCAGACAGGCTTTTATGGAAAAAGTACACGGTTATTCTATTCTGTCTAATTTACATTTCTCTCCTTCTAAATTCATGTCTAAAGTGCAAGGAAATCTACATTTTTAAAGATTAAAATATCACAAATAAGTCCCCAATGTAGAACTTCTATTTATATGGGCAAAAATTATTTTTCATGGTTATGTTTGACATTCCAACAAGGAATGTACATAAGGAGTTACTCTCTCTCCTGTTGTTCTCCACAGCAGTGGGGTTTTCCAGTTGTCCCACTGAGGACTTTGTGACAATTGTACAACTAAGACCTGAACTATTTATCAACTCAAATAATAAAATTATCCTATTCTTCTTCATTATGTCTTACAGTTAAATGCTACATATGTAACAATAAGAACTGGACAGTCTTTGAACTAAGAGGGGACTATGGAAAGATATGCCTAGACAATCTGATTCCTTGAAAAAAAAATCACACATATATTTTCTGCCCATTTTCTCTGTAGAACGCTACATGATTTGGACAATATGAGACTCAGGTTGGAAAAGAAATTAACCAGGAAATCATTTCAGAAGATTGGAAAGAATGATCATTGGGAACACTGCAAATTCCCCCTCAAGAAAAGGGGAGAGTGGAAAACTTTGATGGCATATTTTAACCTACTGTATTGCTAAAATGATTTTAGGAGGACAAAAGTGAATGGAAAGGTTGAGGGTGTTTTGTAGAAGATAAAATATGAGATAAACTACCACATACATATCTTTCTTAAATAAAGAAGAAAAATCCATCCTCGACATACTAGCAGCCAGACTTGATATTGGTCTGTAGCATCATAATTTACCGGCAGATCATTAATTCACCAATCCCAATTATGAGCCTCAATGGCTCTTCAGCTACTGAAACAGCATGGTGAAACTGAATTAAATTACAAGATTTTATAATACAACATGATTCTCTCCTTACATTGACCAAATTAGTAAGGCTTTGTATGATATTCTTATGACATCAGTTTTCAGTCTGTTAGTGCACTCTCTTAAACTTGAAAGAAGTCTTGTGCTGGGGATATCTGTTAACTCCTGGTCTTAAGACATTTACAAGCTCTGATTATAACTGTCACATCTCAATAATTTATTGCCAACATTCCAGAAATCTGTCATTAACTAAAATTAAGTCACAGCTGACCTTTCAGGGATACTGAAGAACCTATCAGATTTCAGCTATTCTTTATTGAACTAACTGATCATTACAGGCTTATTTTCTATCTGTCCTCAATTAACAGTCTTAATTAAACCAAGGATTGTGTCATTATATAATCTATATATTAGTGCTATGCCCTGATGCATAGAACTATAAGCCCTCACTCAACAGTATTTTAGGAGAAGCTGTCAAGAAAACCAGGTATTGAATACACAGCCCAGTGTTCTTCTTTGTACGAGGTCAAGAGGGAAGAAGGTATGGTCAAGTAACATAGCACTATTGAAAATGAAAGTTGCCTGATGGCCTGAATTCCCTTGTTGAGAAACAGATTTATAATTATATCTAACTATAATTTGTTTTCATAGAAAAATTCTGATGTTTCAAAACTGGAACTTCCTTTGAAATTGTCCATTTCAAAAGAAAAAATGGATCAAGTTTTAAAAATATCAGCCTTAATTTTAGTTTTTTCTATATTGATTGTTAAAATAAAGATTAAACATTTTGAAATTATGCAACTTAAACAGTTCAATAACCCCCAGAAGATTTTCTCCCCAGATTTCTTTCTGCAAGCTACCTTCCAAGCTTCTGAAAGTTCTACTGGGCTGAGAAAATCACTTTTCATGTGGCTCTCCCAGAGGAATATTCTTTGTACATTAAATGCCCTGGTAATGAGTTTGAAATATGATCTAGAAGGAAGAAACCACCATGAAATTTCTCTCATGAAAGGAGAACAAAAGACATCGAAATGAATGATTTTGTTGTCTGCAGTATGCACTTCCCTTTATGGACTCTGCCAAGAAGTTTAAATTAGATAATATAATGCTACCAGACTTTATCTAAAAGAGAACTAGAACTCACAGGCTGAATCTTAGACAAATTAGGAAGGAAAACTTCAATATCCCCCTTTCCATATGCATTTTTGAGTTTTGGCAGGCAGATGAGATCTACTGCCAAGTCTTTGTTTCAAATCTTCAGCCAAGTACTTTTTCTCTGCAACCAGTTGAGAAAAAATACCTCCTTCTCCATTTGCTTCTTTATTACCCCTTCCATATGAAACTGTAGCTTAGCTTTAAAATGTAATTATCATTGACACTTAATTTAAAGTGTAGTGTTATATTCTACAGGAAGAAATCTCAGAAATAATAGAAATAACAAGCTGAAGAGGCTTAGTCCTGATCCTGCCTGTAGAATCATTCTTCTAAAATCACAAGTATTTAGTCCAGGGATGACACATCTTCCACTGTATTCTGCCCTTTAGTATGTGGATCATACCAGCATAGAATCTCATTCTCTGCTTACATGCCCAGAGTAAACTGTTAGTGACTTAACTGCAGTCAACTGCATTACAAATTGTATGATACTGCTGAAAATAAAAGGACATTCAGGGCTTTAGTTTCCTAAACCTTCTTGGGTTTCTTTAAAATTACAACTGCATACTTTTTGGCTATCCAGAGCCCAGTTCTCCTGACTTTTGTCAACTTTACACAAAGCTTTGTCTTTTTCTTCTCTCCCTGTCTCTGAGTTTCATCACACTTTAGAAGTGGTGGTTTTGTTGGTGATGATGTACTGTCACTAGCAGTAGAACACCTTGCTTTCATTGGTGCACTCATTTCCTGCCGAATGTCTGAGCCACAGCACAGGGAGAGCCATTTCTTCAACTGGCCATCTCTGTCATCTGATATACCTCCTTGGTCAGACTCAGCAGCCAAAGAAGCTAGCTTCCAATGCTACCAAGGGTGAAGTTAAATATTTACTAAAATACCAAAAGCTCTGGACCACTGGAAGCAGGTAGTAAGAAATAAATGCAGAAACCCAGAGCCAGTGGCCAAAGGTTGGAGATTAAGGAAATCAGGTTCAAAAGTAGCAGTATCTTTAGCCATTCTTATGTTAGTCAAAAGATGCTAGTCATCTTGTAAAAATTACTGATCTCAAGACTTCTGCTATTTTGGGCTAGATATGGAAAACATGCAGCTTCTGTGTTTATAATTGAACCATATCCAAAACCACATTGGAAGTGCAGATTTCAGGGGCTTGTTTTGAAGAACCCTCTATGCGACACTGGTCAGGTTGCAGCTGGAGTACTGCGTCCAGTTCTGGGCGCTGCACTTCAGGAGGGATGTGGACAGCATTGAGAAGGTCAAAAGGAGGGCCACTCACATGATCCAGGGACAGCAGGGCAGGCCCTACGAGGAGACCTGACCCTGACCTGAACCTGTTCAGCCTTCACAAGAGAAGGCTGAAGGGGGACCTGGTGGCCGTCTATAAACTTACTAGGGGGGACCAGCGGGGATTGGGAGAGACCTTGTTCCCCCGAGTGCCTCCCGGAGTAACAAGGAATAACAGCCATAAGTTGTAGACAGTAGGTTCAGACTAGACATTAGAAGGTACTACTTCACAGCCAGGGCAGCTAGGATCTGTAACCAACTTCCAAGGGAAGTGGTGCTGGCTCCTACCTTGGGGGTCTTTAAGAGGAGGCTTGATGTTTACCTAGCTGGGGTCATTTGAGCCCAGGTCTTTCCTGCCCAGGGCAGGGGGTCGGACTAGAAGATCTACAAGGTCCCTTCCGACCCCACATCTATGAATCTATGAATCTATGAAGTTCCAACTAAAGCTTGTCTTTCAGAAGAATACTTACTAATAGCAAGCATGAACAAACAATCCCTTCTCAAGTTTTGTGAATATGGGGACACTTTTCACGTCCATGCTTCCAATGGGGCAGCACCAAGACAAACGAGGATGAAAGTCATCAAGTATCACCTAACAACAGTAACTGAGAATAACTAACCAGCCATGAATACACTGTTTTACTGCACTCATCTCCAAAAGAAAACATTAATTAGACTCCTGTTATATTTTGATCACTGAGATAAAAATCATCCTGTGGAAAGCACATTGGACCACTTTTATTTAGTTAAAATACTCTTTATTTTAATCCTTTTAGAAATAACAACAGGGGAAAGGCCTTACATTATTACAGTAAATTACAAGAAGTGCCTGGTTGAGTTTTTAAGTATGCCAAAATAGCTATATTATTAATAGCAATCCATTTACCTTCAGCAATTATTTTTTCCATTATTGAATGTTTCATTCCTTTCCACATATGTAATCAATTAGCTTAAATTGTCAAGATCACATAAGTTATTTTGCATGCACTGCACATAATACAAGCATGGGTTACATGACTGTGAGAAAAGGTTTGCAGAAACAGATTTGTTTGAGCATTACTACATGCGTATGTTGTATGGTAACTGGTAAAGTTAACAGTTCTGTATTTTATATCTGACTGGTAACATAGCATGGATGGACTGGGTCTCTTTTGAGTGATGACATTCTTTTTATTCTGGAAGGCATCTAGATAGAAGTGTGATAATTACTTATTTACCATGAATATTATAATTTTATGTGGGGCACTATTCTATTATCTCTCTGCTTGTTCAACTTTATTTTAAACTGAGAGAAGTAGTTAGCTGTGTTAATCTGAAGTTAGGCAGACTAATTGTTAAACTATTTGGGGAGTATTGTGGTATAACAGGAAGATAATATTTAGACTAATCTCACTGCCTCATCAGATCTATACAGATGGTGTAGATGATCAGCTTTCCATGAGGCCCAGCTGATTGCAACTAAAAATTGAAATCTTTTGAATGCTTTCTGAGACAGGTAACAACAGTGGCCCTTAGCCAGGAGCCTGGAAACAGCAATATAGTTAAAGACTTCTAGCTTATTTTTGGTTTATTTATAACTGAATAACCAGGTTCTTTCAGGGCTTGGCTGGGTCTTGCCAGGCTTCCATTATTTATACTGAAATCCACTTCAAACATATAAAACTTTAAAAGCACACTTCACAAGAACTAGGTTTTGCCAAATCCCCATGCCAAATCATGACCGGTGCATTAGAGCTTCTGCTGCTGCCCTTTCATGAGGACTGCAGAGTGGTTTAGAGCTACGTAAAAACACCAAGAATCCTGAGGCCTGCTCCTGCACTATCGGCTGCCAGGCAGGAACAGAAGAACCATCAGCACCAGGCAGGAAAAACAATCATCTGCTGCAGAGGTCAACATTTCTCCTTGTGCCACCACATCCTACAGCAGGTTTGAGCAGACATCTTCACGGTAAATTCTTCACTAAGGTGCCTGCTCCTATAAGAGCAGAAACTGCCTAGGGAGAGGGCCCTGAGAGCCAGACAGAAGCCCACAGGTGCACGTTACTATGGCAATAGGCTAACGAGTAAATTAGCCTGCACTTGAACCTGGTCAGCTGACTGGAAGAGGCAGGGCCCTGGGCAATATAAACCCCAAGGCTGGGACTAGAAAAGGGAGTTCTCTGTTATTAGCCAAGGGGAAGGAGCTCACCAGAGAGGCTTGGCTGCCTGGTCTACTCCAGGTAGGATTAAGGGGCTCCAGGAGCTCACCAGAGACCCTGGCCTATAAGGCACTTAGTGCTGGGAGAAATTTGATGTATTAAAAGGACAGTGCACACCCTGAACTGCTTATATTATGTTATAGCCTAGGGGCTCAGATTTTAGTTGCTGTTTGACCAGTGGATTGGGCTAAGCCTATTGGGGAAGGAGGAGGCCTCACTGGGGGCCCACTATGGTGTGCCAGAGAAGGGCACAGTGATAAGGAGGTGAGCAGACTGCAGTGCCAGAGAAGGGCAGCAATAAGGGGGTGAGCAGACCCCAGCACAGAGAGAGGGCTGTGGAGAGCCCAGCACCAGTGTAGGGTGCAGAGACAGGGCTGTGGAGAGCCCAGTGAGGACAGGGGGCCGAGCTATAGCAAGGACCAGGAGAGACAACGTAAATACCATCTGTGAAGCTTGGGGTGTGACTTGGGGCTACACATCTAGCCCATAAGGCTGAGGGTATCCTGTGAGGCATTCATTTTGAAGCGGGACCCCAAAGGGGTCTAAGAGCCCACAGGGTTCAGTGGGGTCCAGTAAGACCGTGTCCAGAATACAAACTCGAGGGCAGCAGCCTCCTGATTTATGAGAATTACAAGCAAGCCATGGCAGGAGAGAAAGGGGGTACCCACTGGGCAGGATTGGCATGGTCAAGGAGCCCTATGGGTATCACAGCCATCCCTGGGGACCCTATCCCGTGACATTCACTCTGTTTATTTTTCTCATGTCAAAGAACAACACATTTTTCCAGCCAAGAAGAGCCCTGCCTGTTTAGTAAAACACTGGAACAGGTTACCCAGAGAGGTGGTGGAAGCTCCATCCTTGGAGGTTTTCCAAACCCAACTAAACAAAGCCTTGGCTGGGATGATCCAGTTGGTAGGACTGTGTGAAGCTTTGATCGCTGATTTGATTCGGCAGAGATCTGGCCTGATTCAGTGGCTGAATCTCTGAATCTGAATTGAATCAGGAGACCTTTATCTCCCCTAATCTAATCGGAACCCTCCAAAATGATTCAGAGAGATTCAGAAAGATTTGGCGATTTGGACATAGACACCGCTTTAAATGTTTTTTCTACATACCTCTAGGTAGCAGGTGACTCATGAATGCTGTGATGCTGGGCACATGGAGTGTCCTACAGAAGCATGGGGAGCATGCTGGGGAGCCCCCCAGTGCACTCAGCAGAAGCACTTCTAGTCCACTTCTTCCAGGTCTGTCAGGGAGCATGCTGGGGAGCCCCCCCATGCTCCCTGGCTCAGCAACTGGTGCCTCCTTGGTCTTGGGGGCACCCAGGCCCCCCCCCCCCCCGTAGCTGATCACCAAGCCAGAGGGGTGCAGGGGGGGCCCCCCCTGCATGCTTTTCAGCAGAGGACTGGAAGTATTTCCAGTCCGTTTTCAGGTTTGGCATTAAGCAAGCGGGGGCCCCCACATGCAAGCCTGTGGGACACTCCATCCACCCCAGCATTGCAGCATTCACGAGTTATGCCTGGTACCTCAGGGTATGTAGAAAAAAATTTTAAGCTGTGTCTATGGCCGAATTGGTGATTCTCCGAATCAGCATCGAATCTTCAGATGCAGATTTGGCCAAATCGAATCGGGGACAGTGATACAAATCCACTAATCAAATCACTATCCCTGATTCAGGCCGAATCCAAATCGAATAAGGCCTGTTTTGCACACCCCTACTAGTTGGGGATGGTCCTGCTTTGAGCAGGGGGTTGGACTAGATGACCTCCTGAAGTCCCTTCCAACCCTAACTTTCTAGGATTCTATGATGACTGAACTAGAACGCTTTGTTTCAGAGCAAGTCCAGAACAAAGCAGTCCAGCACTTTACTTTAGCAGTATTCTCTGCTCCACAGGCTGAGCTACTTCCCTTTGAAATGTTCCCAATCTTTTGCCAGTTGAGTAACTTTTGGAAACCCAGATACACTTTACACTTCAATTTCTTTGATGAAACTACTAATAAAACTAAGGTAGGCTTTACCCTGTTTGCCTTCTTTAAGATTCTCTGTCATCTGAGAGACTGAAGCCGAGAGACTGAAGCCTGCAGTCTTTTTGAGTAAGAAGCTTGCAACAATCCTGCAACACAATTCACACAATCTGAGATTCATGCCCAGAGTTTCCTGAAGTCAGTGGGATTCCCTATGGATGAATCCTTCTAAATAATTAGTGCCATTTAGTTAGTTTATATAAATATATATAAATGCTTGCTTGTAATACTTGCATTTCTAACAAAATAGTTCTGCTTCTGCCTTCATCTGTCCATTGAATCAGTGAAGTTATCTAATAATGAAACCGATAGCAGACCCGTCTATAACAAAACATATATGCTCCTCCTCACACTTGTCCAGAAGAATTCTCATTTATGTTTTGTTGTATTTTAACATTCAAAACCCTCCTACAAAATCTATAGTTAATTACATGGAGCCACTAGAATGAAACAAAATGTGACTCACCTGCACAACCCCTGTACAGGAATCCAAAAAAATGCAGCCCTTCGGTTCCTTTGATATTTTCTCATCTTTATAAAAATTCATGATGTATGAGTTATCCGATAACTGTGTCAGCTGAAAGTAGCGCTTTTTGAATGACTACAGTAAAAACAAAAAGATGATCGCTGTATTGCAAATTGTTTTAATAGACCTTTCATTCACAGATAGGGATTAATAATACACCACTGTTAACTGCATTTTAACTATGTGGATTTGCAGACAATAGTCATATCTACTTTGCAATTGCTTCATACAGTTGCATCAAACCTAATTTGAGATATAAATGGCTAAACGACAATGGAAAACAGCAGCAGCCCTATGTGGGTTATAGAGCCAAGCAGAACAAACAAAGAATAATGATGTCCCCTTACCCGAACAGTAATGCTGTTGTTTATGGTGCTGTTAAAATTTCCTTTATAAAGCCAGCCAGATTTGAAAACACCTGTCCCGAATCCTCCACCTCCACCACCACCCTTTGAAGAGGAGTGGGATGTTGTATCCTATAGGGAAGCCATTGTTAATACTGCTTTTGCACTCTTCAAACTAAACAAACTGCATATGAATATCTGCTTTCCTTAAAATATATACATTTCACAGACCTTTTAAAAATGGACTTATTAATTCTCCTGCTGTGCACATGATCACATAAGAGACAAAGCTGTTCATTAAATTCTGAGTTATTTAAAGTAAGAAATTTTAGAGCAGATAGCAAGGTACCATTATCATTATTTATTTGATTTTAAAGCTATAAATAACTCAACTGAAAAAACAATTCAATATACTTACTTCATCCTTATCAATATCTTCATGATCAATTTCAAAGGAATGTGAGGGCAATTTCTCTGGTCTACATTCATTTCTAGGGAAGGGAAAAACTTATTAATGTTTACAATAGAGTATACTTTGAAATGTGATAGCTATGTTGAGGATGCTAAGCTCCTGACCTTGCAAGACACTTTTAAATACATTACTGCTGAAGTTGTTTGATCTTCTGTAACAATACTTCTTTAAAAAAAAAATGGTGAAGTTTTTATCCCTGGTTAAAATCCCTCTCGTGAATGTTTTAACATCAGTAAGAACTGTCAGAATACCCCCTACCCCCTCGAATTATGAGGGGGTTTGTGTCATTCCCCCTGCCCTCCAAAAGAAACATCCCAGTTAAGATCAGTGAAATAAGGATTAGAGCTGTTTCACTCAGGTTTTTTTTTCTGGAAAAAAATATCCTTCTTTTGACCGAAGGAATTCCAACACAGTTCCAACTGGGCATTATTTCAATATCTTCCCTACAAAACCTTGCAATGGCCACAAGCTTAGGAATATAGTGATACTGAACACAGAAGTGCTTAGACAGTCTATAGATTCAGGTCTCAAAAATTTTTCACTTTGATCCAACCAGACACTTAAACTCTGGCTTAACTAAGTCCAAGAGCAATCCTAAAGTTGCATGGAGGACCAGTGTGCAGCACCTTATCAGACTCATATCCTAAATAACAGACAGGTAGACAGCTGCATTACAAAACTTTTGGAATGTTTTTAATGGAGACCAAAATAATTTAAATTTTTACTGCCACTAGGTGGATACCTACATTGTCTTAGAATTCTCTAAGGTCATCACTTTGGAAACTTCTCCAAGTCTTAATTGGCAAGCTGTGAAAGTGGCCAAAATGGAGACTGCCTTATTATAATGAAGACAAATTTTATTTACAGAGGTCTCACTATTAGGTGCTGTTCAGAAGAATATAATATGTCAAACCGACGGAAGCAGCTGAAACAAACTGAAACAGACTTAAACAACAAAGCAACATTAAATAAGAACTATACTCAAGTGAAAGTTCAAGAATAACATATCCATTAAAGAATTTCTTCCCTAAGACTGGCTAACATTATGTTGGGTTATCAAACTTACCCCATGCCTCAGGCCAAATCCAAGGGGCTCCCTCATGGGACAGATTTGACCTGGAGCCCAGGGTGGCAGTGACAGTGGTGGGACTGGCAGTTTCAGGCTAAGCAGGATTGTTTCATCATAGCCCTTGTTCACCTTTCTGCCACTGATGGCCATGTCCACCAGGGCCTAGGGGCCCTGAATTCTGCAGCATACCCCACTCTCCCAGTTCCAGTAGCCTACTGGAGGTTCAATAGGCCAAATGAAGTGTCCTGAATTCTGCAGCATACCCCACCCTTCCAGTTCCAGTAGCCTACTGGAGGTCCAACAGGCCAAATGAAGTGTCTCTGCAGGCATACCACATACTTGACACCCCTGACCTCTGTGACGCAAAATATCACTATCTTATATTTTGCCAAAGAGTAACACCCATATATCAGAATGGGGTCAGACTTGATGATCTGCTCAGATCCCTTCTAACCCTACCAACTACCAACTATGAAACATGAGCCATGATATAAACTTTAAATGGGCCGTGAAAGGAAAAAAAAGTTGGTACTTATGTCTATTTTTGTTTCTAAGTTATGCATAAGCAAAATGAATTGGGGGTAGGACACAAAACAACCTGGGTTTTTTACACTGGCAAATCAGTTCCTGTTGACCCTGGAATATCCTATGATAACTGAAGTTCCAGCATCACAGGATTTGAAAAAGTTAAAGCTGCATAGTTGAGAGAATAAGAGTCCTCTCATTTAAAACTCATTGTTTCTAGTTTGTTTTGGTTTTGGCATCTATTTAACTTCATTGATGTATTTGCATTTTGAATAATGGAAGCCTTTGTTAGAGACTCAGTGGCTTTGATAGGATCCAAAATAAATATCCCTGAGACCTTCTAGAGGTTCTTTGGTGCGGGCAGGGAAGAACAGATACAATATTTCTAATATTTCTAAAATAAAGAATAATCTCCAAAAGAATCTTTAAAAATAAGCAAACATCTTTCAAGCCTTTTCATAATATAAAGCTGAAAAAAGGCAGAAGCCCTTTTTCTCCCAAGTTTCTGGTAGATTGGTTTAAGAAATACCCTCAACACTGTGCATAGTACAGTAGCATAACTGAGGAGGGGCAACTAGGCAACCAGCCTTGGGTGTCACCTTTCTGGGAGGGCACAAAAATATCTGCTGTCACTGTGCCATGCATGATGGCTGCCCAGGGCACAGAGTTTTCCTGCAGTGTGGCACAGAGTATTAAACAACTCAACCTCCTCTGCAGCTTATATGACTTCCTAGTATAATCTGCTGTTTAGTGCTGACAACTTACCCTTTTTTTTTTTTTTAATAGAAATATCTATACTCATTTGAATTCAGGACTTTCTTAGATGCAAATGGCTATCAAGATTCTGATATATGGGGTCTAGTTAAGTATTTCAATTTGGAATCATTGTGCAAACAGAACATGTTATTTATTAAACTAGATAAAATTATTTGATGTTATTTTTGTAAGGATGAACTGAAAAATGTCAGAACTACTGTACTGTTAAACCCATGACATTAAGATTCTGTTCAGCACCTATAGTTTTATGTGCCGAGAAAACAAGATTATTTCTTTACATCAATAAAGGACACAAACCTATCCAAAGAAAGAAACAAATCTTGTCCTATTAGTGAATTTCTAATGGGAAGATGCTTAAAAAAAAGAGCAAAAGAGGGTGAATTCCACCATTGCTTCAGATGGCAGTGCGGACCTTACTTAGGTAGCATATGTTCCTGAGCAGCCTTTAGTTGTGGGATAGGCTGAGCAAAATCAACACCATTAGAACAGATGTAGTAACTGCTGCAGTAAGCAGGCTTCTCCAGCACACCTGGGGAAATTATGAATGCTCCTGACTACACAGACCAACCTTAAACTACTCCCTTTTGCATTGGCCAGCAAAACAGAACATCTATTGTGTACTTTTAAAGGATCCAAGATAGCTTCTTCTAGCATCAGTTGAAAAAGTCTTGAACTCCTTTGGGAGCACCCTCACTGGACCACTCATTCTCTCAATCACTCTCCAGTCTAAATCTTTTTGTCCTCTCTTAATTTGAAGTCGCTTTAGCTACCCTATCAATTCTCCAGAATAGGCCAAAACAACCTCCTGTGTTGAGGAGGTACTCTCTCTTATCCTGCATCCATTCTCTATACTCTTCCCCCCCATCTCTGTCTCCCCCGGTACCTTAGTATTATTTCATCAGAAGGGTGTTAGAGTGCAGGGGTGTTTGCCTGCATTGAGTTAAATATCATAACTTAGGCTTAAAGCAAATAAAGTTCCTTTTGCCCTGTCATTTCGTCTCTGAGCAAAAAGCATGTTAGAGCATAATATTAGCAAAAGTCATACAAAAAAGCAGTAGTGGGTACACCAAACAAGATGTGAGTTTAGTCTGCAGAAAGCCTCAAAGGGGGAAGACATTCAAAGGAAAACTAAAGAGATAGCTAAACATTTTACTCATGTTAGTTTAACATATAGGAGGCTGAATGTATTTTTGATGAAAAAGTGTTGAATTCAGTGGTGCAACACCACAGATGAATTCAGCCCATGGCAGCTGTTCCAGCCACTCTGTCTCCAGCAACCACTTCCCAGCAGAAAGATCTATTTTCAGAAAGCAGAAGCTTTCTGTCTGCTGAAAACTGCTTTACTATGCTATCAATCTATATGCTGTATGTGTGTCTGAAATGATTGGCTAACACAACCTGCCCTCAGGGATGGAAAAGAAGTCAGTCATCTCCATGTTGTGCTTTAGAGCTACTGTTATACCGACTCTGTAACAAGACAGTGAACTCTGATTCATCTTGTCCTAAATGGGGAATTCCAAGAGAAGGTTCTGAAGACTGTTAAGGAATCAACAAATTTGGGGAAGGTTAGATCTGTCTCAGTAAGTACCTTTGTCATTCTGCAAAATGACTTCTGGTAAGAGAAGTGTAATGTTTTTACAACTTTCCTTGGTGAAACAAATGACTGCAAAAGAGACTGTTTTAGAATGGGCAGAGAATGGATTACTTTCAAGCTGGTGTGGTTCAGACTGATGGGACCTCCGTGCAAAATGCTCTAAAAGGGGGCATCCAAACTGTGGGGGTGGCCAGAGGTGGGACATGCACTGGTACATTGTGAGTTCAGGCCTTCTTAATTTATATTCTACAAAGACTACAGCTCATTATATATGATGTGCTGTTGTATCAGAAGCAGAGATTTTCAAATAAAGATAAAGCAATATTCAATATGATGTCCAGTCATCATAAAGTTGAATGCAATTTGCTCTGATCAACGTACACTGGGTTTGCCTCCTGTCCAAAAGCCAACAAAACCTTCAATTAATCAATTTTGGAGAGTCCTGCTGCAAATTAGCTTTTTGGAGTTTCAAGTGCTTCTGGACAGAACACATTCAGAATCACTGCACTCTCTGTTAAAAGCAAGACTGTCTAGTTTTTACTATAACACATTCCATGGGAAACAGGATGAGACAATATGGCCTATAGCAATAAGGCACATGCTTGAGTGGCCCATTCCCAGTGCTGTCCAAATGCTTAGGGACTCAGAGACCCTCTTTCAGCTCCCCTTCAAAGGTCCATTTGAGTGCAACCATGTAAACATGGCTCACCTGCTGGTCATTGCTTGGCGGAGTCAGGTTCTCTTTTTATGTGAGGTCTGACATGGGTTATAGTTACAAACAAGATTGAGTCGGCCCAGGCCAGAGACCCTTTTTAATTCCTTCTCTATTAGGAAAAAAACAGTCTGCCCATCACGACTCATAACTTTGAGTATGACAAACAGATAAGTGCAGAAAGTTTTGTCCCTATTCAAACATAACCCCCAGTGAACAAAATGTACATACTGACTACAATTTATTTTCATGCAGAATAATGCAAGCAATGCCTGCCAGTTGCAGATGTTGTAAGAGTGACAATGCTAGAAAACTTGGACTGAAAAATGCTGCACCTTCAATTTCTTCTGAGCAGTCAGGCCATCATATTATAAATCAACCTGTCTGGCAGTACAAGTGTATTGGGAATCTAGAAAAGACTGTGTTTAAGATTCCTGATTATTGCTACTGTTCTCCTTTGCTTCTAGGATTAACACATTTTCTCAATTTAGCAAGACTGTTGAACAAGCAAGGAATTCTTGATACAATGGAAGGCTTACAATTCATGATCCTCTCTATACCATGCCTGAAGGAGACCAAAGAAAAAACAATCTAAATATAGTCACAAGCACAGGTTCTGTTTGTACCAGTTCTCATTCTTAATCCAAATACTTTCTGGAGAATCCATTCTTGCAGTTTGCTATTCCTTGCTCATCGTTACAATCTTTTCCACAAGTCAATACTATGAACATTTTAATGTTTCTCTGTTAAAGATGATTGTAAGATTGTTCTTTTTGCAACTTCATTTACTGTTCTTTTCACTGTAACAACCATCAATTTAGAGTATATAGCATGCATCAGGAAAAAGGGGTATTGGCAACAATCACATATGAAAGTCTATGAGCCAAATTCTTCAGTTGTTCTTCAGGAAAAACATCCTGTGTAGTAAAAGATTCAATTTTCTTCTCATATAAAACTTCTTTTTATTGGTTTAACCCCATATGTCTTCTGCTGAGGTAGTCCTGACTACTGTAAGTGTAAATGAGAAGGTATCTGCAGAATATCAGTTCTTTCTATGAGAAAGTATGTAATGAAACTCTGACCACGTTATAGCATTTATTTTTTAACTTCCAACTCACTGAAAAAATCATTATATACACAATGACCAAACACTGAAAAAAGCCCCCTGACAAACACACACACACAGGCCTCTGCTACATTACATATAGTACTCAATTAACTAGTTAATTGCACAATCAATTTAAACCAGCCACAAGTGTAAAGTAATTATCACATGCTAAAATTGACTATCAAGCTATAAAAAGAGCCAACCACCTATAAAGTTAGTGCTTGAAAATGTGTAACAACTCTATAGGTTTCTATCTAGCTGTAATTTGAATGTTTAGCAGGGCCATTATTGAATAAACTATATGTTGCATCAAATTCTGATCTCTGTTACAAAGGTATATATCCAAAGTCAATGGAGTTCTCACCAATCATACATCTCTGTAACCATCAAGAGAATTATATCCAGACAAAATCACTATAATATTTATATTACTAATAATAGTAAAAAGCAAAACTTTTATTTAGCAACAGTATTCTGAATTAGTAAACATTCATTTAAGAGTAACCATTTGGTTTGAATGAGCATGGTTTTTGCAGATGTATGTAAAGTCTGCAAATCTTTGAACTTTTCTGCACCAGAATCTTTTCCTTTGTTTTTTATAGATGTGCCCCAATATGGATATGGCAAAACAAACAGAACATACAAGACAGATGAAATGACAAATATTGACATGACTAAGGGAAACTGTGAAATTAAAAAAAGGAAATGGAGAACTTATAAAAAGTCCTTACTGTGGTAAATGTCGAAAATCTCCTGAATATTGTTCATATTTGTAGTTCACAACATGCCACTGGGAACTGTAATATTTACAAGCCTAAAAAAAGAATGGAAGAAAATGATTATGTCAAATTCAAGAAAGGCAACAATACAGAGAAATAATTCAAGTAGCCTCTCTCATAAGGGAAGTGAACATTCTCCTATTTTAAAGCTTGGTAGTGCAATTCTTAAAGGAAAATTAATTTCATATTCCTTTGAGTTCTAACACACGCTTTCCCTTTTAAATCATGTGGGCTTGAAAACCGCCTGCAGTGGAGCACTGAGTCCATCCTCCTGCTTCAAGAAAGGTTTTATTAAAATTGTCTCTATGCCATCTCAATAGTTGGGTTCTTAGGTTAGCTTTGACTGTCTCCACTGATGTCAATGACATTTTCTCTTTGTACTTTGTTTTGTTACCTAACTCTGCTACAGTCAAGATACTTATCCCACTGATTCAATTCCTACTGCAACAGCCTAAGATCTTAGTTCCTGGTGAGTCTCAAGGACCGATCTTTTTTTCCTTTATAATATTTTATAATGTATTTATAATGTTATTGTGTCTAATATGAGTCATATTATCTCAGTATTGAATCTGCCCCATTTGCTCAACGTTCTCTTCTCGGTTCTTATTTTTGAAAGTTTTTGTCAGTTTTGCAGCTGTCTTCTGAACTTTCCTTAATAAATCCATAGGCCTCACTACAGTATGAATTAATATAACCACTGGTCAGTGTAGATACAGATCACCTGGAGGCCCTGCTAATAGCATGAAATGAATTAGGCCCCAATGACTAGGCATACCACATATGGTAGGCCCCACAACTAGGCATACCACATATGGCTTGTACAGGAGTGCTGGGAATTAGGGCTGTGCGAAGCTTCAGTCCCTGATTCGATCCAGTGGAGATTTGGCCTGATTCGGTAGCCGAATCTCCTAATCCTAATCGAATCAGAGGATCCTTTAATTTCTCCGAATCGAATTGGAACCCTCCAAATTGATTCAGAGAGATTCAGAAAGATTTGGTGATTTGGACACAGGCACAGCTTTAAATGTTTGTCCTATATACCTCTAGGTAGCAGGCAGCTCGTGAATGCTGCAACGCTGGGGTGCATGGAGTCTCCCACAGAAATGCGGGGGGCTCACCAGCACGCTTGGCAGCAGACCCAGAAGTGGATCAGAAGCACTTCCAGTCCACTTCCAGGTCTGCTGGGGAGTGCGTGGGCCCCTCCCCTCCCCCACACCCTGCCCGCTCGGTGACTGGTGTCTCCTGGGTCTGGGGAGGGCACCCAGGGTCCCCCCGCAGCTGATCGCTGAGCCACAGGGGAGGGGGGGGGGACCCTGCACGCTCCCTGGTGGACCCAGAAGTGGAACAGAAGTACTTCTGGTCCACTGTCGGATTTGTCACTGAACATGTGGAGGGCCCTCCCACATTCCCATGGGATGGTCCATGCACCCCAGCATCGCAGTGTTTACAAGCCACACTTGTGACATAAACATTTAAAGCTGTGTCTATGTCTGAACTGCTGATTCTCCAAATCAGCATCAAATCTTCAGATTCAGTTTTGGCCAAATTGAATCAGGGACAGTGATTCGAATCAACGAATCAAATCACTGTCCCTGATTCAAGCCAAATCTGAATCAAATAGGGCCTGGTTCACACACCCCTACTGGGAATGTAGTTCATTTGTTTTAAAGGAGTCTTCAAGGTCAACAGATAGAGAATGAACTGATGATACCAATACAGGATAGAAGCACAGAAAGTTAGGATTGGAAGGGACTTCAGGTCATATAGTCCAACCCCCTGTTCAAATCAGGACCATCCCCAACTAGATTATT
Organism: Alligator sinensis; assembly: GCF_000455745.1. Taxonomy (NCBI): domain Eukaryota; kingdom Metazoa; phylum Chordata; order Crocodylia; family Alligatoridae; genus Alligator; species Alligator sinensis. Next base: position 2,323,774 of record NW_005841967.1, on the reverse strand, counting down.
CCAGCCAAGGCTGTCTCTAGCTGGGCCTCAAAAATTGCCATTCCAGTGCTCCAGTGCTCACCACCCTCCTAGTGAGAAAGTTTTTCCTAATATCCAACCTAAAGTTCCCTTGCTGCAACTTGAGACGATTGGTCCTTGCTCTGTCATCTGTCACTACTGAGAGCAGTTTAGCTGCACCCTCTTTGGAACCACCCTTCAGGTAGTTGAAGGCTGCTATCAAATCCACTCTCAGTCTTCTCTTCTGCAGACTAAATAAACCCAGTTCCCTCAGCCTCTCCTCATAAATCATTTGCCCCAGCCCCCGAGCAATTTCTGTTGCTCTCCAGTGGACTCTCTCCAACTTGTCCACATCCTTTCTACAGTGTGGGGTCCAAAACTGGACACGGTACTGCAGATGTGGCCTCACCAGTGCAGAATAGAGTGGAATAATTACTTCCCTCGATCTGCAGGCAATGCTCCTACTAATGCAGTGCAGTATGCTATTAGCTTTCTTGCCAACAAGGGCACATTGCTGACTCATATCCAGCTTATTGTCCACTGTAGCCCCCAGGTCTTTCTGTGCATAGCTGCTGCTTTGCCAGTCAGTCCCTGTGCTGAGGGCAGTTTGTGATCAGCCAGCAGAGGAGAAACACCTCCCTGCTGAGCTCTGCTAGGAACACTGCGGAGGTAAGGTGAGGCTATGGAGATGGCTTGGAGGCCTCATTGGTTCTGAGCATGACCTAAAACCGCACCTGCTGGGGCAGGAAGGCCTGCTGGGCTGCCGGTTGGTGCAGCAGCCCCCATGTAAATGCCAGGAGTGAGCACCTCCTTGGTGTAAGACAGGTCAGGATGCCTTAACCTCAGCCCCCACCTTCAGGTGGGTTATATAATGCAGGGATGGCCAGGTAAGCTTCTTGAAGTGCCTGAGCCTACTGGGGTGAGTGGTTCTGTGGGGCAAGGCATGCTTTGTGAAGCACCTGAGCTGGGAATGGGGGACCCCCGAACCGTGAGCAGGCAAGCAGCTTAGACCTGACCCGAGGGACCTGACTGGTCCATGCTGGAGCCTAGACCCAGAGAGATGTCAAAAGGGCCAGGGGCCCACCATGAGGGATGCCCAGAGAGCAGGATGCTCAGGATCCTGCCTGGCCTGAGATGGGGTCAGGGCCTAAGGGGGAGTCAAAGATCTCAGAGAGGGGACCACAGATAATGAGCAAAGGGTATGACTGAGTTTAGCTACCTGGAATGCCATATATTGCGTGGCTTGGGCCACAGTTTAGGGGTGCAATGGAGCTACGGATACCCCCCTAAAAATCGGGGCTCAAAATGGGTAGCCTCCTGCCTGATTAATATCCAAATACTATTACATCAAGGCGTGGCAGATGAGTGAGGTGGGTGGCTGGCCCATAGACAGGAGGCAGGCCGGTGCTTGCACTGGGTGTGGAAGGTTGTGCCCG
>NW_005841967.1:2313195-2322325 GCF_000455745.1 Alligator sinensis | reverse complement strand
GATCTCACAGTAAAGAGAGGGATGAGATTCTAGAAAAAAGAAAGAGAGACAGGACAAAATAAAAAAAACAAAAACCCAAAGTTGTTGCAGAACAGGAAGACAAGAATGCAAGGAGCAAATCTGAAAGAAACTTGGATACTGTGCTCAATAAATGGGTCAGTCCCTATTTGCAGACTAAATGGTTCAGTTGGGAGTACTTCCTGCAGCTCTTCTCAGCAGCCCGTCACGGACCACAGAGCTTGTGCTGTGGAGAGTGACTCATAGGGCTACCATTAGTAAAGAAAAAGAAAATAAACAACTTTCGGTCCTCTGGCGTGTGGGCTGAAATGGCCTTAGAAATTCAGGGTGGCATTTTCCAAAGGGTGCAGTATTGGCCTAATACTATTCCCATTGAAGCCTACTGTTAAACATTTTCATATATGTGACCACAAATTTATAAATTCAGGGAAAAAATAAGGAATGGGAACATTTTCAATGCTGTTTTTGTGCTATCTGCATTGATTCCACTGCATATGAACAAAAATTGCATTGAAAATGTATAAGGTGTTATTTCCCTGATAAATATTGATTGACATATGTCAACTCGTAAAAAACTGGAATTGCTAAACAAATGGTTCACTGGAAATGCAAAGGATTAAGTTCTGTCCTGAATTAAACCTACTGATTTTCATGACATGGTGCAAAGCAACATTTCACAGATTTCATAGACATTAGGGCTGGAAGGGACCTCTGAAGATCATCGAGTCCAGCCCCCTGCCCAAAGGGCAGGAAGTCAGCTGGGGTCATAGGATCCCAGCAAGATAAGCATCCAGTTTACTCTTGAAGGTGTTCAATGTAGGCGCTTGAACCACCTCCGGTGGCAGGCTGTTCCAGACCTTGGGGGCTCGGACAGTAAAGAAATTCTTCTTTATGTCCAGCCTGAAACGGTCTTGTAGTAGTTTATGACCGTTCGACCTAGTCGTCATCCGTTGGGGCGCTCTGGCAAACAAATGTTCCCCCCAGATACTGGTGGTCACCCCTGATAAACTTATAGGTGGCCATCAGATCACCCCTGAGCCTGCACTTTTCCAGGCTAAAGAGCCCCAGGGCTCTCAGCCTGTCATCGTAGGGTCTGCTTCCCTGACCTCTGGTCATGCGCGTGGCTCTTCTCTGGACTCTCTCAAGCTTCTCCACATCCTTTTTGAATTGTGGAGCCCAAAACTGGATGCAGTACTCCAGCTGTGGCCTCACCAAGGCCCAGTACAAGGGGAGAATGACATCCTGGGATTTGCTTGAGAAGCATCTATGGATGCAAGCCAGCGTTTTGGTCACTTTACAAGGATGCTGCGGGTTTTTTTTCCCAAGGTGGAGAACCTTGCATTTATCGGCGTTGAACACCATCAGATTCTCGTCCGCCCACTTGCTGAGCCTGTCCAGGTCAGCCTGGATAACCTGCCTGTCTTCTTGTGTGGATGCTTTGCCCCAAAGTTTGGTGTCATCGGCGAACTTGGCCAGTCCGCTTCTGACTCCAGTGTCCACATCATTAATGAAGATGTTGAACAATATGGGTCCAAGGACAGAGCCTTGGGGGACCCCACCGGTCACAGGACACCATGATGAGTGACTTCCATCAATTACTACCCTCTGGGTCCGACCACAGAGTCAATTTTCCAGCCAGTGGATCATGGTGGACCCAAGGCGACAATTGGCCAGTTTCACCAAGAGGTGATCATGAGATAACAATTTAATCGTTAGATCATATAAGCAGACATGCATACACCTAGAATCATCATATATCAATGCTTAAGTAGATTAGGTAAAGAGACAGTTTAATTCAAACACTGCCTTTGAATACTGATTAACAACACTTGGCAACTTGTAGAACTGGCATACAAGCCTGAGTATGACAACTTAGATCCTAAACCATTGCTATCAATAGAAATGTTATCACTTTATCCAGAGAAGGATTGAGTCCAGTATGAAGCTTCACTGGACAGAATCAATTTCATCTTTGTATTCCTGTGATTTAAGTTTCAGTTAAAGCAGCCTAGTGGCCACCTGGACTATAATAAGCATATATTTGCATAAGAGCAATGTATATACTGTGTTATATGAGCCACTGAAAAAGCTTATTCAGTGAATTGGATATGTTAATTCACACTTCATTCACTCTCGGTTTGGCACACACAAAACAACCAAATCCTTTAAAGAAAGGACTTATTTTTCCTGTAGTACTTTCATTGCTGATTATTATCCTTATGTGATTCAGTCCATGTGTGTGGAACATCCTCAACACAGACATTTTGTTAATGTTATAAACTCTATACTAATGTGCTTCTAAAATAGCTATGAATAACGTATATAACAGGCCATACTTTTTTAACTTATTAAATATAAAGGTTCCTTGTACTTTGGCAAGAAAAGGCTCATGAAAAATAAAATACAGAAGGACAAAAAGCACATTGTAGTAGCATTCAGGCAACTCACAAAAGCAAATATATTTAGAGCAATACCTAATCCATATCCTTAACTAGCCTGCTGTGGTAAAGAATTGAAAACATCTATTATAACCTTGAGCTGGTTGGAAATTCAAATGAGAGCAAAGGTTTTTACCTGAAAATGCTGATTCAATGAAATCAAAGTGCTATGCTGAAACACATGGATTTTGCCAATTTTTTAATGGGAAATTAATAAATTATGGAAGAAAGTTCTCCAAATCCTGATGAACAGAAGAAAACCCTTTCACAGAAACAACTTCAGCCCATAGGACAGATTCAGACCCCTTGTTTCCTGACACGTTCCGGGAGTCAATCCAGAGGGCTGTTGTCCCCTAGCAGAGTGTGGGGGAGAAGAATAGGCAAAAATATGGAAGTTATAGCTGTGGGAAGCTTAGCACTTATTTTCATAAACTCTTTTTTTCCATATACTTGCCATCACCCAGGCAGGCTTCACAGCCATTCCTTAGGACCTATCTTTTAAATTCATTTTTGCCTTGCTCAGCTGATCTAACCTATCCCTAGGGAGCTCACCATCCTGCAGAGAGTTGAAATTGCAGCTTTACAGTCATGTGGGGAAGGATGCCAAAAGGAAAGGGGCACTTGATAACATAGCCAGGGCTCTGTTTTGCTCAGAGATGCAAATTGCGTTGTGAAAAAAAAATGAAGAGAAACAAAAATGAGCAAACACCTGGCAAGCATTTGAGAACTACTGTAGTTCCCCTTTTTGCTGTTTACATTCTCGTTAAGATTTCCTTATCCATACAAACTTGAGAAAACCATACACATGTAATCATTAACTCATCATTAGCAACAAAATGCAAAAATAGAGCAGTTTTTGAAACCCAAAGCACGTTACAGAATTACAAGCCACATGCATAGGAGAATTATGGCACTTTACCAAATAGCAGCCCTTTTGGAAATGGAAAGTAGTGGAGCTGTTAAACAGTGAAGCACAACACTGTGCAAGGGTTTTGGTTCAGAAAGTTTAGACTGTGATAACCAAGTGAAACTGTGTGGAGATTCTGGAAGGCAGAATGGACTAAAATTATCCAATCTGAAATGTAGCCAGCACTCTGAGGCAACCCCCTATTCCTTTGAAAAACAGGCTGGAATCTCTATTAGCCATACTGAATCTGGCTCTTAGATTTACGACTCAGATCTTTAGTTTCATCATAATAAAGTTCCATAAAACACAAACTAGTGACTGAAAAGCCTAGATGTTAGCCAACCTTAAAAATATAAAGTGCCATTGATTTATAACACACACGCATTTTAATAAAATGTTTATTTCTTCATATCATAAAAATATAGTCTTACAGTGTCTGATTGCACTTCACTGCATTGATGATACGCTTTTCTAAAGTGTGTAAAACACTTAGCCTTTGAAGCTGAGAAATTCTTCAGTGAGATGAATCATAAAACCTATCATTTATTTTAGTTGGTGGCACTTAACTGAATTTTCTGTTTTAATTTGACTTTGAAATTTGCAAGAATGGCTAAGATGTGTGTGCAGTATGTCTCATGGACTAAAAGGGTTGAGTAATTGATTGTGCTGGTAGAGAACCACTTTTAATAATTGTAAAAATGTTTAAAGTTGTAACTTCTTTAGTATTATGGTTAATAAAGCACTTGGCTTAATAAGTGATAAAATTTACAAGCCTTGTGGAGCTATAATACAATATCTTGAATTGTGAAATCTTCCATGATGAATGACTAGGGTACTAAAGAACTTATTAAACACCTGAATATTATCCCATTTTACAGTTGGAAAGTCTACACTGAGAGGTTAGGAAGAATATGCATACAATTATTACTGAAGTAGAAATACTAAAAGTGACTATATAAATCTACTAAATTAAATTTCCATATTATTAGGATATATTTGCTATTTCAGTTTGGTAAAGTGCCTTTTATCCAGAAGGATACTTACATACTTTAGAGTCAATGCATATGCAGTATAGTTATATCTAAAATTGGAATGCAGCCACTTCTGGGGTGGAAGTAAGCTCTTCTGAACAGAAACTCGATGAAAGGAGCTTAATTATCCAAGTCCTACTCCCTATAATCCCTTATACCAGTGCAGAGTACAAATGCTACAATTTGACATGGTAGCCATATACAGTCACTAGACAGGTATAAATGACACTGCACAAGGAAGAAGACAATGAGGCTCTCTACAATTGTTTTTAGGAGATGCAACAAAAAAATTTGAATATTCTGGTATTTGTATCCTGCGTGGTTCTTTACATAAAAGTTCCTTTATTTAATACCTGAAAAAAATTGGTAGGTTGCACATAAGATGTTTACAGATGCCTGGACAAAACACCTGCGCCTGAGAGAAGTTCAAGACTATCATGGCTTTTAAAGATATGACTACAACAGGAGTTAAGAGGGGGCTTAGGAGCTTGGCAGGTGACTGAGACTGCCTTTGCATCTGATCCAAAGCTCACTGAAATCAATAGTCAATAGATTTTAACAAGTTCTGGATCAAACCATTAGTGTTGACAGAAGAAAGATTCTTAGGGAATATCAGGGAAGTACAGAGCACAGTGACTAAAGCTACAGAGTATAGTATGAGTTCATGCCACTAAGCTATGCAGCAGTGACAGAAGCTGGGGCAAATGAGAGAGCACTGAAGAAACAAAGTGTAGAGCACAGAATTTGGGTATTGCGGGGGAATTTTAGAAAGCTTCTTGAATGTGATGACTTTTTTCTTGTGAACTGAACTTAGTCTTTCAGCCTCCTGTCTGAAAAAAGGAAACTGAAAAGTGTAAAAATCCAGAAAGAAAAATCTGCTAAGAGCATCAGGAAGATGGGACCTGAGGATTCATACAGCACTACCTTTAGAATATACCCAGAGGAAAAAAGGGGATCAAAAATAAATTTGTCAGGATTTTCATGCTTACTACTATAACTACTTATTCAAACTACTACTTATTTTCTCTTATATTTGTTTTCAAGAAATAGAGAATATCTTGATTCCAAATATCTTGGTATCATGATCTCAGAAGAGTAAGGAAACAATTGGATATTTTATCCTATGTAGGCTGCTAGGCTACATTCATCATATTATCTGAGTGCTTTCTCATGTAAAAAGCAATGCGACTAATGTGACATATTTCGTGTTTTGTTTAGGAGAAGCATGTGCAGTGAAGCATCTTGTTTTGTTAGGGTATTTTTAGGGGGGCAGATTCAGATTTTTTTATTTTTACAATTGATATATACATTGCTATGTGTTAATATTAGAGAAGACAAGGTCAAAGAAATATGCTTTATACTTCCATAGGAAGATGGTGAAGTATGTGATGATCCTGAACTCCTATCAGGGTTCATCTCAAAGTATGGAATCAGCTCCTGAGGAAGCCCCTTCTCCTGCATGAATGGTCCTTCACTTATATTGCAAAATCCACTGAGCCACAGGAGCCTAGATTTTGACCACAGTCTTCATTAGGGAACTTTAAGTTCTCTATTTGGTATTTAGGGCCCTGGAAACTTAGGGCCATGAAGATAAGAACTCACACGTTAAGCTTGATTCTGTAGGAAACTACTGTAGTGAAGGCAGACTTGGCAAGCTCAGGGTTTCCTGTGTCACTGATGAGATGCACTGATGCATCCTATACATGTTGGAGTTTTGCAAACACTGGAAACTTCATGCCCACATTTATTACACTGCTATAGTCTAGCCAAGAGATGGGGAAGGCATGAAGAGCTGAGGCCAGTTCACTGTCCACAGATATGGAGCAGATTCTCTCAGCCAACCGAAGATAAAAATCATTGCTTGGAAATCTATCCAGGAGTAGAGAGGTAGTTAGCCATGTTAGGCAAAAGGAAAAGCAGTGAGGGTAACTGGATCAGGGAGGCATAAGCTTTCTTAAGCAACCGCCTACTTTGTCAGATCCTACCACGTGACAAAGCATCAAAGAAGTAAGCTGTTGCCTACAAAAGCCTATGCCTTGATGAATCAGTTAGTCCCAAGGTGCCACCCTGCCCTACCTTCTACTGCTGAATGCTCTTATGTGACTGCTTTGTATTCAAAAAGTACTCTCAATGAAAGGACTGAATTGAACAACTGGGGATATACACCTACAAATCTATGACTGCATCAAGTACTGTGAACTCTTCAAAATGGTTTCCTCTTGTCATGGCATTGCTTTAGTCTTCTATGGGTGAACCTCAGCTAGCTGCTCCTCCTTCACAGACATATTTCATCCATTTACTGGCCCATCATCTGTGGTCATAAGTAGTTTAGGACAGACAGAGCCATGTGTTGTTTACATGTTGCTATCACTTGAGTCTATGCTGTCCAACTAATTTACCATATTAGATGTAGAACAGGACTGAAGAAAGAATTGATCCCTGTGAGACCTGACAAGTGAAAGGTTTACTGATAAGAGGTGAAGTTTCCCATTACTGCTCAGGAAATTTATCTGTAAGAAAGGACTCAAACCCTGTTAGTACATCACCCTGAACTCCTGCCATCTCATGTAAATCAGAGAGCAATTTCTAATGGTCAACAGTCTTAAGATACAGAGTTGTCCAGGAGGATGATTATGTCTGTCCTCTGTCAACTGATACAAAGAAATAACCCAGTTGACCACCAAGTCTTCTAGTTCTGTGTCTCATGCTGGATAGATACGAATTGTGCCAGATCTAGAAAAATTAGCATAAATTAGAAGAGGTTGCAATTGGCCTTTGCATGGATACTCTAAATGTTTGCTTTGGAATCAGAGAAGTGGCTGGAGAGTAGTTAGCTAGACATAATATAGCCAGGGTGGAATCCTTCAGTGTTGTCTGGACAATTATATGTTTGAAAAAGAAGAGAAGAGGATTTTTTTCCCCAAAGAATAAGGCATAAGTCTTTTGAAATGGCTTTGACAAGGACATGTATGGGACTCACAAGCCTTGGGTTGTGAGAGTGCCCAGCATTCTTGATCTGAAAGATCTGAACCCTTCAGTGCTGGTAGTTACTGGCTGGTGAGAAGAAATAGGGTCGGTCTATGCTGTATAAAAACAGTTCCCAGAACCATGTAATCTTTTCAGCAAGACAAGATGATAGGTACTCAGCTACATTGGCGGTTGTAGGTATTGGGACTAGAAACCATTTTCTGATTGGAATCTAACTTACTTTATGTGTGTGTATGTGTATATAACTTTTGGCTTTGAAACATAAATGGAACGTTTTTAAAAAGGGCCTTATTCTGCCATCATTCCATGCACAGACCTTCAAATGAAGTCCTGTTTCTGGAGCACTGTTTTTTCCATTGCTTTACTACTCCCTTTTTTTCTTGGCTTCCAGATATTGCAGAAAAAGCTTAGGGTTTTGCTTGATATATATCCTGCCAAAATGTCATTAGCAGCTCCTTGGAGTATTCAGCTGTAATAGTTCCCAGATAGTGTGTATTATGTTCCATTTTTAGACTTATCCACCACCACTGTCTGAGTAAAGTGATGAGGACAGAGCTGGCCTTACAATTTGTAGGGCCTCAAGCTAAAGAACAGATCTCAAAGTGCAAAAAGAGCAGGGGCCTTGAGGAAATAGTGCCATGAGTTGCTTGCTCATTTAGCCCTAGTGCCAGAATAATTAAGGTGGCAGGGAGGGAAAGTTTCAGCTGGCAGTGAATTGTCATTTCTCTTTCTAACCCAACAGTGGGAAGAAAAATAGGGCCAGTTTGTAATGTGTCATCGTTACGTAGGATTTAATGAGCTAAATTTTCAGTCCGGGTTTTGGATTTTATGTCCTTATCTGTGTGCTTGTGTGTGTGTGTGCGCGCATGCATGTGTGTATGTATGCACCTGTGTGTATGCGCATGTGTGTGCACACGAAAGCATGAAATTGAGTTTTACTGCAAACATGTTTGCATCCATGGTGCATATGAAACAACAGCGCCTCTGCAAATTGGGTAGCTGGTTAAATAACTCCTCAGTCTGTGTACAAAGAAAACAAGTGACATTTCATAGACATAGATTTCATAGATTTCATAGACATCAGGGCTGGAAGGGACCTCGGAAGATCATTGAGTCCAGCCCCCCGCCCAAAGGGCAGGAAGTCAGCTGGGGTCATAGGATCCCAGCAAGATAAGCATCCAGTTTCATCTTGAAGGTGTTCAATGAAGGCGCTTGAACCACCTCCGGTGGCAGGCTGTTCCAGACCTTGGGGGCTCGGACAGTAAAGAAGTTCTTCCTTATGTCCAGCCTGAAACGATCTTGAAGTAGTTTGTGACCATTCGACCTCGTCATCCCTTGGGGCGCTCTGGTAAACAAACATTCCCCCAGATGCTGGTGGTCACCCCTGATAAACTTGTAGGTGGCCATCAGATCACCCCTGAGCCTGCGCTTTTTCAGGCTAAAGAGCCCTAGGGCTCTCAGCCTGTCATCGTAGGGTCTGTTTCCTTGACCTCTGATCATGCGCATGGCTCTTCTCTAGACTCTCTCAAGCTTCTCCACATCCTTTTTGAATTGTGGAGCCCAAAACTGGACACAGTACTCCAGCTGCGGCCTCACTAAGGCCGAGTACAGGGGGAGAATGACGTCCCGGGATTTGCTTGAGAAGCATCTATAGATGCAAGCCAGCGTTTTGGTCGCTTTCTTAGCCGCCGCATCGCATTGCAGGCTCATGTTCATCTTGTGGTCAATGATGACCCCCAAGTCTCTTT
>NW_005841967.1:2279276-2310880 GCF_000455745.1 Alligator sinensis | reverse complement strand
TGGCTGAGAAGAGCCTCCTCCCTAGGGGGGAGAGGTGGAGGCCATCCCTTCCCAGCAGCTCGCTGCCTCTCTCGCCAAAGAGCGGGCTGTGGTCATGAAAGCCAAAGCCTTCCTGACGACACCAGCGCTGCAGTCTTTGGTTGACCACATAGATCCTCCTGTTCCTTCTCAGCCCATAGCCTGAGACTGGGAGGATCGACAAGAACACTACCTGTGCCCCCAGACCCTTAAGCCCCGCTCCCAAATCCCTGTAGCGCCTCATGACCTGGCTGGGAGTGCTCCGAGCAGTGTCATTGGTGCCCACATGAATAAGGAGCATGGGATAGTGGTCTATGGGTTTAAGGAGCTTTGGGATCCTCTCCGTAATGTCCCGGATGCGGGCCCCCGGGAAGCAGCAGACTTGCCGGGCTAAGGGGTCGGGGTGGCAGATTGGCCCCTACATCTAGAGTATAGATCAAGGGTGGGCAAAATAAAGCCTGCAGGCTGAATTCAGCTCACCAGCTGATTGGATCCAGCCTGCAGGCAGACACTCACCAATTAATTATGTTTGGCCCTGTTGGCAAGTGCCTCTCCTGTGCTCTGCATGGGGCTGAGTCCCACCCACTCCTACCTGGAGCAGTGTTAGCTGTGCTCCCAGCCTCCCCCGCCAGAGGGCGCCAGTCCCGGCTAGCAGGCACTGCTTCCAGGCAAGGCTGCTGCTGCCACTGCCCAGGGAACTGCTGGGCTCCCCCAAATTCCAGTGATTCCTCCTCCTGTCCCTGCTGCAGTCATTTGGGCAGCAGGTAGGGAAGGGAAGCTACAGTGTGCAGGGGAGTAGAGTGGGGTCTGCCTGCAGCTCATTTTGGTGCTGCTTGTGCATGGCTAGTCAGGGGAGCTTGTGGATGGAGGAGGGGGCATGAAGAAGAACAAAGGAGCTGCTCACAAAGCCCCACTGGGCAAGCACAGGACAGGCAGCTGGGATGGGAGCAGCAGCAGGAGTCAGTACATCCCCGCTAGGGAGGCACAAGGACAGGCAGGTGAGGAAGGAGCAGCAGCAGGAGCCAACGTGTACTTGGTACTGCCCTGCTGGTTAGGCACAGGGGATGGAAGCAGAAGCAGCAACAGAAGCGAGCGCAGGCTTGGCTGTAGCCCTGCCAGGCAGGTGTGGGATAGAGACCAAGAGAGCCGCTGGTACCAAGCTCAGGTCCCTGTCTCCCCCTCCCTCAACCACACACACCATCTATGCCCCTCTACACCTCCCACACACGTACACCCACACCTCCACCCCACCATATCCACACATGCACCCACACGCCCTTACACAAATCACCCCTCCACTGTACCCACACACACATCCAACAGGCCCCCACATCCCAACCACACATCTCACACCCCCACACACATCCACACATACACCCCACACACATACCCCTCTCCACACAGACACCCACACAAACCCCACCTGCACCATACCCACACTCCATCCCCCGCAAGACCCACACACACCCAACAGTCCCACACATCCCACACCTCAACCACATCTACACCCCCCCACATACATCCTGCATCCACAATACACTCACACCTCACACATACCCACACACCCCCCCAATCACATACTCCTGCAACCACTCCCCTCACCCCTCTACACACAATATACAAGTAAACTCCACCCCACTCCCAAAAGGAGTACTTCCTAGACAAGGGGAGAGACTTCCAGTGGCAAAAGTCAGAGGTTAGGGGCAGGACCTCTGGTCATTAGATAGTAATCAGGGGGCGGAGCACCTATCAAGGGGCAGGGCTACCCTTGCAGCCGTTGATGCAACACCAAAACTCATTAAGCGGCCCTCCAGCTGAAATAATTGCTCACCCCTGGTATAGATTATAATAATTTCCAAATGCAAGTAAAAACTTCTGATATATAAGACCCTGAAAATTGGGTCTTATGAATCAGTATTTCTAATGGGAGTGCCAGCTTCTCTAGAGAAAGAAATTCAGAAAGCTCTAGTGGAAAAATTCTGAGAGCTATTTATGCAAGTGCCATCTTGTGCAAGTGGCAGGAGAGTGATAAAACCACTGGCAATGACTGACACCTGTGAAGACAGATAAGATGTAACCCTGCTTCCTTTCTGTTCTGTTAGGTGATTAGTACTAGAAGCACCACAGACTATATTCTTTTAAAAGTGCAGCAAATACCACCTCTGACTGGATTCTTTAGGTACAATGGAAGCATTTACTTGCCTCTGTATTTTACAGGTTAAATGCTTCTAGATACTTCCAACAGTGCATAGACCCTCCACATCCTTTCACATGACAATGGCTAATACAGCTACAATATAGACCCCAAAAAACAGAATACTAGTCCATGTTAAAACCCGTGTCTAATAATAGCAACAGATAACCTATGAAGTACTGAGGCACTGAAGTTTCAGTGACAGGTAGGCACAATGTAACAACAGTTTCCTAGATGGAAACCAAACTTAAGTATTAATACTTGCAGATGATATGCTGCCAACCCTACCTTACCGCACACCACCAAAATATAGTACTGCTTACAGAATGGGAATACAATCAGGAGAGACAGAACTATCAGTCTCATAAATGTACCAAACAAAATGGCTTGATTAATTTAAAACCAAGGAGTACAGATATTGGATATTTACCTCTTTAACAAATAAGTTTTCTGCTTTTTGTACTGCATCTTCAGGTACAGACAGGGAGAGTGTCCTTATTTCCCATGGAATTGTATCTATCTGAGAATAAGCAAACAACGAAAACGTTAGCTAGAAAATTTAAGGAAAAAAATAAACACTCATGTGCATAGAGGGGTTAAGAACATGTTTCTGTTCTTGTTTGCCTTCTGCCCCCACCATTCATGTCCTGACCTCATCTAACTATGTGTAAATAAGCAGCTTCCATTTGAGTAATTTTAAATGTATGGCATACATTATATAGGTCAGTACAAACATAGTGGAAATTTCCAGTTATCTCTTCATTTTGTTTGGGTGCGACTGAACAACTGTCAATATCTAGTCCTGGCAGTATTTTGTTTCTTTTGAACAGCTGTGACCATGTGTATGTTCACTGTTACCTTTTATGCCATCCAACTGCACCTATTACACAAGCAACTTTAGATTTCCCATCTAAGTATCTATTTGACTCATCCATTATGATCAAAATGAAACCCTATATTGTCCTAGGTCCATGCAGTTTATTCTTTTAAAAGCATTAAGAAAATAAAGTTGGGGTAGAAAAAATTATTAGGATATTAAATTCTGTGGCTGTATTTAGCCATAGTGAATGTCTATGATCTTTATTGGTTCAATGCTTCACTGAAGGGCAGTTCATCTAAAAAGTCAGTAGTATGTATGTATAGATGTCCATATTACATGGTATTTATAAACCCCAAATTACAAAACAGTCCTGAGAATTTTGCTCATATGGAGACCCTGACTTTATCAGGGGGCTGTCTACTCAATTCAGAGCTCCTTGGTGAATCAGTGGTCTGTTAACAGAATCAACAGCCACTCTGCCTACCAGCCACCGAGTTCTTAAATCGAAGTCCCATGATATCATCATTACTAAAGACCATATGCTATGCAAGATAATGATGTGGGTGGAACAGGTGTGGCTAGTAGAACTGAGGGCTGAACACCCTATTCTGCACCTAAGAACATTAGCATTCTGGTGACGTAGCTATAATGGTAAACCCAAACTCTTCTACTTAGTCAGCAGTGGAGCTGGTTTTTAGTGAAATTCAGTTACCACAGACATTCTACGGAAGAGAGAGTTTTGAATTATTTTACCAAGGCCAATCTTGAATAAACCTTAGGATTTATATAGTGCTTCTCCACCAAAAGATGTTAAGGCATCACACACAAACAACTATGCATTATTTTTCCCCATTTTGCAAGTAGAGAAACTGAGGCATAAAAATTAAATCAAAGTCGCATAACAAGAAAATGGAAGAGAAAAAAACAGCCCTGGTCAGCTGCTTGCCAGACAGGGGCTCTACTTACTGTACAACATTGCCTTTCAGTAAACCTGTACTGTGCATATGGGACTGGAATGCAGCAATACAAAAATTCAGCAAGAAGCGGGCTTGGGTTATGAATTATAGATTTAAGTGAGCTTGACCAACCAGTATGTTAAAAAGCCTTTAAAATTTGAAGGAATGCAATAGACAATTTACAGAGAACTGGGACATCAAGATTTTGTGTAAGATTATATTTAAAAGTTTTAAAAGCAGCAATGAACTTCCCTTCTGAGAATTAGCTGTTTTCAGACCACTAGCTCAGTCTTGCCACAAAAAAAACCCAAAACACACTTCCTGTTCATAGTATAAACTCTTTGATGACTACTTTTATAAGTGAAATGTTTTTAAGGTGTATCTATTATTGCAGTTGATTATGGCATCTTTTGCTTCTGAGAACAACTGAGTTAAAAACAGTTTTAAAGGACATGAAAATGAAAGCCCAGCTTTATAAAATTCTGTATTAATAGATGTGTTTTTAATACACACATACAAATAGCATGCAAGCATGGTAATTAAGTGTACAAATTAGGGGCCCAAGCCAATGCCCAGAGAAAGCCTTCCTACTGACTGCAAAGGACACTTGATTTTCCCCAGGCTTACATACCTAGTTGCCAGGATGATGCACTAGTGTGTGTGCAATTCTATTTGTGCAACTGTATACAGAGTTCTAAAAATCTGGCAAATAAAGTTTTCCTACTTCTAATGACAATTTGTGGAGACATTCAGGCAAATTAATTCATGCACATACCTGTCAGCCTCAGGGTTTTGATTACTTACAGAGAGCAATTAAGTTAAAGTTAACAATTTTCTCTCTAACTGCATAGAAGGTCAAATGCAACTACTGCTTCATATTAATGACTGATTGGGGATAGTATTTTCAAAAGTGCCTAGATCCCACTGACCAAATCACACTACTACTAACCCCTAGCCCAGTTTTGTCTAGTAAAGTTAAAACATTTCCTGCCTCAATATAGTCTTAACAGCAAGGTACAGACATTACACTTTTACCAGTATAAGATATTGAAATCTGGTTTATACCCATAACAGAACAGAAGTTCGGCACATAAAACTGGTTATACCCATAATAGAACAAGAAGTTCAGGACACAGACTGGTTTAAAAATAGCAGAACCTGGTCTAATTTGCCCCCCCCCCCCTCCGCCAAGGCAAATGTGTGTTCTGTTCATTACCAATCTAAACTATGCTGCTTACAAAACATTGTGTAACTTAGATCTGTTCTGCCTTAGGCTTTTCTAATGTCTGTACCTAGCTCAGTAAAGAAAACTGATTAATTCCTGTTCTCATCTAAATAAATATATATACAAACAGTAAAGAATAAGGCTGACACCTTTAAGGGTATAGTCCAATGTGTGTTGGACTATATAACACAAAGGAGTAGTGTTATATAACAGTAGGTTGCCTCCATCTCAAGACTCTTCTTCCATTATTTTGGAGACGCACTTTAAGGTGTTAGCCTTATCTTTCCTGACAGTATATCTATTTACTTAGATGAGAACATGAATGAATCATTTTTCTTTATTGAGCTTGAATCTGACCCTTAACATATATGAACACATGCAAAAATTAGTTCTTTTAAGAGATACATGGAAAATAAGCCCACATATCTCTTAAAAGGTCATATTTCAGGATAGGATTTTCAAAAATAACATAAGTGATTTGGGAGCTAAGTCCTTACCGAGTGTCAGTGACACTTCTGCTCCTGATTTAGGCACTTTTCAAAATCTCACACATGTCCTTAAACTATAGTATTAGAATCTTCACTTTACAGCTTCAAATCATGTATTCAGTATTATTTATGTAAGATAAGGGATATCCTTAATTGATACTTAAAAAAAAAGAGTTAACAAAATGCAAAACAAAAGAGGAACAAAAACTTTCACATCCTGTAGAATTAAATGAACTTTCACATTTTTTATATTAGTGTCTCTATTAAATCTACACTATATGTATTCTACTCTACATAGGTTTTTTGCTCGGAGTTAAAGCACAGCAATTTCATAAAGACAGTGAAGAATCCTGCCTGCTGTTCCTATAAGGGGAATTAAAGTAATCCACTTCATGAAGTTAGTAAGAACTCTGGAGGGTGCTCGGTGAAGTCAAAGGTGGTTCTGGCACAAAGGATAGCCCAGGACAAGGGCAGAGAATGTCCTTGAAAAGGGTATTAAGATGGGGGCTCAGACAGAAAGAAAGCTGTCTTGAGGCATGTGTGAAAATAGATCAGAACAAAGATACAAACAAGGCCAAAGCTCTGAAGGGCCTTAGTGGTGAAGATGTGAGGCTTGAATTTAACTCAGAAAATGAGGAAAGAATCTGATGATGAGGAGCTGGAAAAAGGAGCAGCATGTCCATTGCATAATTTTCCCAACAGCATTTTTAGTGAATCAGAAGGTGTAAAACAAGCCCGACAGCCAAAGCTAACAGGGGTCAAGGAAGAAGATGACCAGGACTGGCTGAAGGAAAACTTCTAGCAGGATGGACTGATTTTGGAGGTGTAACCTCCAGCATTTCCAGCAGGGCACAGATACAGCACACACTTCCAACAGTAGAAATTTCCATTGTACATCTCACAGCACAGCAGCAGAATTTTCAGTTAGCAGCATTTATCCATTTGTGTGATCCAAAGGCAGGCAATGAGTGGGGCAACAGACAGAAAGAGTGAACCACTTGTTCCACAGGGTAATGGAGTAAATAACTGATTGTGGGTGGGCAGAAGAGCCAATGGATAGAAGTTCTGGGACCAATACAAATCAGTAACAAGCAAGGGAAATGAACCACAAGGACCAATATGACTCGCTTACTGGTGTCATTTTGATAATTCTGTAATTGTGTTTTAGTAACAATATATATGGTGTTACTCTCTCCATGTACGAAAGAAGAATGGACCCAGTGGCCACCCTGAAAACTGTGAAAACAATTGTAGGGCTGGGGAGGGGAACTGAGCTATCAGGCTCAGTTCTTTTCCCCAGCCCGATCACAGCGCTTGGGAGGGGAACTGAGCCCCGGCTCGGTTCCCTTCCCTTGCGCTGTGATCGGCTTCCTGCACCCCGGGGGCGGGAGACGGGGAGAGCCAGGGCTGCATTCCCGGCTGCTGCTGGGAGCGCAGCCTTGGTTCTTCCCTGTCTCCCACCACCTCACTGCTGGCTTCAAAACTTGAAATGTTTCAAAACTTTTGAAACATTTCGACTAGCTTCATTTTGTTTCGAGGCTGTTTCGAAGCCCTTTGTTTCAATTCGATTTTGCTGTTTTGAGCTTGAAATGTGTTGAAACAGTGTCGAATCGAAACAGCCGGATAAATTTCACACAGCCCTATTGCCATGTTATCTCCCCCTCTCATGGGAGTATTGTGGCAAAAAAATGTTAAAGATCATAGAAAGAAGCATTTAAGAGGGAATGCAGGAGCAAACCCCTAGGGAGCTATGCTGCTTTACACCAACTGGACCATATCACTTTAATCTATGTATTGAGTTAACATATTAGGCAAATTATAAATATCGAATACTTACTAAAAAGTGAACAAACTCCTTAGACATTTTGCTCTCCCTGTTAAACTATTTGGGTTTGTTTTATTTTGAAAATACATAAGCACCTAGTTCACATGATGGACTGACAAACTAAGTGCAAATCAGGGCTGGGTGAGAATGGATTTGTAGATTCACAGAGACAAAGCACTTCTAATCCTAATAATAAGGTCCACAAATTCTTAGGGCACCTATTACACTATATAACATTTTGAGACAGACTAATCAAAGAGCACCCTAAATGAGCCAGACCTGAAATATAAGCAGGGAATATAGAAGGGATTAGAAGAAGATAAGAAGGGATATAGAAATAGCTACAGAAGCGAGAGTCCAAATATCTCTTAAAATAAAAACAAGAACGTGGAAAACGAAGCCAGTCAACGAGCAAAAAGGCTTCCATGATTCTCCTTCCATCTGAACAAATTACAAATGAGAAAATTACAGTAAGTTTAAAGGGGGCAGGGTGGGGCAAACTAACATGTGGTAACCTCCCATGAATCTACTCTTAACCTGTGGTAAAATGAAGTGAAAACTAAACCAATGTCATCCTGTCTCATGGAATGCTAATCTGCCCCAGCCGAGCTCTCACTTACCACAGGGTAAGGGAGTGGGTACCCACACAACTGGCGTGCATCAGCTGTTTCACAGTAAGTTCTCGTACTCCTTAAACTTACTGCAATTAGTTTATTTATCCATGCCTTTGGCATGCTTAGCTCAATTTATTTTCACTGAATTATTTCTGATTTTAGTTGGTGTAGCTGAAAAGAATTCAGCTCAGGCAAATAACAGTCAGGATTAGCTATGAAATTGAATTTTGCATTACAGAATGCAACTGTAATGCATCTGTCTACTGTATAAAATGGCTCTGGGAATCAACCATGAAATGGGAAAGCACTCTCTTAAATTCTCTCTCTCTGTCCCACAAGCAAAACAAATCCGGTTAACTTTGAGAAAGGAAATATACCCATTTAGCCAGCAAACAAATAAACAGTGAATTAGATTATGATGGTGCAACAGGATGCCTGGAGTGTTGCAAACTGCCCTGCCAAAAACCCCAGTGTGGTAGATAGTGCTGGTCAGAAATTCTCTGACAGCACACACTTTTTTTTCAATTACAGAAACCTGATCATCAAAATCAAACTTTTTTTTTTTGAGACAGCTTGAGTCAAAAGAAATTGCAACAAAACAAAACAAACCAGGCAAGGTTCCAACAGCAATCTGTCTGGTTTTCTGCCAGCTCACTCATCTGACTCCACAACAGTGTGCCTAGTAGGTTCCTAGGAATTCCAGGTTTCCAGCTCCTTAGCAATCTGCCTGATAGACTGACGGGGAACTGAAAGCACTGAAAGCCCCCAACTATATTAGCTACTTCTGAACTTTTCTGTCTGCTGCTGAAGAATGGGCATCTCAGGACTCCCAGCTCCTTTGATGAAATGCCATCATACATTTCATAGACATCAGGGGCTGGAAGGGACCTCGTGAGATCATCGAGTCTAGCCCCCTTGTCATAGGCAGGAAGTCAGCTGGGATCAAGTGACTCCAGCAAGAAATACATCCACATGTTTTTTGAAAGAGTTGAGAGTAGGTGGTTGCACCACCTCCTGGGAGGAAGTTTGTTCAGACCCTGGGCACTCGCACCGTAAAGAACCTTTTTCTTATGTCTAGTCTAAATCGGCCTTCCTGCAGTTTATGGCTGTTAGACCTTGTTATCCCTTATGGAGCTCTGGTGAACAGCTGTTCTCCCAGGTCCTGATGTACCCCTCTTAGATAATTGTAGGCTGCCACCAAGTCCCTCCTGAGCCT
The DNA here is from genome assembly GCF_000455745.1 of Alligator sinensis. Lineage (NCBI taxonomy): Eukaryota > Metazoa > Chordata > Crocodylia > Alligatoridae > Alligator > Alligator sinensis. The sequence goes on along the minus strand of NW_005841967.1, from coordinate 2,301,524 downwards.
TCTCTTTTTCAGACTGAAGAGTCCCAAATCCCTCAGCCTTTCCTTGTACAGCCTGCCCTCTAGGCCTTGGATCATAAAAGTGGCTCTCCTCTGGACTCTCTCAAGATTTTCAACATCCCTTCTGAAGTGGGGGGCCCAATACTGGATGCAGTACTCCAGCTGCAGTCTCACCAGGGCCGAGTAAAGCGGGAGGATGACTTCCCTGGTTTTGCTTGAGATGCACTGGTGGATGCAAGCCAGAGTTTGGTTTGCTTTGCCAGCCACAGCATCACATAGATGGCTCATATTCATCTTGTGGTCAATCAAGACCGCCAAGTCCCTTTCAGTCGTGGTGCTAGCGAGCGTAGCACTGCCAAGCCTGTAAGTATGTTGAAGGTTTTTCCTACCAAGGTGCAGCACCTTACACTTCTCTACATTGAAGGCCATCAGGTTTTGGTTGGCCCACCTTGAGAACATGTCCAAGTTGGCCTGTATCCCCAGCCTGTCCTGTGGTGTGACCACACTCCCCCATAATTTGGTATCATCTATGAACTTTGCCAGTTCGCATCTGACTCCCGAATCCAAATTGTTAATGAAGACGTTAAAGAGTACCAGCCTACGTACCGAGCCCTGAGGGACTCCACTAGTCACCCTGTGCCATGCTGATTTGCTCTAATCAACAGTTAGGGTTCAAATCATACCCACCTCCTGAAAGCCCTGACTCCTCAGTTTGTAGCTCTTCTACAACCTGGGCTCACTAGGGCATATGACTCAAAGGGATTCCACCACGCAGAGGGCCTGGGAGTCAGGGACCCCAGTGCTTCTAGAATTTCAAACTTTCTGGGATTTGTCCCTTATTTTTTAAATGTGAAAATCCAGGTGGATTTACTTTTATCTGCATAGCCTGAATCGTGGTAACAGGGGTTTGAATAAATGCCAGACAGCCAGCATCAGTGATCATAGGCTGTTCGATTTCAATAGCTAAACTTATTAATTGAAAGAGAGTTAGAATGATTCCAAAGTACATTATAAATCAGTATATGTAGAGTTTGGCTAGAGCTGAGTGAAACAAATAGAACTGTGGTACCCTTGCTGTTGGCACCAAACAAGTAGGTAGAACGAGACAATGTATGTCGTGAGATTTTGAAATCCCTGGCTGATGACTGATATTTTAAACTGGTTCTTGTCTTGAAAAGTGTATGTGTGTTTATATGTATGGGAATGGGAAGCAGATAGAAAGAGGAATTAAGACACGTGAAACAGCCCCTCTATGATCTCTGCCTGTTCCACTACCACTAAATATTAATACTGTAACATTGACCATAAATCACATTTGTACCATACTTACTGAAAAGTCATCATTGGGGAAAAACAGGAGATCTTTTAGAGGATAATCCTCAAAGTTTCTTTCAATCTCTGTGATGACAGCTTCATAATCCAAAGGCTCCAAAAATTTGGGTTTATCCTGCTGTGACAGAAAGATAAGAAACAATGTTACGTCTCAACTCTTGTATTCTCCTTGCATTTATTAACTGCACCATTTTCCATTACTCTTTGTACATTAAGGTATTAATGAATTTTGTTATGTATAGTCACATAATGTAGCTGCTGAGCTGAGCACATCCATGTTAGAACACCGTACGAGAGCCAGCATGACCCGTCATAACATTCATTTTCAATCTGATTATTTCCTAATAATCTGTCTGCTCTGGAGGTAATAGTAAAGACCATCACAGTGTCCTGCAGCATTGTAGAAACCTATTCATTATACTCAGGAATTCTTTTTTTAAAAAGAACTATTTCAACTGAAAATAGACAATCTTATTGTGAGTGACTCTGTTGCAAAATGAATTACTTACTTTAATTTCAATTATTTCCATTAGCTGAATGCTAATTCACTCCCTTGCCCTTTTTTGCACTGACACTTCTTAAATGCTGGTAGCTTGCTAGGAGTAAAAGTACCACTGCACTGTTTTACTTGGCAGTAACCCAGTTTCCCTTTCAGGATAAACTATTTGGCATTCAGCCTCATGGTTTCTCCTGTCAGGAGACGGATTATTCCTTGGTAAACCACATCATAATAGCATGATTATTGCCTGAGGGGGTGGTAGAATGAAAAGAGCTCAATGGTAACAGCCAGATAAGAGGTAAATTCAAACTACCTCAATATATAGAACAAAAATAGAAATGAAAGAGCCCACCAAGAATTCAGGCACACTTTCACAGATAAAAAGCTCATGCATTAGAGACAGAATGAGAGACAACATCCGTCTAATTCTAAGAGTCTCTTTTTTTTAAGTAACAAAGCAACAGAAGGGAAAAGAAAGGTCAGAAAGCACTGTCACACATGACTTTTTCAAAGAAAATTCATGCAATATGTTGGTCACCATTAGAAAAAAATCCACACAACTGTCATAATATGCAAGACCTGGTAGCACACAGCATTTTCCGTAAACCAAAACAGAATTCTCAGAAAGAAAAATTTTCCCTACTTATGAAACTGGTTTCTCCAACAAAGTATTTGACATTTTGCATCAACGAGTCTTTCAACTTGCTCCATTGACATCCATGAAACTTCTTCCCAGCTCAGTATTTCCCCCACTTTGATAAATTGGATTCTTCTGTAGCTTTTCAACATAGATATTAAAAATGTAAACAATAATAATGGACCTGGGCATCAGGGACTACCATATTGGGATCTAAAGGTACCTTAGGAGGGTACCAGATTGTTGAATAGTTTAGCTTGGAAACCTAATTTATAGGTAGGGAAATTTTTCTTTTCTATTCCAATTCATGCAATAGCTGGATCCAGTGAGCTTCAATGATGCCCAATAGTTTGGGAGGCCTTTACAAAGCAGTAACAGCTGGCAGTAACAGCCTCCCGGAAAAGCATCTGCTTAAGTCAAGATTGCAGGCACCTTCTCTTTTGAAAGATCTTATTAAAAAATAAGCATCATTAGATTTATCTATTTTAGCTGTTCTTTATTTGATCTGCAACAATCTCTGATAACAGTTTTACTGCCCATTTTCAAGTGATGACTTTCACATGCATAATGGGGCAAAAAAAAGAATTGTTCTAAATGATATTTAGCTTAGGCTGTATCTGTCTCTTTTCCAGAAATGGGGAAGGGCATTTTGTGCCCCAAAACTTGTTTAACATCTTTACTGAGTATGAAATGGGTCTAATAAAAGGTATCACTAGACATGTCAAAAGGTAGGTAAAGGATAACCCCTGGCAATACTAAGCAATGATTTGGTCAAAGGCCACCTCTTCAGTTCATGGGAAGACCAATCCACAAATGATGCTTGGAAAAGGACTGTGAGACACTATATGAGGAAATCATACAAGACCATACAAGACTATCCATCGTCTGGAAACCTTTGAGACTAGATGTGAACTACTTACTGTGACCCTACAGACCATGGCTTGAGAACCACTGGAGTAGGAGACAGGCAAAAACTTAGAAGACCGAATTCTTAGAATGATTTGAAAGGCAGACTGAATTGGGAATAAATTCTGGGACTTTTCTGAGAACCACTAAATGGAAAAGGAAAACTACCTCCAATTCACCTGTACAAAGGTGAGAGAGAGAGACCAGGGGTATAATGGCCATAGGCTCAAAAAAGAGGATGGGAAATGCTGGAACCTAAATTTTGATTCTATGGTGGGACTGCAGGATTGAAGTGTTAGTTTCACGCAGCAATATAAGTCAGTGGCAGAAATGTGTCCCTGGAGAAGGCCTGAAAAAATCAGGTCCAACTTTGATTAATGAACTCTAGGTTCAAAGTTATTGTAACTGCCTTGGGTGTGAAGTTTCTGTCTACACTCCCTTAAGGAAAAAAAAATCACCCACATTCTAGTCTATGGTTTGGAAGTAACTGTACAAAGAGCTAGCAGCAAAAAGACTGCAGCCACAACAGGAAAAATGTCACGTAGGTAGATGATTGATCACTCTGCCCAACAAGTTAAAAAAAACAAGAATCCTTTTGGTCCACACTGTTTCTTAAGTAGGGACACAAATAGGATGGCGATGACTGCTGACTTTTTAATGCAATCCATATAATATCTATTGAGTTTATTGAGCTGTCATTAAAATCAATGAAAAGATTTTCACTGATGTCAGACGATGACATAATTTTAAAATTTGCTTTTATAAATTGTATGCTGATTACCTTATGTCCCTAGTCTTGAACTCCTATTGTATTCTAAAAACCAGTCAGAAACTTCCTTTCAGAACATCTGACAGTGTAGCTATTCCAAGGGATCAAAAACCTGGAGTCAGGTTTCAAAATCATAAGATTTAAACACTTTTTAAATCTGGAGTTCATTTGCTTAATCATTTTAGATTCATTTTACAGGAAAGCAGTTGAAATCATGATGGTAAGAATTTCCTTCTTAAAATATAATTTAAAAAAATTTTAAACTTATTTATTTTTTAAAGATTTTCATGCAAACACACAATTCTAACAATTGGAGCTTTCTAAAAAACACCAAATCCAAGGAAACAAATTATCAAATCATGGGTGTTAGTCGCACTGAATTTAACTTTACTGCAGAGGTAACTGGCACTCAGAGGATTTGGTAAGCCTAGCCCAGATCCTGTAACATGGCTACACCAGGGTTACTATGTGCTCACGGTTTCTGCACTTGCCCTTGTGTCTCAGGATATATCCAGCAGATGCTCTGGGATTATTTTCCAGTCAACTCTATAAAATTTGGAAGCTATCGTTCAGGGGAACTATGGGAACTGACAGAGCGCAGATTTAGGCTGGACATCAGGAAGAATTTCTTCACGCTAAGGGTTACCAGAGTCTGGAATGGGCTTCCAAGTGAGGTGGTGCTCTCCCCTACCTTGGGGGTCTTTAAGAGAAGACTGGACAAACACCTGGCTGGGGTCATTTGACACCAGCACTTTCCTGCCCAAGGCAGGGGGTTGGACTCAATGATCTATTGAGGTTCCTTCTGATCTCAGAAAATCTATGAAACCTATCAAATCTATGAAAGGCATTGAAGGGCTATTGTATACACCCCTCTGCCCCCTTTGCAAAGGTAGAAACCTTTCAGGCAGAGTGAATGTGAAGCTCAGATTTTAAGCTCTATGCCCCACTCATGCAAGTCAGCCAGGGCTCAAAGCTAGTAAGAGTGTTTCCTGTGTGAATGGTAAGGGGGTTTTGGCTAGGACCTTAGTTAACAATAATGGGAAAACACACCCACTGCCTCCTTACTATGAGCCTAGTGCGCAAAGAGCCAATTGTGTAAATTATAGAGACTGGAGAGGCAAATTTGCTAGCATTTAAATCACTGAGAAGGAACCCAATATAAAACCTGGGGAAAGAATACATACACATGCTGGGTTACAACTCTTTTTGGTATAAATTTTACATTCACTTTGGACAAACCCACATTTAAAAAATAAGGAAAAGCATGCAAGATATAAAGAAGAAATAAAGTGTCATCTACAGCAGCTGCTTAAGAGGAAATGCAAAGTAAAAGTGGAAAATACATGCCCAGTGAATCATAGTGTATGTTTCACACATGCATTCATTCTCCTGTGTTATGGCTTCCCAACCCACTCACCCCTCTCCCCACACACATGCCAGAATGTTGATGCCTCTCTGGCAAGAATCAACCTTTCCTCAGGCCTACACAAATCTGCTAAATTGTATTGCCAGTGAGCAATATGAAACATCACAGACTGGTCATCCTAATGCAGTAGCATACTGAAATGATTTGGGGACTTCTACAGCACTACGGGCATTCCCTGAAGTGTGGAGCATTCCTACAAAATTCAGTGTGTGTTATGTTATTTCCCTGTTCTCCATCCAACCACATGGCCAGCATGCAGTGGCATGGAATTATTTTATATCTGGAAATCTCTGTGGGGTTAAAAATGGATGCCAAGTATAACCCATGCCCCTTAAAAAAGCTAAGCCTCAAGGTCACAGAGACTGTACACTGGAATCACTGTGGAGCGGGAAGAGAAACAGAACACATTCAAGAGATTTCATTATGGAAGAACTGCTGAGCATTACCACAACCAGGGCTTAGTTTTCCTTACTCTCACAGATGTTAGGGGATTTAGATGCTAGAAAGAACGTGCTACAGAAAAGCCTTGGGCAGAGAGGGGAAGGGAGTTGTAGAGTGACAACATGTACACAGTTTCAGCAAATCTCCTTGCATTTCCTCGTTCTCTAGGATGAAAAGCAAAGAGAATTCTATTTCTAGTCAAGACAGAAATCTTAAAATAAAATGTTAAGGATCAAAAATCAATCCACCATATACTGTAGTATTGCTGCAACACAAGGTTGCAGATTACCAATAGGGCCTATAACTGCTGCACAGCGTCCTGATGTTGTAACATTGCATCACAGCATTGTAGCCTAGCACAAGAAAGACAATCAAAATGTAGTTGTCATCCACTGATCTTCATAAAGGGCCATTTCTATCAATTAATACACTGTTGCATTTGACTTTTATTTATTTATTAAATCAGCAGAGAAGTTACTGCCAATAAAGAATGCACTGCTTGATTTTTTTTTCATCATCATGATGCCTTTCTTTTCTACCATCTTTTGAATATGCAATGAAGTTAGGAGGAAAGAGAAACTAATGTTTTCAATAATTACTAGCAGACTTTTCACTGAGACATTTAAATAACTATGCTGATGTTTTCTCAAAAATGTTACACTAAGATAAGCAGGGACAAAGAACTTTTGGGACAAATGTCATTTTTTCCTGTGCCATGATATTATACCAAGAATCTTTAAAAGATGTACCACTTGCATTTTGAGGATTGTAAAGAGTACATATTATTCTAAAATGCAAAGAAAACCTTGTTAGTAATTCTCATGATTTAAAATACTTCATCCTCTTTAACATGCCTTGGTTCATGCCTCAGTTTTCCTTCATCCACTAAAGAGAGAATAATGGGCATCTGAATTCCTGACATCAAGTGTTAGCGCATATTAAGCTCATGACTTCCTTCTATGCTGATTCCAGCATCCTGATATATTAAGAGCTCTGTCTCTTCATGAATGCTAAGAGCATGCGATGTGAATACTAACTCTATATAGTCAATAGTTACGATTTGGCAAAGCTTAACATTGATGCATTCTGCATTTGTGATGTAAAACCATCACTATTTTAGCTAGTAGTTTAGTTGATCCTTAAAAGAAGGGGGCTGACTGCTCTGTTTTCTTGTCATAGGCAGAGTGAAGCGCTGAAGTTAGGATTAGTGTATTTCTCCCTAATGCTGCTTGCAGAGATTTGTAAACGAGCATGGTTGATTTAAAGCTTTAACAACCATAGGATTGTCTCTCCTGAATTTAACTTGTCTGTTTCTTTTGGAAAAGGACCAATTAGGCAATCTATGTGCCAAGACTGTATTACACTGGATTGGATTTTTATAGTGCTTTTTATATTCTCTCTCTCAAATGAGTAATAAATTACATTAGCTGCACTCGAATGGCCATGTGAATATAAAAAAGGCACTCACCAACACTCTGCCTACTATCACAATCACTTACAACAGCACCATTTAGTATGCATCCAGAGAAAGAGTATTTTTTACCACAATGGACATTTCCTTATTCTTTTTGAATAGTATCAAGAGATCTTTAATGTGCACCTGAGCCAATACCAGAAATAGGGATAATCTCTATTTAATTTCACATCTGTAAAACAGTGCACTGCACAAAAACTTTTCCAGTGCTGTATTGCTTAATCAGCACTAAGTACAATCCCACCTCGTAGTATGAGACCTAAGCCCATATGCTTCTCGTCCAGATACAACAGTATTACTTTCCCAGCAATAATGACCAAAAATATCCACATAATTGATTTTACAGGAGGAGATACAGTAGATGGCTCGCCTAAGGCTGCAAAGCATGTCGGAACATTATGTGTTGATACTCGTACCAATCTGCTTCATAATTATGGGATAAAATGATTTGTATACCATCTTCCTGAAGCAATATCTGTTTAACTGCTGGGGAAATGAGGAAATGATGCAACTGAGACTCCTAGTCTCTTGACAGCCATTCCAGGCAATGTCCTAAACCTAAAACCTAAATTGAATCCCAACTCCTGGTACCAATCGGAAAACATTATAATAAAATGCTATTATTTTCTAATGTAACTAACCAATTAATGTTTTTACAGTTACCGACTATATAGCATACCATATTTATCAAAATACTTGTAAGACGTTATTTTTTAAAGTGCAGGAAAGGGAGAAAGAAAGTCAGAAGGTAAAGTCAGATAATTACAAAGCACAGAATTTAAGCAACTGGAACACAGGAACCTGAACTGGAATATGGCCAGGATGTTAAAATACACTCAGCATACCCATGAAAAGTGCCAGAAGATTTCATATCCATAAGTGGTCAGGACCTTTATTTTCTGTCTTATTGGAGATAGGGTATGTCTAAAAATCACTGTCCATATTAATATCTGCTGAAGCACTAAAACCATACTGGCTTACAACATAAAAGCCCATTTACTGAACTAACAATATCAACCAATAATAACTCAATTTGTGAGAACAAATTAAATCAATGATAAGGATGACATTGCCTTATACTACTCCATTGCTTCTTGTATTATAAAACAAGCATCATATTTTATGGGATTTTATTGTGGTGAATTACTGCATCTGGCATAATATGCCATTTTACATTACTACGTTATTTATAAGTGTAGATAACAGTATTCCACCAGGATTGGCCTATTTGTATCTTGTCCTTCTACCAAGCATGTCAGAATTAAAGCTGTTAAATATTTACGACTCCATGATTTTTGTAAATTGGGATAACACTGAATATTACTCCTGGCATTAGCGGTGCTTGCTATGTAGGATTTGCAGCAACTTCCAGGATGAATCTGTAGATCCAAAGGGATGAAGACCCAGGTAAGTGCCTTGGTTAACAATGATGGGAAGAAACACCCACTGACTCCTCACTAAGAGAAGGCCAAAAACAATAGAGTTTCTAGATAGTCATCCAACCTCTTGCCTACTACATGGGCAGAGTATGTACCTCTGTACCCTCTGGTTACTATATAACAGTATAGCAGCTTGGCTTTTGGGAAGGAAGGATATTCCACTGTGAGCAAATTAAACTGGGAAAGGTGTATGTGTGAGTATGCATGCATCAGTTCCTCTCAGCTAAATAGCTGTCAACCAGTGTGAAGCTAAATGAATGGGTAGGGTGGCTCCAGGCAGTTTCTGGCTGATAGCTTCAAAAGGAAATTTGCACCCAGAAAATGGAGAACGTGCTGCTGCCAAAAGGGGATTACAGTTCCCCCAACAATCGATTCTCTGGTGACTGAGCTTGGAGTAGCAAACATTCTTCCCTAATGATGGCCAACCACTCCCTCAACCCAGGTAGTTGACAGCCGTCTTCCCCTACCCTCTTCCCCATCTTGCTATGACTACTTGGAAGCCTTTAAGGGTAACTTTTTCATCACAAGCACAGGAAGAGAGACAGTATTTGTGGAGATGGCATAGGTGAATGGGAGGGAAGCAGAGCATTCATATACGGAGTAACAATATGCTATTCCTTCTTCTCACTTCTATATGTTAGGTATCACCATCCATATGTCCATTCAACCTGCTATACATACAGCCATCTTTACAGTCATGCTACACATACCATAAAATCTATTTGAGATTGGCTCCACAGTAATTAAGTTGGTTATATTTAGAGCTGGTCAGAAATCTTGAGAGAACTTTGTTTAATCAAAAAATGGTGACTCTTTGAGACCAAAGAATTTTGTTTCAAACATCTTGGGTTGGACAGATTTACTGGATGAAAGTCTGGGCTCCACCTAGGGTGGCCATCGAGGTACCTCAAGTATAGAGAACAGTTGCATTTAGTGCAACTGTCCCCACCACCGTGAATGTTGCATGCCTCCCGAGGCTGGCGGTGCGGGGCATGGCTAGCTCTCACAGGCAGCTGTGGTGGTGTCAGCAGCGGGGTAGGGTGAGGGGGTATGCTGAGCAGTGAAAAATAGAGGACATAAAGTTTCATATCAATAGAGGGCAGAAGACCAGAAAACCGGACTGTCCTCTATAAAACTAGATGAATGGTCACCCTAGCTCCATCAGAACCCTACCTGGATTCCTGGTTGATCTCCCCCAGGGCTGAAGACCCAGAAAGCTGTGGGATACAGCACTGGAACATACACACCTAATGGATTTGCCTCTGGGACAGGGACTCTGGCTGCTACCTGCAATTGTTTGGGTAATTTATAGTGAAACAGAAATCCCAGCTCAGTCAACTCCAGTTTAAAATGGTATCAGTTACTAGAGAGACTAAATGAAACCTTAAGAAAAAAAAATAATTTGTTAGGATGCTCAAGAGTGTTAAAAATATATTTGACTCTTTTAAGACCTCAGCCTGCATCCCCTACTCGGGCAGAATTCCTTCTGAAATCAATGGAAGTTCTGTCTGTGTAATGAGGCTTATCCTGTGCAAATGTAACTTTGGGGGAGATAGATTGCAACTGCTTATGGCTAAAATTACTGCCATTTTGTGGATCCAAGCTAATGTTTGTCTGTTGTGCATAATTTCCTGCTATGAAAACTGACATAATAGACAGCAGATCTTTGCAAAAGTGGAAACACCTCTGATGATCTTGACAAGTTTATGGATGAATAGCTGAAGCCATTTTTTTTAAATGGGTGGCCAAGGGAGGCTTTCAGAGACTTTTATGGCATGTACAACCACTGAAATTCTCCAGTGATGTAAAGAACTAGAGTTAATTGCATTTAAATTACTTAAACTATGACAATCATCCTGGAAAAAAATATTCAGGTTTTGTATTGCTTTTGTTATTTCACAGGGCAATCCTACAAGTTCTTCACTGATCACAAATTTCCTTGACATACAGCAGAAAGGAAATGATGTTTTAATATGAATTCCACAACTGCTAAGTCTGGTAAAGCTTTTCTGCTTCTAGAAAAATTGAGTGCTAAACACAAGAATCAATTAAGGAAAGCATTTCTATTCAGGAAGGATGTTTAAGCCTGTGTTTAGCTTAAGTCTAAGCATATGCTGCAATTCCATTTTGACATGTTAGTACAGACTTAAAGCTAGAAGCATGCTGAAGTTATTCCTGAGTCAAGACTAAATATTTGCATGCATCTCTCATACATCTGGTCCTTGGCATTTTAACGATTAGGTAGAACCACACATATTCTGGAAAATATTCCAGAGAATAAGATAATTAGCTATATGGCCTCTGTTTTAGCAGCTGGTAGAAATTTTGCTCTAAACACTTTGGAGTAGATATGTAAATCTAATACCACTAAAACAAGTTAATGGAATTATCATCACCATATGAGTGACGTTACGATCATTATGAATATATTTCAGACATTTTTACTGAATTAATGTAAAATATAAACTTTTAAAATTGTGTATTTAAAATGATGGTAGCAGTTTCTATATAGTAAATATTTCCCAGTCCTTGATTACTCAGGATCAAAAAAAAAATTCTTGTAAATATATTATGGTTTTTAGTTCTATTCACACAAAACTTGCTTTAGCTCAATCAGCCATTCTATTTATTTTCCCCTCATCTGATACTAATCAGAAAGGAAAATGTAGTTATACTGACCTAATATTTTCTTTTAAAGCTATCATGTTGATCCAGTCTTAAAGAAAGTATGCAGCAGCTGTGGAACCTAAGCACAAAATACACTTCACCCACATAAAGCCTAAATCAGCTGCTACAGGAAAAGGAAATCAAACCTCTGAATTGGGTGAGAGTGTAGGGTTGTAGAACAGTTGCTTCCTAGTAACTATTTCATTCTGTGGAAGATTTTTCTCTTCCTTCCCTATTTACCATTGAGAAAAATTCAGTATTAGTAGTAGCCACAGTTAAATTATCAGGTAAGGCTTGTTATGAGACCGTGGTGGAGAGAGACACAAGATTTCACAGTTATCCATTTTTCACCAGCAGGAAAAGCAATGGCAATGGCTCATGAGATCCAATGGAGCTTAACTGCAGCCCTGTGCCTGCTGGTGATTCCTCTTGGAGCTTCTGCCACAAAAGCTGCTTAAGCAGCATTTTGGAGGGAGTGTCAACATTCCCCACATCGTTGGAAAATTCAAAATTAATCATTTCTGCAAAAGCTTAAAAACAAGCATTGTCTTGCAGCAAAAACTGTGATGCCTGAATTAGCATGGCCAATTCATACCACTGCATATATTTTAAACATGAGTTATTACTGAAACAAGCATATTTCTATTCTTTACATTTCAGCAGGGCACAGAGAAATATAGCAAAGACAGAGGAATGGATTTAAAGTGGCAGAACTAAGCTTTGGTAATTTAAAATAATTACAAGGGTGGAGGAGAGGTTTGACCTAAATTGCTAAGCATTAATTAAGCCCAGTGTGGGACTGAATAGTCTCATGTCATATAGCCAAGGAATGAGTGTTGTCTCCCTTTCACAGAACCTGCTTTTTGATTTAGCCAAATATTGAATTCCACCATTCTCCTGAAGCAAGTGGGATTCAGGGTATAGTCAAGGGAGACCTTGATCTGAAGAGACATCCAAGAGACATCCCTTCTCACAGGCCAAAAAACTCCCCCAGTCTCCCCCAGGCCCTATAATCACATTTATACCATGAGGTGAGTTTTCAAATGTCTGATTCTCACTGGATACTGGCTACAAGATGTAACAATCTTTGCTGATATTTATTAGCTTTTCCTATTTCATTTTAAAATATTTTTTCTTGATTTGATGTGCATTTGCTGGGGTCATGTGACCCCAGCAGCCTTTCCTTCCCAAGTGCAGGGGGGCTGGACCTGATGATCTTGTGAGGTCCCTTCCAGCCCCTAACATCTATGAATCTATGAATCTTACTCAGCCCCAACAGCAGGCTTACAGGACAATTTGAGGTAGGTGGAAAATCCTACTACTAGGGTTTTCCCAAGGGGGAAAAATTCTTCCTACAGCCAAAAGACAGTCAGCAAGCCAGGAAACACAGTTCTGACAGCTCCACCATCAGTACAGGGAGCAGAACAGGCAGGACACTTTGCAGCAGCAAGAATGGTACTGGGACCCAAGGCCTAGGGACAGGCATTCCAAAAGCCTGAGCCTGAATTGATTCAATCCTTGCAGATTAGTCTAGCCTGCCTGGACTGAACCAATTTGCAAGTGAACAGACATTCCCTCTGGACTGAAGAAATGCAGGCATGTGCCTGCAGTCAATCAGGCCAGGAGCCGAGGGGTGCTAGAGCGTGGCCTTGGCAGCAGGGTAGCTTTGCTGGGGGGACGTGGCCCCGACAGTAACCTGGAGTGAACTGGCCAGTGAGGGGGTACACCTAGTGGTCCCCACTAGCTGCCGCAGCAGCAGGGGTTGGGGCGTGGCCAGACAACAGCCCAAAAGGCTCAAAGTGACTTTGCTATTAAGGTGCAGATTATTAGAGTGCTTGCCTTATAACCTTTGAAATATTGCACCTCTTTGCAGATTTCTAGTTAAAAATGAAATCAAACTTGGTGAAAATTCTTACATCTGCCCTAAGTAAAATAGTAAATACCTTTTCATATTTGTTCTACTTGCTTTCTATGAAGTAGCTAAGAAGTCATTGTCACATAATGCAAATCTCATATATATGCTGCTCTGTCTCATTTTATTCCTGAAAGTTCTATCTTTGATCTATATTACAGGCAGTTTCGTGCTGTGTTTCTCAGTAAGTAACACTATTTTTTAAAGTTTGTATATTACTCTCAAGGATTCATTTGTGAAAATGATCCCCATCTATGTAAAGGGCCCAAGGGATATTCATACTGATATAAATCAGGAGGTTCTCTGTGCCTCTGTAAATGAGAAGAGAATCAAAGATAATTAATATATTTACATAATTTTTTTTGGCAGGTATTACACCATAGAGCAAACACAGGCCCTGATCCTTTATTCAGATTAATGCTTCCTCTGAAAGTGCTCTGCTCAGTGCCTGCAATGCCCATAGACTACAATGGGAACTAACAGTACTCAGAAATTTGCAGGACCAGACCTACAGGGGACAGACGCACTGATGTTATCTGCAGCAACTCAGAAAAGACCAGCTACTAACAGACAGCAAAAATGCCCTTGGGTCAAGAATTTAGTGTGCTCCAATTACAAAATATTGGGTGGGAAGACACAAGCTACATACAGTAGAACTAAAGCTGAGGGAATCCATGTTTGGCTACTCCCCTTTGGGCAAAACACACTGAGAAATATAATGGGAGAATAGGACATAACAATGGCCCCATCTTGGAAAAATACAATTCAAAGCAAATGACACTGTTAAAATAAAAGTCCCATTTAAACGACCACATATATTGCAACAGCCAGCCCCTAAAGAAAAATTCAGCAAGAATCCCTAATATCTGATCAAAATGTTTGCTATACATTGTTTCTTGATAAGAAAGAACTTGTCTTTGGTGCTCTTGTCCTTCCCCACCGAGAAGGATTCTATGCACATTTCAAATGATACATTTTCTCTCTCAAAAATAATATGTAAATGAAACTAAAGATATTGAGGGGAAGATCTTGGGCTTCTGTAAATGCTGCTTCGCTGAATTAAACGCTGTGGCAGCAATTTACACTAGCACATTATGTAACCTAACACATGAACAAGTATATAATACAGACATACTTTGTTTCCTCAAAAAAAATCATTATTTGTGTTCTGTTTTTATCAGGAACCATGTTGTAAAGTTACTTTAACCCTTACATCTGATTCTATATCAATGGCCTTAATTTGGATAATTAACAGTTTGCACAACTAAGACAATAAATCCTTTTAATAGAGGGTTTTTTTTAAAAGATAATTCAGGTAATGAAGCTACAGGATTAGGCTAAAAAGTCCATATTCCAAGTAAAAACACTGATTTTTCTGTAATTTGGTATTAAGAAGCTTGGATGTTGAGAGCCGTAAGCTATCTAGACTCGCTGAGAAAGGCTGACAAAAGGTATAATGTTTTCAGAACTGTCTTTATATGTTAGGCAAAAATGAAGAAGAGAGGGCAATTATCATTTTGTTGTTATCAAAGGCAAAAAAAGCCAGCATTTTCTAAATGCTTCAATTTAGAAGAGCTTGCAGAGAAGTTTATTTAGTGTTTCATAACAAAGACAGCACAGTCTTTTATGGTTCTTTTTAATTGATTTGAGTTTTCAGTCACATAAGGCCTGACCCTGCATTACTGAGTTTTGTCATTGACTTTAGTGGAACAAAAGCTGGCTCATAGGGCTAGAATTTCAAGAGATCAGCCTAAAGAAGTACTCAGCAGCCTTTGCAGCTCCTGTTGTGACACTCATGGCCAAACTTTCCAAAGAACTCAGCCCCCAAAATGCAGAGCTCTATTGAAACCCTTGCCAGTTATTTTGGTGCCAAGTGGGAACTGAGAGCTTCAGATAATCTGGCCCCATTTTTGTGAGCTCATTTGGAAATCCAGCCCTGCCAGGATCACATGCCTGACAGTAACTTAGATCAACAGGAACTAAATTTTCATGTAAATTGTCTTTTATCCTGGCAAAAGACTGATTTCCAAACCATAAACAAGATGGCAAACAGAAAGGTATCTCAACAAACAAAAAAGAAAAATGCTTTTTAAGGAACCATGACCCCAAGCCTTAAAATGAATCTGTCTCCAAATTTTAATTCATTAAAAAATATCCTTCTGAAGAGGGTTAGTGAAAATACATTTCACTTTTTATTTTAAGTCCATTAACCCAGACTTAGACCTCCCCCTACAAAAAAAAAAAAAAAAAAAAAAATCTCCAAATAACTTCACCACTAACATGAGGACAAAATAGAACAATTTTACACACAAATTCCAGGCACCCCGTGTTCATAATATCTATGTAAGGAAAAGAATCGATTATCTTTAAGAGGGAAAGTGTATTTAAACACTGGACTCGGTGTTTAACAGTGGGGCTGGACTCAATGATCTTCCGAGGTCCCTTCCAGCCCTAATGTCTATGAAAATATAATTAAAATGTTGGAACCCTAAGAAATAATCTTTCAAAATAAGTGAGTGTAATAATAGTTAGCAATTGTATAACTGATTTCATCTGTAAAATCAAGGCACTTTATATAAAGGCTGGTAAGTTTCTACAGCAGGAAAATTGTCTCAAAAAATTTTAGTGACTTGCCCTAAATCACACGGTGAAATAATGGCAAAAGCCAGTAGTAAGAGTCAAGGAGTGAAACCCCAGGTGCACGACAAGACTCCCATTGACTTTAACACGCCAAAATTTCACTCTTGGTTTAATTCAGAATTTGGAGATCTCACCACCACTTGTAAAAGAACATTGATTTTCTTTTACAAGAAGCCATAAACATCTGATCATGACATATTAATAGCACAGTAGGATTTTGCTCCAAAAGTAGTACAATTGACTTCAGTTAAACTACTTGTGTTGCAAAGTATTACTCAACACATCATAATCTGACTCTCAGCACACACTTTATTCGTGTCCATGCTGCATCATAGATTCTATACTGCAGGCATTAATTTTATTTAGTTAGTCCCTATTTTTTTTTCATATGGAGTAATTACATCAGAGACCAAAGTCTGCTCTCCTTACCACTCCCAGGAGTAGGGTGACCAGGATTTGGCCTGTGATTTTTAAAAAGAGCCTTGAAGAAAAGTAGACAAAAAAAATAAAATATACATACGCAGCTGAGTCTGTGAATTTCCACTTGATTTACTCGCCGAAAAGTCCTTCTTTTCCTCCATATTTCACTTTGCTCCCTTTTAAAAACTTTCCCTCGAAAGCTCATTGTATCAATAATAACTCAAGCAGAGAACAAATCGCTCTTTAAAAACGGTGCTGCTTTAACCTTTTTGCTTCAGCAGCTTCAGCAAACCAAATGAAGCAAGTTGCACTGTTCAAAGAGGAAGTATGTCTAAAACTTAACACATGCTGTATCCACAGTAACTAAACAGAAAGGAAAAGAAAACTAGTAATAACTCTGCTTCCTATAAGCAATATTCCACTGTTGAGAAGACAGTATCTCATTAACCATCAATATACACTTAGTACCGTGTCTCTATAGCAGATGTATATAGGAAGCTATAGAGAAATGCATATGCCTCAACATTTATCTTTGTCTCAAAAAATGTCATCCTTTCTCCCCAAAACTTCACTGGTCTGAATGCCAAAATGGCCAAGTTCTTCAGTTCCTGCATAGACATAACCATTAAAACCCGTGCATTTATTCTTCAAACATGAATTTGCTTGTCCTATTCACTGCAAGTCCCATTTTTCAGAACAACAAATAACATGATCATTTCAGGGCTTCTGCACCCCAACGTTATTTCTGCTTTTATATCTAAATATAAATTCCCCTTTTTAAATAGCATGAGAAACCAGTAAGAGGAAGCAAAGCCCTAAACAAATTCTACCCTCTACAGAGTACATACTCCATGTATATTAATGGTACATAAATGTAGTTTTAACATATAATAAATATAATACAATAAATCTCTGATTTAGTATTTCTTCCCTACTGACATATTAAAAACATCTTATAAAAATAAGAAACTCAAAAAGGAATAACCAACTCTGAAAATCTCCCCTCCCACCTCCATTTTCTATCTATAAACTCCTTAACGGTCTGATTTTAAAGGATCTCTCCTCTTTATAACAGTACAAATTCAGAACAATTCCATCAGCTTCAAGAGGGACTTGATATATTTGATGACAATTAAGTTTCTCAGTATTTACAAAATTACAGCTGAACAAAATTGGATCCACTACTTTTAATTCAACTGTGCCTCTGGAAGACTAAAAGACTGCCTTTTAAAATGTGTAGACTTTTGGCCTATACAAGTTTTGTCAGTTGAATACATTAATAACCATGTAATCAAGAAAACATTACCAACAAGTACTGTCTCACTACCTTCTCAGGTCACACTGAAGCCACGTGTTAAGCTGTATAGTTTCCCAAAAGCTCTCAGTCCTTATTTTAAAGTCATAATATCCACTGGCATAAAACATATGCACAGAATGTGTACCCAAGCACAGAAGGATATACACAGGGTTCTCCTAATGACGTACAGGCAGTATAGCAGCTCCTAGACACCTACTTCAACGTTGTCAGCGTAAAGGGTACCTTGGTGATGGTGGAATGGCTTAGAGTGTCCTTAAGTTCTGGAAAACCAACACTGTTGTATCACCATTTTGAAGGCAATAGGAGAAACATCATTTACAAGAGCTGTCAATCTTCCATATTTACTTGAAATCAAAGATGAGTATTGTCCACGTCCCACACCCTCGTGGGAAAAAGAAACCGTCTTAGATTTGAGTATGACCCAGGGCAGGCAGCTGCTGTGACTCCAGGCCCAACTCCAATGTTGGAGAATGAGTGGTCATGAAGGGGGAGTGCAGTGTGAAGAAGACCATGCAATGCAGTCATGGGAGAGTAGAGGGGATATTGTGCAGCAACTACTGTGTGTCTGGCTGCAGCACCTATCTGGAGCCAAGCCAGGGCCAAAGCCAGAGCTGGAGCTATTGCTGCTGCCTGGATGGGGCCAGAGGCATATATTCCATGCCCTGGGCTGGAGCTAGAGCCACCGCTGGAGCTGGAGCAAGAGCCATGGCATAAGGTAAGTGGCAGCAGGGGAGTGACAAATGGCTGGGAGGCAAGCACTGTGTGGAGGGGAGGCAAGTGATGGGATGGGCAGGCACCAGGGGGGACACACTGCAGGGGAGCAAGTGACCCAGAGAGTAGGCTGCCCACCCACCTGCCTCTCTACTGCACTTAGCCCCTGCTATCACCTAGTACCAGCAGACACATGCTGTCCCGCAATAGTTCATGGAGTCCCTGAACACCCACAGTCACTGAGCCACATGAGCCTCTCACACACATACCCCCCCCCACCTCCCACCTCCATACTCTTCACAGTTTTGGTGACTTGGAGGGAACTGCCAAAATACAAGTTCGACCAAGGCACCATTTTCCCTAAAGCCAGCTCTGAAAGTCCATCTCCATTAAGGACATGCATTTTGCTGGTCTCCTGTGTAATTGTTTAAGACAGGCTTTCCTGTATGCCCGTTTAGCAGTGAAAGTCATCCATACCTCATGATATGACAAGATGGAAAACACAGCAGGAGTCCTTTGCCAAATTTTGCAGTGGCTACCAAGGTTGAACCACAACATAAAACAACCTGGAATTCAATCGCTTTTTTGGTCTCAAACCACCACACTGGTCAGCTGGTTCACACAGTGCATAGAATGGATCTGCCAAGAACAAATGTCCTCGCCAGACTGTAAATGTAATGCTAGATCCATCAAGTCTGTTAACTTAAAGAAGGTCTCAGTTTCTCTCAGAAGCTCTTTAGACTATTGATCACTTTTTGTAATACGTTATAAAGCAGAACAGTCTTTCCTCAAACTTCTTGAGCACGGGCTGAATGTTACTGATAAATGAAACAAAAAGGGGTGGTGCTGAACTGAAATGCACGTTTTGCACTTTACATGACAACATGCCAGATAATCAAGCAATTCATCATGTGCTAAAAATGTCAAATGCCACAAAGATGTCAAATTCATCTCAAAGACATTATTTGGTGAATGTGGAAATTTTATAGGGTATATTTGTATTACAGGTTAATCTGAATGCCTTTTCCAAGGAAGAGAGAGAGGAGAACTGTTAGGGATGCCTGCACCTAGCCCTGTCCCTGTTACCACCAGGCAGCAATGGGGACAGGACAGCTGCAGCAGCAGCAGTGGCTGACTAGGGAACAACTCCCTTACCCTCATGCCGGACATGCTCGTGCCACCCCCAGGCATCTTGTAGGAAGCTCTGGTTTAGTTTTACAAACCCAGTGCTGTAGCAAGGGTGGGAGTAAGTGGGACAACCACCCTGGGCTCTGAAGCAAATGGGCACCAACAGGTGCTGTCCAGGTGGGGCGAGGCGTGGGATGGAGCCGCAAGCAGCTCGTTTGAGGGGGCCTGGGAACGGAGGGAGGGCGGCTCCCACTGTTGCGTGCACTTCCAAGCAAGCGGGGGGGGGGGGGGGGAGGGGGGGGGGGGGGGGGGCGCATGTACCCCTGGATCTGTGCGAAGGGTGAGGGTGGGCTGCCACTGAGGGCTTTGCCCTGGGCGCCAAACTTCCTTGTTGTGGTACTGTACCAACCCACCTTTTAAACTTTTCAGCAGCCAAGCAGCCAAGGACCAGGGGCCATTTTCCAGTTCTAGGCTGCTCGTGGCAGACACTTTAAAGAGGGCACAAGCAGCCTAGGTCGGACTTAAAAACTGCTAGCTCCCCCTCACTCCTGGGCAGCCCCTGGTGAGAGTGCAGCAGTGCTGGGAGAGCTCTCAAGGAGCCAGCTGCTTTCTCCCCCTTCCCTTCCTCTTGGAGGGCAGGAGAGAGAGCAGATGGTAGAGGGGAACATCAGCTCACCAGCTACCTCAGACAGCAGCCTAAACTCCTGTGCTGCCTTTTTTTCTACCTAGGGATGGGGACCTTGAATGTGCAATGCACTTTTGCAAAGTTTCTGACACAAGAGTAAATGAACTTCTGTTGTGTCCCCCAGAGGCTGCAACTGGAACACAGGCTTGTCCATACCTTGGACATTCACTTGTTCCAATACATTTGTTTAAAGCTCTGGCAGAAATTGGTCTATAGTTTGCCTCAGAAAAAAGCATCTGAAATTTGAGGTACAGATTTGAACTTTAGTTGAGTCTCCAGACTCAAAATGATCATCTAACAGGACCAGGCTCTCTTCTGATCCTTCCTACCCCTAGTTATGCTGGAAATTATGCCAGGTTCTGAAGGATATGCATCACCCGCTTCCTGAACTCAGCTAAGCTTTAATGAACTTCTAAGGCTAGGTACAGGTATTCCAAAAGCCCAAGGTGAAATCTATCTAAGTTATGTGGTTTTCTGTAAGTGGTGTAGTTTAGATCAGTAGCGAACAGAACGCACAATTGCCCTTTGGTGGGTGGGGGGTGGGGAGCAGTGTTGAGGGGGTTGGGAGGCAAATCTTAGACCAGGATCCTCCATTTTTAAACCAGTCTATGTGTCTGAACTTCCATTCTGTTTCGGGTTTAGACCGGTTTTAGATGATTTAAAAGTGTAATGTCTGTACATGGCCTAAAGGAATAAAAGTCATTTTAGGTTCAAGTCTTAAGTTGGTTTTTATTCTGACTATTCCTTTTTTTTCCATCTCCACTGACTATCTTCCTATCTCTTTGACTCCTCCTTATATTACTAAATATAATATATTTCTGGCAGGACAAGCACTAAAGGTAGGTACTTCCATGCACAGCAGCAGAAGGCCCTGAGAAGCTTGCAGTCTGCAGCGTAGATGGTAAACAGGAGGTGGCTGAGTAACAAATATACAATTATATGAATGAGTACAGATAAATTGGTCTGCAACTGAGGTAACTCTTAAAACTAAGTTTTCTTTTACCCTTTCATTGTTGTTTGAGGCAGTGTTGTTTGGATGCATATTCCCCAAATTTGTAATGGGGAACACCACTAGAACTAATAATAAAATGGATAACAATTTAAAACAAATCTTGAGTGCAGGGGTGGGTAAAATGGCGGATCTAGCCAGACTCCATTTTCCAGCAGCCCCTGCCCATGTCACTGCAGAGGGTTTCCATGGAGACCCCAGCAGCAGCAGCCCCTTGACAATGTGGGGCCAGGGTTTCCATGGAGACCAGACCCAGCAGCGCTGGCAGGGTACGCGGCTGGGCAGGGAGGGGCTCCGCAGCCGAGGTTGGGATCTTGTAGTGGTGACATTGTGGTCCAGAGCCGGGGCAGAGCTGCAATCTGTTGCCTGCATTCTCCTGCTCTGTCCTGGTTCCAGACCACGCTGTCACCACTGCAAGATCCCAGCCCCAGAGCAACTCCTCACCCACCTGTGTGCTCTGCCAGCACTCCTGAGGTTGGTCTCCATGGAAACCCTGGCCCTGCACTGTCACAGCCTCGCCACTGCTGGGGTCTCCATGGAAACCGGCTGCAGCAACAAGCCTAACACCATCAGCTATCAGGCTACTTATGTCAGTTTTGATAGCAATGAGACTTTAGGTGAGGTGGATGTACAATTTGGACATTAAATCAGCACAGCTAGTCAAATAGTTTGGGTACCGGGTACCATACGCATGAATGTTTAGAGTACAGCAGGAACCTAATCACTTCCATATAATTGGAGCAAGCATTCAGTCAGTAACCTATTTTTTACTGAAGATTTTCCAGTCCTGTAGAATAGCGTGCCTCTATAATCATAGAATCATAGGAAATTAGGATCG
>NW_005841967.1:2277513-2279266 GCF_000455745.1 Alligator sinensis | reverse complement strand
AGACCTTAGGAGGTCATCTAGTCCAACCCCCTGTTCAAAGCAGGACCATCCCCAACTAGATCATCTCAGCCAAGGCTTTGTCTAGCTGGGTCTTAAAAACCCCCAAGAATGGAGACTCCGCAACCTCTCTGGGTAACCTGTTCCAGTACTTCACCACCCTCCTAGTGAATAGCTAACCTAAATTTCCCTTGCTGCAACTTGTGACCATTGCTCCTTGTTCTGTTAAAACCTTGTTAAGGAGATGTAGGAGAAACAGTTCTCTCTTATTCCTAGGAATTGTTTTATGTTGACAAGTTTCTGGGTTTCTTCAGAATGGACATTCTTCTACTGAGGGGCAGGCTGGATAAGTGGGATTGGGTAGCCGCAGGAAACTCTCAAGAGCTCCCCTACATATTCCTACTTTTGCCCTTTTACTTTTAATTCTATCATAAGGGCTCCAGTGCTGTATGCAGAAGTTGTTCTGCCAACGGTGCTTTTAACGTTCAGTATTGCTAACTGAAAGACTCCTATTGACTTCTGCACGCTTTGCCTCAGGGCTTTAACTAGACAAGACAGTTGTTACCAGAGTCTCACAAGGTTCTCTTCCCTACCTGGTTTGAGCATCCTTGCCTCAGCACCCCGTTGACTAGCCCTTCTCTCCGTCTGGATGACTGAGCTAAAGAGAACAGTTAACTAATTAAATAGAAGTTTAAGCTAGATTAGTGATTGGACTGCCTATCCAATCCAATCCAATGGATTGTCTATTGCTGTTAAAATTGCAACCATGGGGCGCATCCACACGAACCCGCACGTGCCTCTTGCAACGTCTCAAACTCCTTTGAGATGCTGCAAGACACACGCCGAGAACAAAAGTGTTCCCTGTGCTGAATATTTGCAGCGTGGGGGCAAAATTTGATACCTGGATATCCAAGTACCAAAAAATATCCTGGGGGAAAAGGCAAGGCAGGCCATGGTCCCAGACCATGCCCTGAGGCAACCAGAGGCTTGGTCTTCCACAGAGACACTCTGGTAGCCAGCCAGAGAGTCTCTATGACTATCCCATGCCCTGGTGCTGGAGCACGCTGCCTGCACATACAGGGCAAGCAGCAGTGCAAGCTTCAGGGACCTGGACCCAGGCTCTGTGACAGGTAAGGAGGGGGTGAGTGGGTGGGGACCATGCGGGCACCCTGCCCATCCCCAGCTCCCCCACCCAGCCCCAGATCCCCAATTGCTCCCTCAGCTCCCTG
This sequence comes from Alligator sinensis, assembly GCF_000455745.1. Lineage (NCBI taxonomy): Eukaryota > Metazoa > Chordata > Crocodylia > Alligatoridae > Alligator > Alligator sinensis. Next base: position 2,278,040 of record NW_005841967.1, on the reverse strand, counting down.
ATCACTCCCCCAGCTCCCCAGTCACTCTCCCAGCCCCCCCCGATTGCTTCCCTGCCTGGCCCCAGCTCCCTGATCACTCCCCCAGCTCCCCAATTGCACCCCCAACCCAGCCCCAGCTCTCCAATCACTCCCCCGAGTCTCTGATCACTCCCCAACTTGGTCCCAGCCCCTGCCCAGCCCCAGCATCCCTGCACTCACCAGCTGCAGCAGCAGCCATTGGGTCCTTTCAGGGCCTCATGACACAACCCCCTCACATGGCATGGGGCAGCAGGGGCCAGCAGGGATTGGCCCCAGCTGCCTGGCATCTGTGCTGCCACTGCCGCATCACAGGGGTGCAGGCTGTCGGGCAGCTTGGGGCTGCTCGGGCTGAGCGTCATCAAGCCCTGGGTGACAGCTGCAGTGGCTGGGAGCTGCCAGACAGCACACGGCACTGCACAGTGCCCTGCTGAGCTGAGCTGTACCCCCACAATGTGGCAGTGGCAGCTAGGACTGGACAGGGGAGCGATCAGGGAGCTGGGGGTGTGATT
>NW_005841967.1:2236397-2277315 GCF_000455745.1 Alligator sinensis | reverse complement strand
GGCTGTGGCCCTGCAGGAAGGAGCTGTGGCCCCTGTGGGGGGAACAGTATGTGAGCTGTCAGGGAGCTGAGCTCTGCAGGGGGCAGGGGGCCCACCCCTCCTAAGCAGCCCCCCCCTACGCCCCCCTACACCTCACAATCGACCCACAAACCCCACACACCCAAGCCACCCTCACAAACCACTCACCCACATACCTGGCCTTGTGGGTCAGGAGTGAGGGGACTGGGGCGGAGGGGCAGGCTGTGGGTTGGGAGTGAGGGGCAAGGGCAGGGGCAGGGCACTGGCATATCAGTGCTGCACATACTGGTGAGCAAAGCGGGTAGGGGCAGCTCTGATTTTTCTATGACAAAAAAGCCAAAAGTTAAGACCAAACTGTACACATACTTAGAATTAATTTTATTATGATGACACAGGCACTGGTAAGCTTCCAAATTGCTTTAAAATTGTAAATATATCAATAAACCATTGCCCAATTGATTTGATCTCTCTCTCTTTCTCTCTCCAGTGGTCTTTTGTTTTACTTGTGGAAGAACATCGATTTTAGGGTATTTTAAAGAGTGACTTTAGGATTTTTTTATGAGGGATTTTGCAGTTTTTAAATAGGGAACACCAGAATTCCTGCTAGTGAGGCAAGTGGCAGGACCCAGGCAGAGGAGCCTGCTCAGAGCTGGCACCCAGGACCCAACTGGAGGTAGCTGACCTCCTGGCCAATTGGGGCCAAGAGGACATGCTTTGCCAGTTCAAAGTAGGCCACCACACTAAGAACATCCTCCAGACAATAGATGTCCACATGGCCGGGCAGTGGCACACATGGCGGTAATGCAGCACAAGGGCTAACTGTGCAGTCATATTCCACTGGCAGCAGGCCCAGAGGTGCAGATGTCTCTACTGGCCGTGCAGTCCCCATCCAGGTCTGGCTGACATGCATCCATAGGGCCACATGCTGTTGCAGGTGGCAACAGGTCAGAGCCAGGCAGCAGCCCCCACTGCCAGACTGCTGCAGTGGGTAGAGGGTGCAGGGAACAGTCAGGGATGCTGGCATGAGGAACAGTCAGCAGTCCAGCTGGCACAAGGGGTAGTATCCCCAGAAGCTCCTCAGAATGAGTGGCCCTGAGCTACTTGCCAGGGCAGCTTTTTATACAGCTGGGGCCAGCACAGGTGCTGGGCCCAGCCTCTAGCTCTCCCTGGCTGCAGATCTGGGAGGAACCAGGCAGGGTTATTTTTCCCCCCCAAGTGCATGTTGGTGTGAGGCAAATTGTGCCATGTCCAGACACATGTGCCAAGGCAAAAAGCCCCAGCTCAAATTTGTGCCTCTTCTATTTGAGCTGCTGCAAGTGCACGTGCCTGCATGTGTGAACGCACCCACGAAGTGCAATGCTAGCACTGTATTTGTTCTATGACTGTCGTCAGGTAGCAATGTGATGCCATTAAGTCATAGTGGCAGCCTTATTTATTTATTCTGTAATTAGCTGGATCAACACAAGATCTTCTATCTTCAGGAGCCCCACCTGATGATTGAGAACTGCTGTATCTGGCTTGCATATTTGGGTTCAAAAGCTAATGTAGCATTCACTGCAATGTGTCAATAGTTATTTCTACCATGATGCCTTAGTTGAACTTTTTCAGCTAATCCCAGTATTTTGGAAAAAGCTACCTACTTGAAACATCTTATAGGTCAATGTGATTGTTTCTTAAATCTACATAAAATGGCTATATATTCTCTTGGCTGTGTAGCCATGTGGTACTCCATAATATTTTTCTGTCATTGAAACTCCAATTCCTTCTTAAAGATTTGTTTTTTTCCTATTTCTCTTCAAGACTGTACCCAAATTCATGCTTCTCCCTTACATCTGTGAATTATTTTGTATGGTCAGTAATTTCCGTTGGAATTTGAGATACGTCATAATATGTGTAAATGTACTTGCTGGTAGAATTGGATCATTAATGTTATAAGACTCTTTATCATGTAATCATGCATTTCATTTGTGGTTTGGTGGTAGACCAATAAAAATGTGCCTATCAGGTGTCAAAGATGCATATCTTCAGTTTACAGTCTAAAACAAAGACTCTTGTAAGGGTAACAGGCCAAATATTAGAAGCACTTGACGAAGTGTTTTTGAACCCGAAAGTTTGCTTAATAATTATTTTCTAACTATCTGGGTTGGTCTAATAAAAGATATCAGATTCACCCAAGGAACCTTGTCTGAAAAGACTAAAAACATTCTTGCCCCTACAACCTCTCTTGCATGCATCAGACACATTAGTGAAATGCTGTATGAAAGGTGGCTCTTCCATCATATGTGCTATTCCAGGATTGTCTGAATAAAGAACTTCATTCACTTTGGGAGGGCAATCTACATTAATTTACCTAAAAAATATAAAGGAAAGGCAGAAATCAACTTCTTATCAAGGGGACCATGGCTCAAACAGCCCATGGGAAATAACAATAAGTAGGAATAATTAGAATATTTAAAGCAATTAGAATAATATATAATTATTATAAAAGAGTTAATTAAGAAAAACAGCCAATAAAAACTACATTTAGCTCTTAAAAACTGATTAAGTTAAGGGGCTATGTCTCCTGCTCGCTCTTCCACTAATTATTTTGCCAAAATCTAGTCATCATTTGTCTTCCCAGAGTACTATATTTTGTGATATTATGGTTGCTAAGTGGCAGGGCCACAAAAAGGTCTTTTTTGCTGATCTTTTGCTCATATAGCATATACAGTGGGGAAGGTAGTGTAACTAATGGACTCATTTTGCCACCATAAGCTGCTTCCAAGGAATTTTGCCAGTTTAGGTATAAAAGCAAAGTCTTTGTAACATAGACCAACCTTACAAAAAGTCTGGGTGAGGGGGGACAGACTATATGCTCTTTAAGGTCAGGTCAAGAATTAAACTGTCACAATTATCCAGGAACTTACTGATAGGGAGTTTAAAATTACAATCTCTCTCTCTTAAATGGTGTACAACAATTCAAGTGTTTTGTAGCCATAACAATAAAGATCTGAACAATAAAGGATGAAAGTGAAACCCAACTTCTTACTTCTGCGATGAAAACAGAAATAGCCCCTCTCCCCCCAATTCACACCACACAGCAACTGTGCCAAATAATCAGAGGTTAAAACAATGCAGGAATTGGAACCCTAGGGCGATGTAAGGGAGATGTGGATGGCTGTTAATGCTACTGTGGTCATTCTTTTTGATGATTTCTGCAGATGCTCACGTTTACATACTCTGTCCTGCTGCCTTCTCTTGCTTGCAGACAGAAGCTGTGTGGGAGTCACAAGAGCTGAAGTCTGCACTGATCTATTTCAGCTACTGAAGATGATAATATTGATGACGATATTATGTTCAACAATGTGTAGACTGTCAGCAGGTAAGTCACAAAAATATATACTGATACTGCTTTTCATATTCAGAGCTTTTCCTTTCATTTTCAATTCACTAGCACTGGGGTAGGCACAGGTGCCAGAGTGTGGCACGTGAAGGCATTTGGCTTGGCACGCGCACCTCGGGGCGGATGGCAGGGAAGGGGCCAGGGCTGCACTGCCACAACAAGGACAGGGCCTCTTGCAGCTCCCCCGCCATCCGCCCCTGGCACACCAACATCTTAGAAGCCAAGTTTGCAGGTGTTTTCAGCACTCTGTCCAAAAACGTTGCCAACCCCTGCACTAGCGCTTCACCACTGTTCGTCATAGTCTGCATTCTGCAACAGTGTAACATTGCTTCATCTAGGCTATGAAACTAAACCAACAAGAGTTGCATCAGCTAAAATGTGTCATCTCTTCAGTGGTTTGTCAGAGTACTAACTATGAAACTGATTATAATCACTGCTGGTATATTCCACACAGATTCCATGAAGTAAATACTACTAAATTAGATAAATGTTTGAGATATCAAAAGCCAAGTATCAAGCGTTCTTAGTCAGATACTACTTTTATCTGCATCTTCTCAAAAGTGGCTTGTGAGTGAATCTCCCTGAAAACTGGAAATTAGGATCCCCACCTTCGATAGCTAAAGTAAACTTTACATCAGGAGAAGCAGCAGCTACTACTGTTTGTCAAAGGTACTAGCAAAGTTGCACAGCTGTGTCCACCCTAAATCTTTGTCTTTAGTTACTTAAAATTTTATAGTTGAAATGATCCAACATGCCTCTGCCTGAAATTGGTGGTGGTGGGGGTGAAGGGAACAGTTCAACTATTTTGAGAGCAAAGTGAAAAAAAATCCACTTCCCCTAATATAAAAATATGCAAGTTTTTCAAAACTGTTCTAGCAGTAACTGAGCTGCGAGCATAAAGCTGATAATTACTAAGGACACAGGACTCGGTCCTGTTCAAACCAAGAACTTCAGCAGGTACTTATGTTAAATATTTGAGTTATCCAGCTGAAGCCTTTAAATAGCTGATACTTGCACTTCTACTACAAAACTGTAAAACTAGCTCTGACCAGATTGAAGACAGAATGCATCCCGGTAACTATGACATTAGCACACAAGGTGAACTCTCCAAGGCAGGATGACAGCATCCCTGCAGCAAATAGACATGAAAGGAAAACACAAGGAAGTCTCTTTTATACTTTCCAGGGCTTTGCTAATGGACCTTTCCAGACAACAGCTCCTAATGTCACTGGCTCCAGCTATGTCAGTCTATTTCTCTTTTTCTTAGGCTGACACTGCACTGATCTCAGCTATTCTTTTCACTGTGCTTTTACCTTTGTTTCTTGCCCCAGATATTAGTACATCTCATGCAGAACAAATTTGTGAATGATTCCTGTATTTCTTTGCCCCGAGTGAAAGGGTAGAACACACCCTCTCGTTGAACCAGTAGTGTCATGAGTTTTCAATGGGTGGCACTTGCTAGCATCTCTGTGCATAGCCAGAATCAATGGGATTCATTTGCGGTTGAAATTGCCCTTGGAGGAGAGTAGAAGAGACAGGACTTGGTAAGGGCATTTTGTCAGTCAGGAGTTTAATTTCACACAGAGTGCTCGAGAGCTCTTTTGGCGCACACATTTCAGCACCTCAAATGGTCTAATAAGTACTCACAGGAGCTTGCTGATAATGTCTGTGCATCATGAGCCACCTGCTACCCCTGAACCAGTTTTCCCATCAACATTTGCTATACATGAAAATCCCTCCCAATTCTCCCATTTGGGAACTAGGCTCAGCTGCATGTAGAAGCAGCAGATCTCACACTGGGAAAAGATGCAGAGGTATCTTCGTGTCTCCTCCCTCATGTTAGCTTGTTTCTTGCTTGTAGTGCCGTGAACTCCTTCAGGAAGATACTGCTGGACTGATCAGCTTTCCACTTTAGAAATTTACCCGCACCCAAAGGGTGCATGACATGTTCATCTGCTATTCCATGCCTGTGATTCTCTCTTCACTTGCACTGGTGCAAATCACAAATAATTCCAGTGAAATCCGTTGAGCCAGATTTGCATAGTATCTCTGAGAGAAAAATTGTCTTAGGTCTCTTCTTTAACCATCTCTCCCTTTTTACTGAAGCAGTTACCACTTGGAAAACAAGGTTAGAGGACATACTGTATTGACAGTCCTGTAAGTTGGTTCCAATTTGATGAGCGAGGGGTAGAATGCCTTTATGTTGGCTGCTGGCTATTATTGTACAACAGCATAGAAAAAGTAGTCTTTTATTTGCATGTACCTACAATATCCCAAAGCTAAAACAAAAATATGGCACAAGTTGGATCCAAACAGCCTTTTTTTCAAGTCTTCTCACATCAGGAATTAGGACTGTGAATATAAATCTGACACATTTGGTTGTGCTAGTCTGTACAAAATAAAATATGCATTACTTTAATGCCTTCTTTAGTTTGATCCACTGGGAATTTCAAATAAACATTACCCTTTTGTTTTCATATGCTTGGACTGGAATCATGTCTTGATAACAAAACACAAATACTAATGAAGAACCATAAGAAGCCATTAAATAATTTAATCATTGCAATTTACTACTTCCAGGCATGCTGCTGTTGAATTCTTAGTTTCTACTGCATACAATTTTGACTGGGGCTCTAAATATGTCACTGATGTCTATGGTAATTTACAGGAAGGATTTCTTATTCATTTATTTACCAATAAAAATTTTAGCTCAGATATAACATCTGGTTTCAAGAACAAGTCTGCATTTTTACCCAATTTTCCAGCTGGAATGACTAAAGCAGAAGGAGGTCAAGCAACTTGCCCAAGGTCACACAGCATACCAATAAGCCCAGCCAGAATTAGATCCTGGGATCATCTTGTCTGCTTTGTTCCAACTACTGAAGTATACACTTCCTTGCCTTGTGTTTTAAATATATAGAGACTCGTACACCACATTTCTGGATTCTGTGAAATATTGCATATTTGTGGCCTCAAACTCACTCATTAGACATGCACGTGCATATCCTCACAGCTCCTGCGAATATTCTGAACAATAGAGAAGAAGGCTGCATGAGATAATGTATCCTCTGGATACCCTGCAAGACCCAGCTGCTTAATGCAATTTTGGCAAAGAAATAAAAAGGATGGAAATTTCAAAAACAGATGTGAAGGACTCCCTTATTGTTTTATTACAAAAGGAATAAATGTGACTTCCTGATAATCTGAGTTATATATTTTTCAGTTGAGTCTGTGGCAAGGGGACAGATCAGAACAACATGTATCCTTGGAACCTTTTTTCTTCTCTCTCAGTTACTGGGGTAAAGAAAGAAAATCTAGATGATCCAAGAAACAGAGCACTGGACCAGGAGTCATATATCCTGCATTTCATTCCTGGCTCTCAGACTTACCTGCTGTGATCTTGGAAAAGACACAGCACCTTTCTGTCCTATTTTCAATTCTACCACCAGGTGTGAGCAAAACATGGCCCACGTGTCACATCTGGCCCATGAGGCACTTTCATCCAGCCTGCGGGCACCCACCAACAAACTGTATCCTGCTCAGCCTTTCTGCCCATGAGTGTGGGAGTGAGGCACCCAGGTATACACATACCCAACAATATACCTTATGGCACCTTGCTCCCACCCCTGTGGCCAGAAGGGCCCAGCTCAGCCAGCATGCAGCTTCCAGGTGGGGCTTCTGCTGCCACTGCTGCAATTGCCCCAGGAGGACCTGGTTGGCTTTTCTGGTGTCCCGCTCACTTGGGACAGCAGTTAGGGAAGCAGTGGGGCAGAGCTGCAGCTGAGTGAGGGCAGGGAGCATGGGAGCGGGGCTGGCGACAGCACAGAAGCTGCATCCAGGGGGCGGTGGGAGCGTGGACCTCAGGTGGGCAGGGTGGGGGTGCGAAGGGACCTCCCACACACTCCCCCACATGGTGCTCAGCCCCTGCTGCTGGCAGGTGGGGGTGCTCAGGGCACTCATACCCCATGTAGGCACTGGCACCACAGTGGCATGCAGCTCCAGCCAGCACTGCACGTGGGGGTGAGGAGCGCAGCCTGCCTGGCCCACCCGTCACGGGGCTCCACACAGCATGCCTTCAACTCCTGCACTCACGCAACACCAGGGGAATCCCACTGCTGGAGCCAGCTGCCTTCCCTGCCCCATGATAACATGGGGCCAACTGCAGCTACTGCCCCTGCTCTCCCCAAGACAAAACGTAAGGTGTTTGTTGTGGGAGACTCCCTCCTGAGGGGGACTGAGGGGCCAATCTGCCACCCCAAACCCTTAGCCCGGCAAGTGGGTGTCTTAGTGAGTATTCACCAATGTTCCCTATACAGTTAGCAGGAGCTTCTGAAGGGCAATTCAGAGTAAACTGTAAACTGAATGGGGAGTTTCCTGGAGCTAACTAATATGAAAGTTATCACATAAAAGTATGTCTGAATTTCTGCCTCTCTTCAAAGTTTAAACACTGAACTCAGGGCTGCAAGTTAGAATTGTCAGTAGAGATCCTTCAAACCCGTATCTTGCATTTCCTAGGAAAATTCACACATCATCTGGCTAAAAATAGTTTGGGTAGAAGAACCCTCCACTCCTTCTGTTAAAGCTGGGTAGCTAAACATAAAATATTCATAGGTCCAAAATAAAAGCTCAGTGAAGAGGAAGCTTAACTTGTTTAGTACTTTGGGCACTCACCTTGGGGAGAAGGAGGCCTGGATTCTGGTCCCTGGACCATTTATGCATCTTATTAGACGTATTAAAAGGGATAAAAACTAGAAACAATCCCAACAGCACTGAAAATGACCATGGCTGCTCTATTTTGTCCTGAACCTAATCATCCTACTACCGCCACTGCTGGCCCGCTGAGCAATCCTTGCAAAGCCAGCAGATCGCGGCGCTTCAGGGAGCCCACCCCTGCCCCAGCCCTGGTAAAATCTGTGTGCAAGGAAGGAGCCCCCCAGGGGGCACTTGCCTGCCTGTACACTAATGCCAGGAGCTTGGGGAATAAGCAGGAGGAGCTCATCCTCCTGCTCAGTGCAAACAATTACGATGTCATAGGGATAACGGAGACCTGGTGGGACTCCACCCATGACTGGACCACGGGGATAGATGGGTATACCCTGTACAGGAGGGATCGTGTAGAGAAAAGGGGTGGGGGGGTAGGTCTCTATGTTAAGGAAAGCTACACGTCCCTGCAAGCCGATATTGGCGACCAGGGTGGACGGCTGGAGACCCTCTGGGTTAAAATCCGTGGGGAACACGGCACAGGGGACACAATGGTGGGAGTCTATTACCGACCTCCCACCCAAAGTCCTGAGCTTGACCAGGAGTTTGCCCAGGAACTGGCTGAGGCAGCTTGCTCCAGGACCATGGTTGTCATGGGTGACTTCAATTACCCAGACATCTCGTGGGAGGATCGCTCAGCAAAATCTGAGCGGTTGTAGAGCTTCCTCTCGTGCGTGGATGACCTCTACCTGACTCAAGAAGTCTATGGGCCAACGAGAGGCAAAGCGCTGCTCGACCTGGTACTGGCTACTGGGGGTGACCTAGTCGGCGACCTAGTGATCGATGGGAAGCTGGGTGACAGCGACCATGAGCTGATCACCTTCACCATCCGCCGAAAAGCTGGCAAGTCGGTCAGCAACGCGCAAGTCCTTGACTTCAGGAAAGCCGACTTTGATAAGCTCAGGAGGCTTGTCAGTGAGGCCCTAAGGGACCGTGACCACAGGGAGAGGGGAGTTCAAGAGGAGTGGTTGCTCCTCAAGGGAGCGATCCTCAATGCACAAACTAAGTCTATTCCATCTCGGAGGAAAGGCAGCAAGAGGGCACAGCAGCCCCCCTGGCTCTCCAGGGACCTAGCAGATCTCCTGAGGCTAAAAAGAAAGGCCTACAAAGGGTGGAGGATGGGAGTCACCTCCTGATAACTGACGCCCAGGAAAAAGCCAACCTATTAAATAGGTACTTTGCGTCAGTCTTTCATCAGTCCCATGGGACGCCCATGCCCGCTACAGGGCCGGGAAGTCCGGGTGAGGGTGATCCCCTGCCCTCCATTAATGCTGACTTTCTGAAGGAACATCTTGAGAAGCTGGATACCTTCAAGTCAGCTGGCCCTGACAATCTTCACCCCAGGGTACTCAAGGAGCTGGCGAGCATCATAGCCCAGCCTCTAGCACGGATCTTTGAAAACTCTTGGCGCTCTGGTGTAGTGCCCGAAGACTGGAAGAAGGCCAATGTGGTGCCTATCTTCAAGAAAGGGAGGAAAGTGGATCCGGCTAACTATAGGCCCATCAGCCTGACTTCTATCCCGGGGAAGATCTTAGAAAAGTTTATTAAAGAGGCCATCCTTAATGGACTGGCCGACGTCAACATCTTAAGGGATAGCCAGCACGGGTTTGTTGCGGGTAGGTCTTGCTTGACCAATCTCATTTCCTTCTACGACCAGGTGACCTATCACCTGGACAAGGGAGAAGAGATTGATGTCATATATCTTGACTTCAAAAAAGCCTTCGATCTGGTGTCCCATGATCGCCTCTTGGAGAAACTGGCCAATTGTCGCCTTGGGTCCTCCACGATCCGCTGGCTGGAAAATTGGCTCCGGGGTTGGACCCAGAGGGTAGTAATCGATGGAAGTCACTCATCGTGGTGTCCTGTGACCAGTGGGGTCCCCCAAGGCTCTGTCCTTGGACCCATACTGTTCAACATCTTCATTAATGATGTGGACACTGGAGTCAGAAGCGGACTGGCCAAGTTCGCCGATGACACCAAACTTTGGGGCAAAGCATCCACACCAGAAGACAGGCAGGTTATCCAGGCTGACCTGGACAGGCTCAGCAAGTGGGCGGACGAGAATCTGATGGTGTTCAACGCCGATAAATGCAAGGTTCTCCACCTTGGGGGGAAAAAAACCCACCGCATCCTTATAGGCTCAGCAGTGCTATGTTGGCTAGCACTATGGAAGAAAGAGACTTGGGGGTCATCTTTGACCACAAGATGAACATGAGCCTGCAATGCGATGCGGCGGCTAGTAAAGCGACCAAAACGCTGGCTTGCATCCATAGATACTTCTCAAGCAAATCCCGGGACGTCATTCTCCCCCTGTACTCGGCCTTAGTGAGGCCGCAGCTGGAGTACTGTGTCCAGTTTTGGGCTCCACAATTCAAAAAGGATGTGGAGAAGCTTGAGAGAGTCCAGAGAAGAGCCACGCGCATGATCAGAGGTCAGGGAAGCAGACCCTACGATGACAGGCTGAGAGCCCTGGGGCTCTTTAGCCTGAAAAAGCGCAGGCTCAGGGGTGATCTGATGGCCACCTACAAGTTTATCAGGAGTGACCACCAGCATCTGGGGGAACGTTTGTTCACCAGAGCGCCCCAAGGGATGACGAGGTCGAATGGTCACAAACTACTTCAAGATCGTTTCAGGCTGGACATAAGGAAGAATTTCTTTACGGTCCGAGCCCCCAAGGTCTGGAACAGCCTGCCACCGGAGGTGGTTCAAGCGCCTTCATTGAACACCTTCAAGATGAAACTGGATGCTTATCTTGCTGGGATCCTATGACCCCAGCTGACTTCCTACCCTTGGGCGGGGGGCTGGACTCGATGATCTTCCGAGGTCCCTTCCAGCCCTGATGTCTATGAAATCTATGAAATTACTGAGTGCTAAACAAGCATATGAGTGATATATGGCTTGTCCTTTAACAGCTAAACAGACTGGTCTCATAGCTTACCTCTAACATTAGTTGCTTTTTGGTCAGAGATGAGAATCTCCATGTATCTGCTTTAAGTTCTTTTGTTTTATTTATTTATTTTTAAGAATGTGCAAGAATCCTAGGACCAAATACCTGTTGTTTTATACCAGTGCAAGTTATGGTAAATTCTTCTGGATTTGCACCAATGGAATGGAAAACAGAGATGATAACAGAACGTTGGTCTGGTAATTTCAAGCATCAATAGTTTTGAAAAGCATCATGGATAGAGAGTGGGGAAAGCAGATGATCTATAGAGCACAATCCCATTTTTAACAAGAGTTTCAGAGTGATCCTTACAGCATCAGGAAGTCTGCAAACACTATAATATGGTTATTTATCATGGGATAATTAGTTTGGTATAACACTAGGAATAGTAAATTATTGCATTTAATGCAAGCCACCTAGGTGTCATTGATTAATAATAGATCACAACTGTAAAAACAGAACTTCTGGGACAATATTTAAAATTGATTGTACAGGTAAAAGCATATACTTATTTTTCTTAGAGGGGCACAGCCAAGTTGCACAGACAAAAGCTTGTGTTATTGGATCTTGGTTGTGTTGTCCCTACTAGATTAATTAAACCTCCATCATACCAACATGGTGTTGTAATTAGAGGAACTGTTGGCTACATGTTATCTGGTGGCACTCACACCAAACATGCTTCCTCCATGGATTCCACAAGGGAAGATGTAGTGGTTTGCTTAAGGTCACACAGCATGTCAGTGGCAGGGCAAGGAACTGAATCTGGATCTCTCATATTCCAGGGATCCACCAGTACCCTTAGCACCAGGTTACCCTCCCTCCCAGCTAGCTAGAATAAGCTGCGTTAGCTTATGCTACAAGCATCTTATTGTTTACATTGGGGTGGGCAAAATACAACCTATGGGCTGAATCTGGCCCACCGAAGGATTTTTCATCTAGTCTGTGGCAGGTTCCTTGGTCCCACCTGGCCCAGGCATGGAGGAAAGCCCAGGTCGAGGCACGTGCAGCTGGTCCCACTGCCCCCAAGTGCACAGCGGGGCTGGGGCAGGACGGCTGCACTCCATTTTCCAGAAGCCCCGGCAGCGGCAGCTCCTTCTAGCTGCCTCAGACACCGGCCCCAGCCCTGCTGTACAGGCACCCTGATGCCCTGCACTCACCACTGAGCGCTCTGCCCTGGCTTCTGCCCTGCACTGTCACACCCCAAGATCCTAGTCCCAGCCCCATTCCATCCATGCACTCTGCTGTTGTGGCTCCCAGCTGGCCTCCACGGAGACCCCAGGATCGCAGGATGGTGACAGCGTGGGGCCAGGACTGGGGCTGGGGCAGAGCCCTGGTTCTGCAGGCAGGCATGTGCAGGGACTAGATTATGCCTCCGCCCCATCCCTGGCCCCACACTGTCACCACCCCATGATCCCAGGGTCTCCATGGAGAATGGCTGGGAGCCGCACAAGCAAGGCACATGGCCAGGCAGACAGGATGGGCTGTAGCTGGGCAAGGAGCTGCGTCAGGAGCTGGGATCATGGGGTGGTTACAGCACAGGGCCCAGGTCGAGGCAGAGCTACAATCCATTCCCTGCATGCCACTGGCTTCCAAACTGGCACCTGCCACAGGGGTGTGCAGGCAGTGGACTGGCTTTGCCCTGGCCCTGCACTGTCAGCAGCCCATGATCCCAGCCATGCCCATCTATCCCACTCCTGAATACCACTTGGTCCACCTACAGCCCCATCCCACATAGAGAGTTTTGTTGAGCTGTTGTGTGGGTGGGAGGTGGGTGGAGAGTGCTGACCTAGTCTGCCACATCTCAGCAAAACTCCCTGTATGGCCTGTGGACCCAAATAATTGCCCACCCCTGGTTTAGATAAACCCTCAATATCCACTCACCTATTTAACCCTGAATCATTCAGACCCTAAGGCTGATTAATAGCAAAAGTTATTGTGGCTCCCGGCTGGTCTCCACAGAGACCCCAGGATCGCAGGATGGTGACAGCGTGGGACCAGGAACTATTTAAAAGTTGCTGTCATGTAAGAAAAGGCCAGAAGGGTTCCTACAGGGTAACATCACCTTCCCCTACTCCTCTGGCCAGTTATAGCTGCTGGGAAGGCTACTTGATAGCAAGAAATTACTACAGACATTAAAAGCCATTCATTTATTGTTGGTGAGGAGAAGCAAATTTGAATGGCACACTAAACAATGAATAACTACTTATCTCAAGAGCAGTTTACGTGGGGCCAGTTTCTGAAATTACTTACAACATTCATGACTTATGGAGTTACTCTGGTTTTACATGCATTTAGCAGAGCTTGGGATCAGGCCCTATGAGTCCAGAATGTTACTGTAATGACAACAAAATGTATCTGAGCCAGGAACATCAGGAATAGTTTTGTCACACTCCATTCAGCTTTCCAATTTAACCACGAGGGAGACGGATTGATGTTTATTCTGAAATCAAGGCTAAGTTATTATTCTAGCAAAAAGAGGGATGAAATATTAGTGTGGGTGGAGAGGAGTAACACCTGTTTGAAAAAAAAAGAATAAAGATCTTCTGACACAAAAAAGAAGGAATAAAGCATTGCTAGAGATCGGAATGCCTTGCTTTGTCAAGTCAGAGCACTGGCTGCAAGTGGTTAAAAAGCAAATCTTACAAAAGTATCTTTTAACAAAAGAGTGCTGATTTGCTTTAAGATGAGAAGGAAAAAGTTTGGGTTTTTTGTTTTCTTTTACACTTGGCTTCTCTTTCTCCTTATTGAAGCTCTTCCTTTCTCACGTATTGTCTTTGCCTCTGTATCTCTTTCCATCTTTCCCCCCCCACTTAGTTCTCCTGGTAGCTTTTATTTTGGCAGTCTCCTTTGGTTGGCTGGCTTTTTCTTCCAATCCATGTCTCTTCCTGGCTCTCTCTCTCATTGGAAGGACTTCGTACAGTGCATACTTGTTTCCAAGCTAAGTCAACATATCCATGCTTGGAGCCAGAGACTTGGGAATAGAGTCTGATCTCATATACACACATTTACATTCAGAGTAACCCCAATCTAAGTACTCTGGATTTATATTGGTATATACAAGATAAAAAATTGGCCAAAAGGGCCAAGGTCAGCAGTAGTGTAAGTATTAATATATTTGTTTGGCATGGGTACAAGTCAGAAAATAGATGTAAGGGGGTGTTAATGGCAAAGTTGTATAATTGGCCCTGATCTGGCATTCTGAGGGCATGCAGTATGAGCGTGATTGACAACTTCTTTACATTCTCGTTTATCTACTTCAGTCCATCGTATTTTGTAGAAACTGAACCAGTTTACCACAAGCTGAATTTAGACCTGGGAGCACAGAGCAGAGAGTAAACAAAGCTCATTAAACTAAAATGACAGAGAAGGGGATGTTTTATTTTTCAACCTCCCTGTATTTGCTTTCTTGGATGTACCTTCTCAGCATGTGAGTGGGTTCCAATGCCTATCTAGTAGGGCTGTGAGAAGCTTCGGTCACTGATTCAATTCAGAGGAGATTCGGCCTGATTCAGCGGCCAAATCTCTGAATCCGAATCGAATCAGGGGACCCTTTAATCTCTCTGAATCAAATTGGAAGACTCCGATTTGATTCTGAGAGATTTGACGATTCGGACATAGACACAGCTTTAAGTTTTTTCTACGTACCTCGAGTTACTAGGCGGCTCGTGAACGCTGAGATGGTGGGGCGGATGGAGCGTTCCATGGGAGCACAGGAGGGGTCCCCAGCTCACTCAATGGTGGACCCAGAAGTGGATGAGAAGCACTTCCAGTCTGCTTCCGGGTCTGCCACGGAGTAGGCAGGGACCCCCACCTCCCCCCTCAGCTTGGTGACTAGTGCCTCCTGGGTCTGGGGGGCACCTGGGGTCCCCCTGCAGCCGATCACTGAACTGGGGGGACCTGATGGGGGGGGTCTGCCACCATGCACGGTGGGGGAGGGGTCTGCCCCACCATCTCAGCATTCACAAGCCACGCCTGGTACCTCAAGGTATGTAGAAAAAACATAAAAAGCTGTGTCTATGGATGAATTGATGATTCTCCAAATCAGAATTGAATCTTCAGATTTGGATTCGGCTGAATTGAATCGGGACAGTGATCTGAATCAGTTAATTAAATCACTATCCCCCAAATCAGGCCAAATCCAAATCCAAATCAAATATGGCCCGCTTTGTACAACCCTACTATCTAGGACAGGTTCTTAAGCCTGCCTGTCTAGGCTAGTATATCAGGCCCATCACTTTGGCATCTGAGAGCTATACAACAACACTCATTTTGTACTCTTGAAGAATGCCTAAAAAGCTCAGGTAACATTATTATCACTTTGGTTCAGAGGCTTCTGTAAGAGTGGGACTGCCTGACTTCAGGTTGCAATTAGGTGGTATTATTCTTAGCTTCTACATGAGCAAAAATTATCTAAAAAGAGACTGAGGAGGCAGGGGCAGGTATTGGTCACAAAGTGAAACATTTACAACTGACAAGCAATAAACAATAGTCTGTTTTAGCAGGAAGAGGATGAGGTGGTTTTCTTCAGTTTATAAACTTGCATTCAATAAACCGTTTTAGTTAAAATTTTCAAACCATATTACTAAATATGTACTAATAATATTAATTATATGGATTTAGAAGGAAATCACAGAATCTCAGATGAAGCTTTAAAAGAAACCAAATTTCATGGCAAATTCTGCAATTTTGAAATCTGCCTGTATTCTAAGTGGAGAGAAACATCAACATTTGGAATTTACTAGAATTTTTTTTAAATTTCATGTTAGGACAATCAAAACACTTTCATTTCCAATATAAAAATCAAAATTGTAAAGAAAATTAAATTTTAAAAAGAAAAAAAAACCAAAAAGAAACATTTTGCCTTCCAAAATAAATAGTTGGTATTTTTCTCAAAATGAAATTTTGTAGTAATCAATACAATCCCATAGAACAGTGATATTATATAGTCAACATTTTCGAGTGGAAAATTGTTGACTAACATTTTCAACTAGCTCTAGTCTAGATGGTACAATAGAGTAAACTGGAGGCTATGGCACACTTTCACCTCTAGCAAGATTTGAGAGAGAGCCATTGTCATATTGTGACTAGTGCAACAAAGACAAGTGCAAAGTCCTGCACTTAGGACAGAGCAACCCCATGCACCAGCACAGGCTGGGGGCTGACTGGCTGGGCAGCAGCTCTGCAGAAAAAGACTTGGGGGTTACAGTGAACAATAAGCTGAATATGAGACAGCAGTGTGCCCTTGTTGCCAAGAAGGCTAACGGCATACTGGGCTGCATTGGTAGGAGTGTTGCCAGCAAGGCAAGAGAAGTGATTATTCCCCTCTATTCAGCACTGGTGAGACCACATCTGGAGTACTGTGTTCAGTTTTGGGCCCCTCACTGCAGAAAGGAAGTGAATAAGTTGGAGATAGTCCAGCAGAGGGCAATGAAAATGGTGAGGGGGTTTGGGCACATGACTTATGAGGAAAGACTGGGGAAACTGGGCTTTAGTCTAAAGAAGAGGAGACTGAGAGGGGACTTAATAGCATCCTTCAACTACCTGAAGGAGGGGTTGAAACAGAATGGACCTAGACTGTTTTCAGTAGTGGTAGATGACAGAACAGGGAGCAATGGTCTCAAGTTGCAGCAAGGGGAATTTAGGTTAGATACTAGGAATAATTTTCTCACTAGAAGGATAGTAAAACTCTGCAACAGGTTACCCAGAGAGGTGGTAGAAGCTCTGTCTTTGGAGGTTTTCAAAACCCGGCTAAACAAAGTTTTGGCTTGGGTGATCTAGTTGGGGTGGTCCTGCTTCGAGCAGGGGGTTGGACTAGATGACCTCCTCAGGTCCCTTCCAACTGTAGCTTTCTATGAGTCTATGATATTATTGTGGAAATCTTTGGCTTAGATTTTCTCTCTCCATTAATTATAGGACTTTACATTGTTGCCTATCACTCTAGTATCTATTGACCAACAAACCTAAGCATCTCCACTGAAATCAATTATTCTACACTTCTGAAAGAAGGAAATAGTCTTTTAGAGTTTAGGAATAAAACAGAACATAATTAAAGCGTTTGTGATTATATCTGTTAATTCAGAGTGGTTGTTTTTACATTTATATCCCCCTTTTTTTTTTTTTTTGCTTCTAAAAAATAAATCTACCTATGGTTCGTCCTTAAGGGTCTTCGTATCATTCACTAATTTATTTTAAAATTGTTCGAAGAGCAAGAGAGAAGGCAAACTGAGGTACAAATTTTGCCTTAGAGATCATTTGATTTGTGGAACTCCTACCTAAATATGTAAGGCCCCCAAACAGCTCCCGGTCAAGACAATAGTAGTTCCCCCAGATCAAAGGGTGCAAGATCCCTCCTGAGCACCATTCCCCTTTCTGCAGGCTTGAGGGATTCTGCAGCTATCACTATATGGGCTGAAAAGATAACAGGTAGCTCTCCTGAGTAAAATGGCTGAGAGCAACAAGGGAATTCAAATCTCTGTTATACCCCGCTGGAACTGGAATCATGCAGGCTTGGTGACAGAGAAGCAGGGATGATACTGCAGACCAGCAAATCAAGTGTGTGTGTGTGTGTGTGTGTATACACTGCAGACGAGCAAATTAAGTGTGTGTGTGTGTGTGTGTGTGTGTGTGTGTGCGTGTGTGTGTGTGTGTGTGTACACATCTCTTTACAGCAGAAAGCACTTGGAAGCATAAGGCTGCATGTGACTCCACATGATCAGTCATAAAAAATTGAGTTTTCATCCTTTTCTTACCTGTCCTTAGGCAAGTTACTTTACCTTTCAGTTTCAACATTCATATCTATTATGCGGGGATTATAACACAAACCATCTACACCTTACAGGGGCATTAGGAGGATTTCTTCACTAATGCCTAAAGAGCATTCTGAATGTGCATACTAAATATTGTTATTTTAAACTGCAAAGGCCTAAAACCACAACATTAGAGGTTGTGGTTGCTCTTGCAGGTTGCTGCTCCCAAAGATTTTCCTTTCTTCCTTTCATTTCTGCCCCATTGTTCAGCTGTATACTGCTTTAAAAAAGCAGTATTCCTTTCAAACACTTTTGCTCTGCAGGATGATGTTTTGCTTGCCCTATTATAGCTTTCTGAACCTGCGCATTTTATATTCTGCTTTCAGAATTCCATTAGAGGTGCAAGCCAGTTCATTCCATCGTACTAGAAGTGTCTCTGCAGGGGTAAAAAGAGCAAAAAGTTTTTTCTTTTTAAATCTTTTTGTTGCTAAAAATCAGAAGCACAAATCAGTGATAATTACAAGGAAAAATTGAGCTCAGTACTTACAGGCCATTTTTATACTGTCACTTTTCAGACCACATCCACATTTCAAGTAGAATAACAGTTCCATTGAGCTTACAAATGCAGCTCTACTCTGAAAGGAGACTGTGTAACTATTATACCAACCATTTCCATCTCATGTTCATTTTCTCTATCTTTCACTGAGTACATCTATCCTACTGCACATATGGAGAGCCATATCTGCTACCAAAATTGACAAAACCAGAATTTCATTCTTATTAGCACTGTAGATCCAACAGAGCACAAACTAAGATGGATTCTTTTGCTGCATTGCTGACAGAATTGCTTAAGTCCCAATAAATTACATATGTGGAACCTCACTGACGTCAAGATGTTTGCAGCCATTACTAAGGGCACAATGTGGCCAGCAGAGCATTAATCACAAAAAAAGAAATATCTGTAAGACAATTTACCAAAGAGTACAGCACTCTGAGATGCCAACTTTTCAAAGCAGAATTTTATTGTGTATATCACTCTACTTGTTTCCTCTCTCACATGCTTCTGTTGATAATGTATACAAATTAAAGGTCTTCTCCAGCTCCAACTGAAACCAGTAGCAAAAACTGGGCACAGGCTAATGTCCCAAGTCTGTACTATAAAGGGAATTATATTAATCTTTGATTATAAACATGCTTAACATTGACATTTATATCGAGGGCAAACGGATACAAATATTTTATTTGAGCCATTACTTGGCTACTTAAGAAGCATCTTTTCCCCCTTAAGCCATCAGACTAAAGAGGTGGTATCAAATCTGTTTGTTGGCCTAAAGGAACATTCAGAACATGGTTCCATTGTTTAGCCAATCTGTGCTTATCACCAAGATAATTGGGAGATCTTGAGACTGTGTAGAACACGGGCATCAGTTACTGTCTAATGATGGTGCTCATCATAGGGAGTTAACTGCATCCATCTGATGTAATGATGGGTATATCTCAAAAATCAATATACATATAAATAGTTAATAAATATTCTGGAAAAAAACTTAAAAGAACACTACTGTGGAGATTTATTTTAGAATGAAAAGTAAAGGCTCAAATGTCAGACCTTATGAAAAAAATGTTGGCTCTCATTTTAATCTCATTTCCACTAGCTTTATAAGAATACAATTCCAGCAATTCCAATGGAGTAATTTCTAATTAACACCAGAATAAGTGATCTGAGAAGCAACTCCAATGGGCATTTTACAGATTGGCTCCTGTAACTGCCACAGACTTGTACCACATACTTGGGAAAGTCACTTCAATTTATTGTTTCCTCATCTATAGAAATTGAAATAGTAATACTTACTTTCCCTTGCAAAGTTCTTTGAGAGGTAAGGATGAAAAATGGTATACAGAAGTTAAGTTAAAACATCTTGTTATTGCTAGTTATAGGATTACAATAAAAGTTCAAAACTTACTGCCTTGTGTTTAACTGGATCTCAACTGTAGCCTCAAACATCATCTGTTGCTCTTATTCTCCATAAAATCTTACCTATCAAGGATACAGCATCACCACATATCAACAGAAAAGATATAGGTGGCCTTGGAAGGAAAAAACACACACGTGTCTCCAGTTGTGCTCTGAAGGCAAAAATTCCCTCCTAAACGTTAGTACTCTCTCTCCAAACACTTTACTCACTAAAAAAAAATGCCTTGCATTTGAAAGCTTGCTTAAACTTTACCTCAGCCATGCAGTTGATCCAATAAAAGATATCACCCCCCAAAATCTTACCTTTTGCCTATCAAACTGATTTTACATAACCCCAATTAGCATTTATGGGCAGAAATATCTTCATTTTTTTTAAAGCTTTTTGACTAGTCTCTTCCTTACCTTCTGCAGTATACCGTTGTTTTAATGTATTTGGTGCTACTTACTTTATCTCATACTCCGTTATCTCATTCCTGATTTCACAGTGAAGTTGAAAGCCTTCTATGCGTAGGGTCATCAGTGAGATGTTCATCTAAGGCAGGGGTCGGCAACATTTTTTGGGCAGAGGGGCAAAAACACCCATAACCTTGACTTGTAAGATGTTGGTGTGCCGGGGCAGATGGCAAGAGACCTGAGAGGCACCCGATCTTTGTTGTGGCAGTGACACCCCAGCTCTTTCCCAGAGGCACACGTGCCAAGAAAAATGTCTTTGCATGCCATGCTTTGGCATGTGTGCCAGGGGTTGCCTACCTCTGATTTAAAAGTGTATGAATTGAGATAGGCTGCTAAGTCAGGGTTGGGCAAAACGGCAGATCCAACCGGCAGCCGGACTCCATTTCCCAGCAGCCCCTGCTTGCATGACTGGGGCCGGTCTCCATACTGCAACTCCACTGTGATAGCACAAGGCTGGGATTGCCATGGAGATCATCCCTAGGCATGCTGGCAGGGCCCAGGGCAGGGCAAGGCAGGGGGCTGCTCTGGAGCCACTGGGATCTTGTGGTGGGGGCAGCTTTGTTTGGGGCCAGGGTCACGCTGTGATCTGCAGCCTGCATGCTCCAGGCAGGGGCACACAGGCAGCAGATCATGGCTCTACCCTAGCTCCTTGCAGCGGTGACAGCTTTGTCCCGAGCTGGGGCAGAGCCATGATCCGCTGCCTGCACACCCCTAAATGAAACGTAAAGGCTGTAGATCGCAGCTCTGACCTGGCCCCGGACCAAGCTGCCCCCGCCACAAGATCTCAACAGCTCTGGAGCAACCCTCTGCCCTGCCCTGCCCTGCCCTGCCCTGCCCTGCCAGCATGGCTGGGGATGGTCTCCATGGCAACTCCAGCCTTGCACTAATCACAGCGCAGCTGTGACCAGGGTCTCCATGAAGACCATCCCCAACCATATGGGCAGGGGCTGCTGCGAAATGAAGTCTACTGCCAGCTGGATCTAGCCTGCAGGCCGGACTTTGCTTGCCCCTGTGCTAAGTGCTGAGCCACTGATCACGTTGAGCCAATTCATACATCTATTGAGAGACCACGGAACGCTCATTCTCCTATGGCTTCAAGAAAAGATAACATATCTCAGTCATCAGGCTACTCTTTCCATTACCCCTTATCTTGTAGATTAAATTACCCAATTACCTAAGGATGAGACATCATGATATAAAATTAAATCAGAAAAATAAATGTCAATAAAGATATCAGAATTGTTTTCCGAACTGGCAGGAATACTCGAATCTGTTTTCTGTGTTGTTTACAGAACTTGCAACAATGACGATGCAGTTGGCACACAGTGCTCATTGCGTATCACACACATCATAAACATCTCATTGTTTCTTTGTCCGTCTTTTGTATCCACCTGTTGTCTCTTATCTTGTATTTGGGGTGAGGAGCATGGTTCTTGTTAAATGTGTGCTTAATCTTTTGGGACAGAATTCTCTAGGCATTACCAGACTACAAATAAAAAATAGTAAGAAATTCAGGTTAATAGCAATTACATTTTTGATTCACAAGGGCAAATTGTCAGGAGTTAAAAAAACCCAGATGGCCTCATTCCACATGGTACCTATTGTACAAAAACTACATAATCTATTTCCTTTCTTTCCTACTGCCTACATGGCTTAATTCATATTAAATTAGGGAACCATATTACCTTGCATCACCTTTGATTTTTAACGTTACTAATGTGATATGATAAAATGAAATTCCTGAGATAACCAAAAACATTTTCAAACTTATATTTCCATGAATTAAGAGTTTTTCAAATACGAGGAAATATATAAAACTGTAAATCACAATGTGCAAATGCCTGGCTGCTGAAAGTGTTTGGGGTAAGTTCTATGCAACGTTCATAGAAGGATTTCTAGATTATGTGACATGGAAATTTCACTGTATATCCAGGATGCAATAGTTTAGAAATAACAAGTCTCTGAAGCACAGGAGAAAAGGGCTGCCTACTTGGAACAGCTATTCATACAAAACAGGTTTAAAAAGTACAATATTGTCCAAGTATCTTCATAATGAAAAACTCCCTATAGCTTATTTCACAAATGTTAAGATGAAATGTAGATCAACTGCACCTGAAAGACAGATTTAAGTGACCAGTGAAAAAGTACTAGGATCCTCAGTGGGTAGAAATCTGGACTTGCTGAAAGATTGGATTGAAACACTAAGGATCTGACTCACAAAATGTAATTATACCTAGTGAATTTCTGAATTTTATAGCATTATCTTCATCATCTGAATATTCGCACTTCCTGTTGCCTTCAAATATGAAAATGCTTAGTAAATCAGTAGCAATCCCTTTAGCATCAGAAATCACTAATGTCAATAATCAAGTCTAAGTAAAGCTCTTTTGCATGTAATATAGTCTACTACATTACTGATAAATAATTGTTAGTGATAGGCTACAGCCAAGTGAGAGTCTTAGCATTATACACACATCTGGCTAGGAATCAGTAATCTTCCATCTTCTTTGTCATGGTGTCTTTTCAAACAACAGTTGAAATCTATCTGAAACAGTACCATTCATTTTTGCCAGAAGAGTTCTGAAGCAACTTTCTTTCGAAGTAACTCACATTTTATATCATTATAATATCTAACCACAAAGCTTGATGCCATCTTATTTTAGATACAAATGTGTTTATTTGTAACTAACTGCTACTAGCCTATATCTAATCTGTGAAATGCAATAACTATTCAACAGAAAAAAACATGTGCAACTCGCTTTTTTAGGGGGCAACACTCAATATTACTTGTTCTTACCTTCTCCCCCATCTCCCACAGGGAGGTGAAAGGATCAATGTCCTCCCCAGCTTCTCAGGAAATCTTGGAGACAAGCTCTTTATGGGACATGGACATTTACTGGGAAAGGGATAAGGACTGAGTAGATCGTTGCAAGATTGGGTGCTATAGCCTTGGAGAACACACAAAGTTGCCACTTTAGTCCACTTTCTTGTTCTGTTTGGCAATTGAGGACATCCATCTATGAACAAGTGGCTGGCCTCTCCTGGATCTCTACAGACACTCTAGGTTCCACAATTTATTCCATGCTGGGGTAACTCCCACTTCCCAGATACTATGCTTCTTAGCCTCAATCCCATAAATTCTACTGCAGTTATGCAGTCAAGATGATTGACAATTTGGTACTGTTGAGAAAGCTAGTAAAGACGCATTGCACACCAAATTCTAATCTGAACAGATTTACACGTAAGAGTCTGTATGCCATTATGTAAACGTTATAACAGATTAGTGCTTTGGCATCCAACAATTTTTTTAGACCGTTGTCACTTCATATTTATTGTAATCCAAATAATTACCATCATCAGAGACGATATGTTTTAATTCCACAGAGATAGGCTATTTAACCTTTGACTGAACAAAAAGAAATATGCATTTTATGGAGACTATAATTTAAAGCAAAACAACGGATTTAAGATATGAGACTTAAAAATGATTAAATCTTTCTCTTTCATTCCCAAAACCAATTACCAATATAAACCTCAGATAAGAATCTCTGCTTGGTAGGTTGGCTTAGCTAGGATCCAGCCCACTGTTTCTCATCATAGTTACCATGACTGCAGCATGGCACTTCTAAAGGCAATAAAGCCACTACTATTATTTCATGATGGGTCTGAAATTATCTAGTGTTCCTGATGCACATTCATGTATGAATTACTATGTATAATGATAAAACAAGCTGTCAGAGGACACAATTTAGACTTCATCATAATGTACTTTAGTTGAGAGTCTCTATATTACTCAAATGAAGTACAGTACATGATGGCTTTGATGTAAATTGGCCAAAATACTAATGAAATAATCAGATCGTTAAACCATGGCAAGAAGCAGAATATGGTATCAAATACTGTAATTATAATATAGAGAGATAATACACTATTCAGATCTATACACT
This sequence comes from Alligator sinensis, assembly GCF_000455745.1. Lineage (NCBI taxonomy): Eukaryota > Metazoa > Chordata > Crocodylia > Alligatoridae > Alligator > Alligator sinensis. Next base: position 2,253,089 of record NW_005841967.1, on the reverse strand, counting down.
TACAAGATATAGCTATACTTCCAGTTTCCAGAATTTTTGAGGAATTTGAGTAACTAAGAAGTTTATATAATCTTCTCAAACAATGATTTAAATAAGGATTTCCTCTAACACACATGTGAATATTAATAAATGGCCTACAGTGCTTGTTTAATTACAATCACAGCATAAGATAAAAAATAAAAAGGACTAGTTCATAGAACAAGAAACCTCCATCCGAATGCTATCTTTCACAAAAAAAAGATACAGAACTGACAAACTGACTACTCAGCTAAAAGAACTATGTATTTTTTACTTAAGGGTTACTCAGAACAAGTAAAGCAGACAGGCTTGGTTTTTTTTGCCACGAACAGTTTGTTGCAAAGACCTATGGGAAAGTAATTTCAATTTCAATGAAACAGACAGTGCACAATTTCCTAGCTGTCTGCTGTTTCGCATTCAAAATCTAACATAAAACACAATAACCCACATTTTGGTTTTAATGCTTGCAGTATCTTACAACGGTACCACAACACAGATTAATTAAACAACAGAATGTTACTCCATATACAGCATACATGCACATCACAGTTTCAGCTTTAAAGTAAAAATTCAGCTGTCTGACAAGGACAACAAATCTGCCACAAGACTAACATGATTGCAAACAGTTCCTCAAATACTCTTTTCTTGTGACTATATAGTTAAAGATAATAAATCCCATAACATCTGTAATAATAATCCTGTCAACTGAGTCTGTTGCTAAAGTGTACTGTACCATTATGATGAGAGTTCTGGGTCTGCTCATTTCATCATCACTATCCAGTGGCAGAATTTCATGTGACAATTCCTCTTGTCGTCGTCTACAAATATGTGGACAGTTCCTCTGTACCACAGAACGAAAGGCTTGAAGCAGAACAATGCTGGCAGCACAACCCATATCTGCATCCTGAAGCCTACAAAATAACTTCTATGTTTATGCTACGTTTGAAAAACAGTGGCTCCTTGTCCCTGAAAACAGCCTACAGTGCAGCTGCAGCCAGCTAGCTCTCCAATCGCTTCCTTGAGCTGTGATCATCTGATCACAACCAAATAGCTTGGATGCGATATAGGAAAGATTTTGATCCACTGAAACTAAACACACTCACGCAACATTAAGATCTTTTTCTCCCTGTGTATGCTTCTGAATTCACATGAGAACATTTGTGCTTCCTGTGTTTTACAATAATCCTCCTCTGATTCCATGTCTTGTGGAACCAAAATTATTAAAATCCCCAGTTTAAGGAAACCAGCTGTGCATTTAAAAATCAGGACAGGATCAATTACAAGAACCCGTTAATAATCATATGTAAACTTAAGGCTGACAATATTTCTAAAATACTTCATTTAGGCTATTTTTCTTTAATTGGGAAAAATAGTTGTGGCTCACTGAGGATCTGAGCTGCATTTTTTCGTCTCATCGTTTACTGAAACAGTCAGCTCATTTGATTTGTAAATGTAACAAGTAGAAATAATGCAAAAATCTGGACTGCTTCACGTGGCTCATGTTAAAATATCCATGGTTTGATGTGAAATGCCAGTGTTTATCTCTGAAATGGCTTTCAATAGTATATTTGTTATGTGTTCCCACACAGGCAGTTCTTCTGCAGAAATTTACATTTTTTACATTTTTATAGACAGCTAGTGTGGAAAAGGATCACTGCTAATGAGGTCACACAGAAAAGGCACAGCTGACCTTTTAAGAAAGGTAACTATAAAGCATTTTATCTTTTATCAATAAAAAAAAAAAAAAAAAAAAAATCAGGAAAAGAAAAGAGGCTGCAGGCTGTTAGCAGTTAACAACTTTGCATTCCGACTCCTGCCAGACAAGTCATTCAGAAAGCAGTTAAAGAAATGCTTAGAAATCACATGACCAGCTTGGAAACATATCAAGGACTAATGGTATATAGTGTAAGATAATAGCACTTCAGAGAAAGTTAGCACTAAAAATATCTAGCAGAAAATGGATTTCTCATATAAATGAGAACTAAGAATTTCCAATAGTGATTCTAATGTAACAGTCATCGCAAACTAGTATGCACAACTGCCTTACATTTATCCTATACAAAGGCTTCTGTTTCTATTGATGACAGACAGGTTTATTTGCACAAAAGCATAGAGATCCTGTAATTTCTGTTAATATCATCTTTGGAAATACTCTTCCTATAAACCTTCTAAAGATGGAATAGGATAACACTGCTCCATGGGACCATTCTGCACTGGGTTTGATTAGGCTTTAATTGTCCAGTAATCTGTCAAAAGACTGTATTATTTTAATTAGAACACATGCCAGGGAAGTGAAATGTGTTCTTTTAAAGCAATGTTCTTGCTGCCAGGATTTCTCATGTCTCTTTGGAGTAAACGGATTTGTGTTCTAAAGGAAAACAGCTAAAAGCACAGGCAGACATTGCACAAAAAGCCAGGTTGTCAATAATTCAGTTATGATCAGCTCTTCCATGTCTAGATCTTTTACTAGGAACAGACATACACTCTTACATGATGGTTGCATCTATACATGAGAGTGCACTAGAGAGGAGGCCTCATGTCATGCTTTTATGCCTATTAGTTTGACTTTTTCTAATGCGATTACAACAGCACAGTGGCACAGCTGTGTAATTTCTGTACAAAATCAGTAATCTTGCCTGCTGTTGCTAGTATTGTTTATATTTCCATCAATCTCCTATCTACTCCAGTACTGAAGTTGACACCTTGGCCACACAAGACACACTTGGCAGCTGTGGAACCCAAATTCCTAACTAATTCCAACAGCATCAGTTTGGCTCTTGCTTACTTCCTGCTCAGCTTTTGTAGTTGGCTGTTATGGTGACTGCTGCACCACCTTCTTAAGTGCCGTTAATGCTTCTCTTTGTCTTCTTCGATGGCATTTTCTTTTACTAATACACCATTCCATTGTGAAAGCTGAAGAGGATTTTTTAAAAATGAATTTTGGCTTCCATTATAAAACTGAATCCAGTACCATCACCCATATACATGCTAAATAGTACCCTGGAACTTGATTCAAAGCCCACTGAAATCCAAGCAAAGACTTCCCTTTATTTCACTGGGCTTTGGATCAGGCCCATCCTCTGCAAGCAATTTCTCTGCCTTTGTTATGGTTACATGTGGAGCAGGGTATTAGTGAATCAAAGTATGGGTGGCAGAATCTTGGCAAGTAATTCTCCACTCTTAAGAAGTGAGGAAAAAAATGAATAAACACATATCTCTCGCATACAGAACTCAGCAAGTCAGAATCCTGGAAACTGGTCTGCAAATTAGGATTGTAATCCTGGAAAATGAAGCAGTAAAAGGCCTTTATTTCAAGGATATTTTGCTGAAGCAACTGAGTGTAAGGGAAGAAAGTCTAAAAATACATCAAAACAATAGCTGAATGCAGCTACATCAGAATTAAAATAAGGCAACAGTGGCTTTACTTTTTAATATAAGTGTCTTCTAAATGTATGCTATGATTATGATAATCTCTTATCAGTTCTTTTATTCTGTTGGGATGCAACCTTCAGCCACTATCTAGGCACGTTAGGTACCTTCTAAACATTACCACTATAAGGTAGCTAGGACCTAGCTCCACCGGCTGAAGTCAATGGAACGATTTGTGAAGTAAAGTATTCCTTGTGGTGCAGCCACACAACATGACTGCAGAGCAATTTATCCCAAAGCATATTAACTTTGTAGTAAGGAGCAGAAACATGACTAGCTCTCCCATGCTGGCTAGCTGCAGCAAGCACTAGAGTCAATTTGCACTGAGCGAACGGCTACCACAGTGAAACCCACTCAAGAAACAGAAACAACTGCTTTAACCAACATAAATGTATAGATACCCTTCACTTACTGAAGGGTAACTTCACCCTCAAGTGAAGCGACCACCTTAAAGCTGTACATTATGCGTCTATTCTACCGTCAGTATAGTGTGAAACCAATTTACTCTGGAGTGAACATGTACGTGTCAATCTCACACATGGTTTAAAAGGCAATTGCACAGAACTGTTACACTGGCCAAGTCTGTAGGGTCCATGGTAGGAGAAAAAAGATCTTCCTCCAGTGCTAGACTGGCAGCTATCCAGAATCCTGCAGATCACAGGAGACATAAATTGATCAGTTAAAAGTTTTATAGGCTACTTTCTTTAAAATGTTATAATGTGTGACTTTGGTATTTTTACTGTATATTAGTTATTTTGTTTTTCTTACAAAGTCCAAACAAGACTGTTCCTATCATTTCCATGACAAATCTCAAACCCTGATTATCAAATTTATTCAGAACAACTGTGTCATTCACTTTAGTCCTAGTCCTGTGGTCATTTCTGAACACTGGCACATATTGTCCTGGCATAGAGAAGGTTTTATCAGGCAACTCTTCACTCTGTTCACACTCCTCACCATTCACAGTGGCTAGTAACTTTGGTGGAAGCAGTTTATGTTATGAAGTCTGCAGCAGTTGAAATTGAGTGACGTTTTCTGTATTCTCCTACACATTACAGGCTTGACAGCGCATACAAGTGACTTCCTCAGACGGTTATCTATCTGTACCTAGTCATTAGAACAGTAGAGTCAAAGGCAGCTGGAGATGATGCTAACCACATCCCTTTTGCATCATGGGCTATAGAAACCAGCATGCCTTAACTATGCTAGCCTGGGGGCCCCTTGACTTTCTTTCTTTTAAACATCTTAGGTACTATATGGTCCTCTTGACAATGGTACCTGAGCATGCCAGTCTAACTTATTTATCCTCACAACATCCAAATAAAGTGCTCTTATCCCCCTTTTATAGATGGGAAACAGAGGCACACAGACACTACGGGTCAGACCCTGAGAGGTATTTTAATATCTAACCACTTCTTTAAATTAATGGGAGTTAAGCATTAAAAACATTAAATATTTTAAAATCTGGAACTAAATGACTTGTACAGGAAGACTGTAATAGTGCAGAGATTTGAACCTGAGTCTCCTAAGCAGTAGGGAGCACCCCAACCACTGGGCTCACTCTCCTTGCTAATATGCCCAGGCATATTTTTTTACCATATTATAAAAAAATATTTCTTATAACTACTCTCTTGTTTTTACCTTTCTCACAACCTCTTCTCATTTCACTAATCATTTCCTTCCTGCTTTAACAGGTTACAACGCAACAGGCCACAACTTGCCTACTTTTAGATGTGGATTCAGAGATCCCTACTTCCATGAAATCAAGCATCACAAACTTTTATTAATTATAAATCTTCTTGGACATATGCATCTATTCCTCCTTACCTCAGCCTGTGGATACACTACTTTGGTAACTGCATACATTTACAAACTTTAGGCTGCAACGATCAGTAACCACAACTCTCTTCAATTGGCCTGGCTCTAGTGACTTCACTGGAAGTTCTGTCTAAGAACTGTAATATCTGGCCCACTTAACATGACTGAATTCAGTCAGCTGATTAGTATTCAAAATTCAGAAAGGAAATGACAAATAGTGAGGTTTACAGCATAGCGAGGAGTAAAGCAGTAAGCTAATACCAAAAAGCTTTGTGATAAGAATACATGTAGGTTTTCAGATCCACAGGATGTGGATATATAAACCTTAGTATTTTTTCTGTAGGTGGTGGAGTATTTGTGCTACTTAGAATGAAGCTCTTTAACCTTCTACAAGAGAGAAAGGGAGGAGGCCATCTGTAAGATGGTGTCAGGACACCAATGGATAGCTTGTCTGGGATCCTAAGTTCACAATACATTCTTATATGATAGAAAATAAATTATAATGCATTATTATACAGGATCATTCACACAAGATGCTTTTTAAAAAAGTGCCTTACACTCAGGGCAGCATTAAAAGAACCAACAATCTAGTGATTATTATGAAGACAGAAAGGGACAAATGGGTGAGAATACAAGAAAGCTAAAATAGTTTAGATGCATCCTATTTCTACAGTGTCTGTAATTTTCTCTAACACTCATACAGGAGAAAAATTATGACAGTTCTAGTTACTTTCCAGAACACTCATTAGTATTTAATCAGTTTAAAAAAATGTTTATATGAAACTTTGCATCTCCCATGTACTTCACCAACATTAATCAATTATGACACTCCCTTGGCAACTAAATATCATCCAGATTACTATAATTGTCATTTATCATAAAAGTAGAAGCTATGAAAATATTTTGGGACAGAACAATATGTCCAGATTTATGACAATTTAATAGCACTTGCACCTAAGGCATCTGGTATAGAGGAGCTGGTACTGCTACTCCAATCTAGGCTGCAAAATAAAAGTTCTAATGTGCCTCCACCCCCATTATTCAATTGGACTGGAACACCTCAGAATTGCATGCTAATGTACATAAGATCCTTGCAAGCTAGGGAATTACTCTTATTCCCATTTTAAAATGGAAAAATGAGGCACAGGGAAGTCTAAGAGGTTTGCCCATGGTTACATTATAAATCTATGATATAGCAGAAGATAGAAATCAGTTTTTTTCTTAGGCTTATACCCAGACTACTGAATTATCATGGCTATAGTTCCTATGCCTTCTGGCCCTGAGCTCAGTGCTTTCTACTGAGAATGAATTTATTTTTTCCAAGGAGATTATTCACTTAAGGCAAGGGTTGGCAATTTTTTGCTGGCATAGGCAACCCTTTACAAGGCAGCCCCGGCCCCAGGTAGCAAGTCCCTGTTTCCCCCCCAACGCACAAAAGTAGCCAGCTGCCTGCACTGAACCTCACCACTCTCCATCCCCTCTGGAGTGAGGGTAAATGCAGATGTGGTGGAGGAGCTGGCTCCTCAGTGGAGGGACCGAATGCAAAAAGAACTGGCGGTATTGCACAGCTCCATACCAAAGGTCTCCGTAACCAAACTAGACCTTTGTGGGTTGGATTAGACCTCTTCAACTACCTGAAGGGTGGTTCCAAAGAGGATGGAGCTTGATTGTTCTCAGTGGTGGCAGATGACAGAACAAGGAGCAATGGTCTTAAGTTGCAGCAAGGGGAGTTTAGGTTAGGTGTCAGGAAAAAAACTCTCACAAGGAGGGTAGTAAAGCACTGGAACAGGTTACCTAGAGAGGCTGTGGAATCTCCATCCTTGGAAATTTTTAAGATGCAGTTAGACAAAGTCTTGGCTGGGATGATCTAGTTGGAAATGGTCCTGCTTTGAGCAGGGAATTGGAGTAGATGACCTCCAGAGGTCCCTTCCCACCCTAATTTTCTGTGATTCTTTACTGATTGGATTCAGCTCACAGATCGTAGGTTGTTGACTCCTGAGCTAAGTGAATAGGTCTCTAAATGAAATACAGAGCTTCCATATCGGAAACCTTAGATTGGATTGAGGTATCATGGGAATGCTACAAACATCCGGACATGGTTTGTATGTGATTGCACAAATTCATATATTCACTTGAACAAGAACTTACTCTTCTCATTTGTTTGCTTAGTTAGCTAGCTATCTAGCCATGAAAGCTTACATAGATTATACATTTTATTTACCACAAGTCTAAGTCTAAACTCTAATGCTATGTCATCTGCCTGAAGATTCATACTGGAAGGGTCTGTACAGCCATCTTGAAATATATTGCAAGAGACGCAAAGACTTGTTTGAGCCCTTTTCATAATACTTTCAGTCACCCAGTCAGACAGAAAGAGCATGTGATTTAAGGAACCATTCAACAGCACAAATATATCTGCATAAGTTTGTAAAACATATACTAGATACTGTATCTGCCCTAAGGAACATACAAAGTTTTGCCTGGTTGGGTCCTGAACATAGCTGAGACCTTGTGGCACTATAGTAATACTTAATAATCAATACTACATAGAAAATTACAAGGGGTAATGTCCACACTATTTACTGGGTAGTTCTGGTGGCTTCTCCACATGAATAAAGATGGAGCAAAGCATATTTATCCAAAAGGCCAATATTTGTTCACAGAAACTGTTCACTGATTTAAGTCAACCTGCAAAACTCAAGAGTCTGTTCAACTCTCAACCAGACAAAAAGAGCTAAACTCAGATTAGAGCCATGAAGAGCCTGGGCAGCTGCAGTCTGAGAGTTTTAATCAAAGTGATAGATGGGAGCATCTCACAGCTCTTTCCTCAGCATGAAGACATGGGCAGAGTAAACTGGCTACATTTTGTTAAGTACACCTGCAATCCAAACCAGCCAGCAAATTAGATGGTCAGAGCCTCTATAACTGAAAAGCGTATAGTGTTTTCATCTTGCAGATGATTCTAGATCTCTAGTTTATCTAATTCCATTCTACAGAAGTTCTTATACTACACTTATCACCGTGGAAGCTACATAACTTCCAGTAGTGCATTAAGCAAGGTGGCTAACATCAGTCATGTGATTCCACAGTTAAGTTAAAACACTCATAGACAATTCAAATCATGGAAAAGCATATGAAGCAAATGATAGGCTGAATACAGATACAGATGGGAGTTTCTGAGACTTGAGAACTACAATGTTCCTCTTCCTGCACCTAGACTTATACTTATAACCTGCCATAGCACTCCTAAAACATAGATGTGGATTGATACTGCTCTTCACCTTCGGGAAATTATATTCTTCTTTGCAAAGGCAGTTCTTAAATATGTCAAAGGCCCTTTTACTCCAGCATGCATAGCATTATATAAGTAAAATTTCTCACAGTCAGAAGATCTCTCTTCATGCTCAAATCAAACAAAGAACAGTGGAAGAGCACCGAACTTCCAAATCAATCAACTTCAGGGCTGAGATCAAATGTCTGAAACAGCTTAAAACATGATCTTTATGGAAAGTGCATCAAGTCCCTGAAAACAGAAGCTTATAATTAAAGTGCCTCCACCACCACAAGTATAGTGTCACCAAAAAAAAATAAAAAAATGTTTTTTAAATTACGTAAGCCCAAGTCTTCCAGTACCATGTGCTCACTTTATGAATTAGGTCCCTGCAGCCAGTTATAGGAGACAGACTGTAATGCAAAGGGATCTCAGTGGTATAGTTCCTTTGCCTCCTCCACCACTGCTGCCAGTGTCCCTGCTCTAACATCCTAGAAGGATGGATGTCACTGTTGCAGTCTTCCTCCTGAGCTGTCCTATCTACTCCAGGTGTAACTACAGTTTTGGGCCCATGAAACCATGGTTTACTAGAGTGTGTACATCACTAAAAAGTACCAGCATTAGAAAGTTTAACTACTGTTCTCCAGGATATGGTTTAAAAGAACATTTGAGGAATAAGGGTATTTGAAGAAAGTTCAGTCGTTTACAGTTACCAGGAGCTATTGATACAGATAAATCTTTTTTGCATGCTGTATACATTTAACCAGAAGTCTCAAAGTATTGTGCAAACATAGGGCTACTATACCTCCTGGATTTCGGAGGCTGTCTTAGCATCCCGGCCATTGGAGAAAATTGAAGCAAAAGTCCCAGATTGGTGAAAACCTGCATGCACATGCCCAGCTCCTGATTGACTTTACTGCATGACTCTGCTTGCAGCCCAGTGAAGTCCAAGTCAGGGAACAGCCACTGCCACCTGGAGCCGAGGTAAAGACGGGTTTTCCTTGAAGAAGGGGGAAGGATGGGCAGGGCAGCTCAGACTCTTGCCCTGATGGAAGTGGGGGTCCCACCGCTCCCTCCTGCCCACTTCACTGCTAGGGACCCATCTCTCAGGGGTGGCACTGTGCTCCAGTCTACCTACTGTCCCCACCAGCTTTGGTTAGACTTGGGCAAGGCACAGTAGTGTAGGGCGGGGCAGGGCAGGGTGCTGTGGGAGCTGGTGCTGAGCCCTGCTCCTTTCAGTAGGACGGCTCCAGGCAGCCCCACCTCACTCTCCCAAGCATCCTGCAGGCATCTCTGCCACTCCCCTGGGGGAGACCCAACCATCTTAGACAGGGTTCTGCCACTTTTAAGCTGATCTATGTGTGTTGAATTTCTATATGGTTATGGGTTTAGACCAGCTTCTGAGCACTTATATGAGTATAAGTGTAATGTCTATACCTAGCCGAAGTCTTTGCCACTAGGTAAATTTACTCCCATTAAACAAATGGATCTTTATGATCTATTGTTAGTAAACTTGGATCACAAATTTTTACTTCATTAACTTCCCAGTAGAGTTTCTGTGCAATACATATATTTTTAAATTTACATTTCCTTTGCCAGTATTATTCTTTTACTATTCAGTAACATTTTTTAATTAATATCCTCTACTTTCTATCACATTATTTATAGCTGAACAAATTGCTGAGCCAAATGCAGTCTACTGATTTCTTATGTACTTATAGTGGTATTAGTTGATGACTAATAGTAATGATGTTTTCAAAATACTGTCATAAATTATCAAAATAATCACCCATTTACTAAGTAAACAGTTAAATGAGGGCCTATAAAAAGTTAGTATATGGCACCCTCTAGGGAGTAGTACTTGATACATCACTGAGCACCTTCTGTCATGGCTGGATATGGTAAGCAATACAGGTTTATTTAATTTATCATATTTGTTTAATTTGTTGTGTTTACAATACACATAAAGACACATACATTATATACATAAATACACACAAGGTGCCAAATTTGCAATTCTAAAATTCTGAGTCAGGCTCTTCTCCATCGTAATTGATTTGGAACTCAGTGCCCAAATGAGGACAGGACAAGCCCTAGAAAAAACTGTCTCTAAGTCTCAAAAATTCTAAAGCCAAAACAGGATGAATAAGCATCACAGTGGCACACACAACTGAAATAGGGTAGAAATAATTTGAAGGCTTCATACAGAAGTTGTTATACTCTGGAAAGCATTGTGCTTCAGAATCACAAACAGTGTTATCATCGACTATATGAGTGCTGCACATGCTGTTTTCCCTCATCTTCTGACCTATTTTTTCTTTTCTCCTTGTATTATTTGAATATGATTGGTAAAATTATTATGGGTGAAAATGTGTATGGAGCATTCTTACTAAAACTGCACAATTGTAAACACTACTACTGTTTAACACAGATAACACTTTTAATTAGCAAACCACAAAGTGCTTTATAAAGATAGTCCAGTAGCAGTATACTCAGGCAGGGAAACTGAGGCACAAAAGAGGTGAAATCACTCATTTGATTTCACCCAGCAAACCAATGGCAGAACCCAGGTCTGCTGATGCCCAGTCCAATGCTCTGTCCCCTAAGCTACACAAACATGGGTACATCAAAAAGTCAGTGATGCTCAAAGGGTGAGCTGTAGCAAACAAATGTGCTGTGAGAATGATGGAAGTGTGCCACAAGATCCCCCTGTGTGAGGAGGTAAATGCTCTCTTCCCCCATCCGGTACCCTGTGCCCATCCCAGCTACTCCAAGGGCACTTGCAGCTGCTCCTCTGGGGACTGCTGTTATTGCTGCTACCTTCCCCCACCACTTCTTCACCTCCAGGCAGCCCCTGTGCCAGCACTCCACACCCCAGCAGCATGAGCAGGTAAATGCACAGATGGAGCTTCACTCTGCAGTTTGGCTCGTCCCCTCCAGTCCTCCCACGTTCCCAGGGTTGGTAGGAGGGGCCATGGGGTGGATAGCAGCATTTGAGACCAGGCATGAGTAGCCTCAGCAGTGGGGGATGCCCTTGCCCCCTAAAGTACAGATCAAGGTTGGTAGGGGGCAGACATAGCAGGATGAGGTCCTGTTCCCCGACTTCTTAGCTTCAAATCCCCCCTCCTTATCTTTTCTGAATTAGATCTAAATCTTAGTGATTTTCAACTAGAGTACCAGGAAATTCAGAAAAGTTATGGAGAGGGGCTTTGAGGCTAAAAAAAGAGAGTGACAACAACTGGAATAGGGGACTAATCATCTGATTAAAGCAAGCTATATATGGTGTCATTTTTAACAGTACATTTCAGCACTGGTATGAATTTCCTTCGGCAGGGGAATGGAATGGAATGTGTCATGTTTTGAAAAAAAAATTAGCTACATGTACACCTTTGAGTGTAAGAGTGAAGTGTCCCTCCAATATTAATCCAGGTATCATGAGGTTAGCAAATACTGATCTAAGTTGTGTATAAATGTCAACACAAATACATGCAAACACCAAGTTTCACTGATTTTAATCTATATGGGATACGCGGATAGCTGTTAATTCTGGAAACACTTCCTTACTTAGGCAATTAGTTTTACTACAAAAAGAAATATCATCAAAATCAATAAGACTGTCTGTCTAACAAGGTACTTCTCAGCAAAACTGGGTCTTGAGAACATGATCCAAAGTAAAGATGTCAGAGATCTGTGGATCCACCCCTGAATACACTAAGGACAAAGTGGCTCCCAATGCAAAGGAAAGAACATACCATAAAAAAGCATAAGCTTAACATCGTAGCAGGCAGATTGTACCTGACTAATCTAGTCTCTTTTTATGACCAGGTTACAAAACGCCTGGACGCAGGAGTAGGGGTGGGGGTGGATGTCGTATACTTAGACTTCAGGAAGGCCTTCGATACGGTATCCCACCCCATACTGGTGAACAAGTTAAGAGGCTGCGACTTGGACGACTACAGTCTGGTGGGTGGCGAATTGGCTAGAGGGTCGCACCCAGAGAGTCATAGCGGATGGGTCGGTTTCGACTTGGAAGGGTGTGGGCAGTGGGGTCCCGCAGGGCTCGGTCCTTGGACCGATACTCTTCAATGTCTTCATCAGCGACTCGGACGAGGGAGTGAAGTGTACTCTGTCCAAGTTTGCGGATGACACAAAACCGTGGGGAGAAGTGGACACGCCGGAGGGCAGGGAACAACTACAAGCAGGCCTGGACAGGTTGGACATACGGGCAGAAAACAACAGAATGCAATTCAACAAGGAGAAATGCAAAGTGCTGCACCTAGGGAGGAAAAATGTCCAGCATACCTACTGCCTAGGGAATGACCTGCTTGGTGACACGGAAGCGGAAAGGGATCTTGGAGTCCTAGTGGACTCCAAGATGAACATGAGTCGGCAGTGTGAGGAAGCCATCAGAAAAGCTAATGGCACTTTATCGTGCATCAGCAGATGCATGACGAGCTGAACCAAGGAGGTGATACTTCCCCTCTATCGGGCGCTGGTCAGACCTATATTTGCTTAGCTTATGAGTGAAAATGTTATGGAACATGGTATTAAAAGTCTTACTAAAATCAAGGCATATTACATCCACTGCTCTCCCCCATCCAACAGTCTTTTAATGAATTCATATTTGCTTCTCCTGATCACCTTGTTCTCCTTTAGGTGCTCAGAAATAGATACTTTGATTACATGCTCTATAATCTTTCCAGGTAGTGAGTTTAAACTGACTTCTCCCCCTTCTCCTTCATCTGACCCCAGTACTCTTTCCTGCCTATGCAGGGGGTTGGACTCGATGACCTGTTGAGGTCCCTTCTGACCATAACATCTATGAATCATCTATGAATTTGAGTTAAAAATAAATAAATAAATAAATAAATAAAATGCTTTAGATATTTTAGCATTTACAAAGTGCATTATTTAGGTCCTGTTAAATCCACACTCACTGTTGCACATCATTAAACAAAAACACACCTTAAGATACGTTGTTGAAAAAACATTTACCATACATTAAAACTAATACTTTGCTAATATTTATAAAGTGAATTATTTGAAAATAAGCTGTATTACGAAAACAGACGATACATTAATGGAATCCAGAAAAGATGAGGAGCTCTAAGCTTGCCCATGAAATCACTGCACAGAAATTAAAAAAGGGAATGTTTTTGGAGGAGAATAAAAGAGAAATTAAAGTGTTAGTTTTGACTCACAAATAGTCCCATAAAAGTATTAACACCAGCTGCCTTTGTTTCCAGATATTCTTTTTACCAGACCAAGAACACAGATTCTGAAAACTAAGGCGGCCTAGAGAACAAATCAAATACTACATAAATCTGGGTTCACTCTAAAAACACATTGATCTGTTGTTATATATCTCACCGGTTTTAACAAAGCACCCTGGGATGTTATCTTTGTTATGGTTTGGTATTTGTATGATCTTAAAGCTTTTTAGGATTTTTGTGCATGAGGTATGTTTCACAGACAAACTTTAAGGATAACATTTTAACTATAATAAAAGCCACTGTTCCCACATGAGAACAAATGCATTCTCGGTTTACCACCATAGAACTGAACCTACTGCTTATGGAATCCCTGGGAAGAAAAGTGAATAACTCTTAAGAAAAACACAGGAATGAACAGTTTATTCTGGTAGTAGTTAACTTCACTGTTGTAAAAAAAATATCTATAGTGGGTAATGAAGTTTCAAGTATAATTAATGGGTTTGGCTCCGATAGCCACTGCATAGAAAGTTTCCATATATAAAATGTGCAATGTGGTTTGAATAGCCAAAGAGGTTAATGCCCTACTCTCTATCTTTTGGAATATAATCGAAAGCCTAGCAAAGTATTTAAAAAAAAAAAAAAAGCTTTCATTGTGTTCAGTGAGCCTTGGATGAAGACCATAGAGATTTGCCTTTATCACAATTTGAACTACAATCTGGAATCCCAATCCCAACCCATTTTGCCAGTTCATAAAACAACCCGAGCTTGGAATATAAAGCAATGGGGTTAGAGATTAAAATATAGATGGATGGGTAAAAATGGGAGGTCTTCCCAGATTCTGCACATACATACTTTCCCAAGTGGAGAGAGGGGGCTGGAAGTAGAGGGAAAGAACCTCCAAGGAAAATAGAGACAAATCTGTGACATTAAGGTTCAATACAACAACCAAAGCTGGGCTTACATCAACATGACTTGGAAACTGCCATATGCAGGATAGAGGCAGACATGGCTTACCCTATGGAACCCTGAGAGATGAGGAACCACCTTGTTAAGGGGCACGTTTAGGGATATGCCAAGTAAATTCAACTTGAACAAGCTTTATTTAAAACAGGTTGCCATCAGTTTAAGGACACTACTTACAGAACACATGGGCTATAGAGTCCAGACAAAACCATGCAGCAAAACCCTCACAACAGATGCCTCATCAATGGAGAGAGATGTATATATGCCATTTGCATGTATGAACTGCTACATTAATCAAGTCATACTTGAATGCATCACCTGCAAGCAATCCCTCCAATTTGCACTTCTGTACTATGTTGTATGGATCACACATGTTTATCTTTCTGCAAAGCATGTACTAGAACATAATTCATTAAATGTATCACTGGAATAACTAAGAAAAAGATATGGCATCTCAGACTGTAAGTGTGTGTGTGTGTGTGTGTGTGTGTGTGTGTGTGTGTGAGAGTGAGTGAGTGAGAGAGAGAGAGAGAGAGAGAGAGGAAGGATGATGAATAGAAAAAGGAGATGGGGAGGGGGGGATACAAGCCTTAAAGTACTTGAACAATACTTCCACTTCAGTTTGCATTTTCCACCAGCCAGCATTTCCTCTCACCAGATAAACAATAGTGAATCCACCCAGAAGTTATCTAAATTTGGAGTAAGGAGTAAGCATTCTGTAGCAATAATACCTTCACACCCACACACTAAGCAGGAGAAAGTCTCTTTTCTGTTCCAAGCAGCCTTCAATGGATTCAAATGGTTTCTATTTATATATCCACGATAAGAAAAAAAAAAAGACTCCAGAAAAGTGTCTCAAACATATTGTTTCTTATACTTATATGGCTTTAAAAATATGAAGAGCCGTTACATCTCTCTACTTTTTACTCATCCAACTCCTAGCTCTACCCTATCAACATTCCTTACCCCTAAAAGTATTCATTTGAGAAGGAAAAATATTCTTTTGAATGGAATTCACAGAAGATCTAAACAAGAATCCTCTCCTCTGCATCAGAATAAAACAAACTCATGGTTTGCCCTGCACAGACAGGAGCAGAATACAACTAATAACCCACTGGGACAGGCTTCATCTACAGCCAAATATGTTTAAACTCAATTGATTGCAGATGAGGAGCTCTGCTGAACAGCCAGAAAAGAAGACAGTCAGAAATGCATTAAATAAAACAGGACACAAGAAAATTCAGAAGTATGCAAGACAATTAGGAGGAAGACAGGAGTGTAAGTTCCTGTTACAGAAGGTTCTGTTCTGGATTGCATCTTCTTCACTGGTAATAGTTATTATATATTCAATGTAGCTTACTTTGATCTATAGCTAGATGCTTATTTGTGAGACTCCTAAGGCCTTCTGAGAGTCACAACTTTCCAAGTGAGGGCCTCTTAGAAGAAGGGTGCAGGATATCCCTTCAGGACCTTTGGGGCGCATCCACACATGCAAGCACATGTGCTTGCAGCAGCTCAAAATAGAAGTGGTGCAAATTTGAGCCGGGGCTTTTTGCTTCAGCGCACACACTCAGACATGCACTTTGGTGTGGAGCAAATTGTGCCACTTGGGGCAAAATAACCCTGCTTGGCTCCTCCCGGATCTGCAGCCAGGGGGAGCTATAGCCTGGGGCCAGCACTTGTGCTGTCCCCAGCAGTATAAAAAGCTGCCCTGTCCTAGCCCCAGCAGTATAAAAAGCCTCCCTGGCAAGTAGCTCAGGGCTGCTAGCACTCAGGAGCTTCTGGGGCCCAGCCTTTTGGTACCTGGGGACACTACCCCTTGTGCCAGCTGGACTGCTGAAGCAGCCCTGAGAGTTCCTTGCCCCCTTTACCCACTGCAGCAGTCTGGCTGTGACCTGCCAGACTCAGATGGGGCCTGCACGGCCAGTAGAGGCATCTGCCCCTCTGGGCCAGCTGCCAGTGGACTGTGGGTGCAGGGGT
>NW_005841967.1:2235329-2236353 GCF_000455745.1 Alligator sinensis | reverse complement strand
TCGCCCGGAAGATTTTCTGGGTGTGGTGGCCTGCTCTGAACTGTCAAACCATGTCCTCTTGGCCCCAGTTGGCCTGCAGGTCAGCCACAGCCAGCTGAGTCCAAGGTGCCAGTTCTGAGCAGGCAGGGTCCTGCCACTGGCCTCCCTAGCAGGAATTCTGGTGTTCCCTATTGGAAAACTGAAAAATCCCTGATAAAAAAATTCCCAAAGTCATGCTGCAAAATACCCCCAAATCCATGTTCCTCCACAAGTAAAACAAGAGACCACTATAAAAAGAAAGAGAGAGAAAGACAGAGACAGTGATCAGTAGGACAATGTTTTATTGATACAGTGTTAAAACAAGTCTCTTATCATAATAATAAAGTGAATTCTAAATATGTTTCATGAATTCATGAATACATAATTTTACTGCCCTCCCACAGGGGCCATGACTCCCACACAAGGGGTTCAGACCTCCCAAAAGGAGGCTTGGCCCCACACAAGGGGTTCAGCCCCCCAACAGGGAGCTCAGACCCCAACAGGGAGCTGAGCCCCAACACAAGGGGTTCGGTCCCCCCCAATGGGGGCCAAATGGTCCCCACAGGGGCTACCACCCCCCTGCAAGGCCCACATGCCCCACCACAGCCCCCTGATTGCTGTCCCACCTGGACCCATCCCCCAGCAGCTGCTTCAGCCCCCCCAATGACTGCCCCACCCAGCACCAACCACCCAACTTGCACCCTCAGGCCCCCAAGACTACCCCCAAAACCCCAGGCACTAATCATTTAGAAAAAAACAAAACAAAACCAGAAAAAGAACAGAAAAAAATGGGAAAAAAAAGCCTCTGCTTACCTGAGAAGCAGGGTTTGGGGGGCTCCAGGGCCTCCTGGCAGAGCCCCCCCAGACAGCATAGGACAGCAGTGGGGCAGCAGGGCCTGGGCTGGGGCTGCTGGGGCTGTCACCCTGCCCAGCACTGTACAGACAGAGCTTCAGTCAGCCAGATGCAGCCAGACAGCAGGTAAGTGCATGGGGGTTGGTTTATTTT
>NW_005841967.1:2230596-2235220 GCF_000455745.1 Alligator sinensis | reverse complement strand
GGGGTCCCCCCATGGTCCCCTGCCCCCTGCTCCAGCCCCCCCCACCCCAACCCCTTACTCACCAGCACTGGAGCCTTGGTGCTGAAACATGCAGCCTGGCCCGACATGTGTTTCAGCACCAGGGCGAGGGCCAACCATAGAGATGCTCTGGCAGCCAGAGCATCTCCCTGGAGGACCCAGACTCCGGTTGCCTGCTCCTCTTTTTTAAACCCTCGGAGGTCTAATTTTCTCCCTGTGCTGCAAGGTTGCAGTGCTGGGAATGTTTTTTCGTTCCCGCACGTACCTGTTGCCCTGCCTCAAAGGGGTTTGGATCGAGTTTTCAATGCAGATACTTTCTATTGGACTGTTACCAGTATTTCAAACCATTCCACAACAGTAGCCTGGTCTCATGGCTAACTATTTGTCTCATCTGCTAGCTGTACTAGCAAATCTTTTACATCACTGTATAGATCATTGATAAAATATCAAATGCTGTTGAATCAAGAATCAGACTGAGAGACTCGAACAGAAATGGTTTTGCTTATTATGTCTGCCCAATACTTACATTTGAGGTGTCAGTGACTGTTCCTAATCCATTTATTGTGCACCCTATTAACTTCATATGAAGCATTTTTAAATCAAAATGTCACATGGTACTAAGTAAAATGCCTTGAACATTAAAAGAATTCATACTATTGGATGGGAGCTCATAGGGACAGAAGATGAAAACAAGCTGGATATAATAGTCAATCACTGCCCAAAAACATCCAACATGATATGGCTGTGAAAAGGGTAAATGTGATCCTGGGATGTACTGGGAAAGGTATTTCCATCAGAGAGAGGGAAGTATTAATGTCATTGTGCAGGCATAACCTCATCATCTAGGCAACTGATGGCTCACAGGCCCACAGGCTGGATCCAGCTGCTTCAGCAGCATTCAGAGGCAGGGGCTTCTCCCATGCTGCGGTGGGAAAAAGCAGTAGCTTTGCAGTTGCTTTGACCAGCTCTCCTGTACTGTGGGCAGGAAGAAGTGGCAGTGGCAGCTGAGTCCTAATGCCCACCTATCTCTAACCCAAGCTGGGTCATTCTGACTCGCAGCCTAAAAACATTGCTGACCTCCGATTTAGGGTACAGTTTACAGTTCTGGTCACCCACGTTCAAGAGAGATGAACTCAAACTGCAGCAGAGGCAGAGAATGGCTACTAGGATAATCAGAGGAATAGAAGAAACTAAAAACATATCTACACAGCAAACATACCACATCCAGCAGTGGCTCCATATAGCACACCATGCTGCTCTGGGCTATCTGCCTGTTAAATTCAGGGTGACCATACGTACAGGTTTAGCTGGGATAGTCCTGGATTTCAGAGGCCAGTTCCGGCCAGCTGGTGAAAGTTAAAATGAGAATCCTGGAAATGCAAGAATGCAGGGCACAGTCCAACAGGCATGCAGAGCAGTGCAGAGCAGCATAGCATACTAAGTAGGTAGGCACCGCTGCCCACCCACCCACCTGCCCGTCCCACCCTGCCCCCACCTCTGCTTGCAGCAGCGCCAGATTTGGAAGAACCAGTGTCCCAAATATCCTTATGGTCAATTTACTTAAATTGGAAGCAATACAGCCATGCCTACAGAAGTGTTAAGTAACTAACGCTAAGTAATAACATGATTGGCCATCAACCTAATTAGCCCACCCACAGCTTTGTGTAGATGCGACTACACTGCTTCTAGTTTAGGAGGCAGTTTGTGTGGAGCCACATGACATGTTTGATGGCAGCACTACCGGGCACAGTAAACTTACCAAGTAGATCATGGCTTATTTATCCCTGCAAGACGAAGGGCTGGGCAAGAAAATGTTTATTCTCTACCAAGTCATCAGCAGTTACACACACCAGAGGGAAAAGAACTATTAACATTTAAGAACAATTCTGGCATGGCAATGCATGGGTATAAACTGGCCACCAAACACATTTATACTGGAAATTAAAAACAGCTTTTTAACCACCAGAAGACAAAGGTTCTGAATTGCCTTCCATTAGCAGTAGTGTGGGAAAAAAAAAACAAGCTCCTTGTAAGATTGATGTACTGTGGTGGTGCCTGCAGTGGCAGATGGACAAGACTCAATGCCCCAGGCAGTCCTTCCCACTACTAAATTCCTGTTTCTCTGATAACATTAAAATCTTTTTGAACAGAGTCTCCTCTGGTATCATTTTCTTGCTACAGAAAGTATCTTCCCATAAATTATTTCAGTTAGGGAAAAAAATGGCTCTACATCCCCTCTTTTCTGTTGAGTTTCCAGACCAGGGGTGATCTAACTCTAGTCCACAGGCCAAATGAAGCTATGGGTCTGGAAATGTGGTGATGGACGAGTGGTGGCCATTAATATGGCAACTCCCCACACTGCCAAATTCCCAAACCCCAAGCTCCACATGCCCCCCTTTCCATTTTCCCTCTCTCCCAGCTTCTGGATTGAAGTCAGGCCATTTCCCCCTGCCCCTCAGGTTCAGGCTGGGGCTAGGCCATACCTCCTCTCCATTGTAGGGCTGGCCATGCCCCTTTTTGCCCTGCAAGTCTGTGTTGGGGCCAGCCTGCCCCCCTCCCACCCCACAGTCTTCTGCATAGCCAGCCACTGCCCACCAAGCCTGCCTTGGGTGCCAGATGGGAACCACTGCCTGGATCCAACACACAGCTAGACTGGGCTCTGTCCATCTGGCTGACTAAGTAAAAAGGTTGGGCACCACTGTGCAAGACTAAGTGGGGAACTGTATACCTGGCTAACATGTTAGCCTCTTTAGGATTCATAAGAGCCTAACAGATAGGTGAAAGTTCTGTAAATCTGATCTTTCAGTTCCCCATGTGATCTGTGTATTGCACGGGCTGGCAATTATTTTGGGTGGAGGGCCACTTAAGTTTTGGTGAGCTGTTGGGGGCCACATAGGTAGCCCCACCCCTTGACAGTTGCCCCATCCCCTGGTCGCCACATTGGGACCAAAAGTCCTACCCCCTAACCTTTGCCATTGGAAGTACCCCACCTCCCAAATACTCCTTTTGGGAGGGAGTGTTGCCATCTTAGAACCAGAAAAAAACCAAATCATATAGTAGGTGCTTGACTTCTAGTGTATTTTAATTTTATTACAAAAAATATTTGTCATGACTTGTGATTGTGTACTGTATATAGAAGGGACTGTATAATAACTCAAAAATAAAGTGTCATTTTTATTGGGGGGGGGAGTGTGTGGGGGGGGCTGAGAGAGGGTGTGGCTGTGTAGGGGGGCATAGGGTATGTTGGGGTGTATGCATATGCTGATGGGGGTTGTGGAGGCAGGGTGTGGGTGTGTGGGGTGTAGGGACCCCCGCAACACCCCCACCATGGCATGCAGTCCCCCCATCTGGCGGCAGCAGCAGCAGGCAGGGAGGTCAGGGAGCTTGTGCCCAGCACAGGTGTGGCTCTGGCCAGCGCTGCACAGGAGAAGGGAATGGAGCCTGCTCTATCACCGGGACTCTCTTCCGCATGCCACTCACAGTGGGGGAAACCCTGCACTGGACCCTGCTGCTTCCCCCGCTCCCTGCTGCGCAGGTCCCCGCACTCTGCTGGGAGTGGAGAGAGCCCCGTACCCTGCTTCCCCATGGAGTCCAGCACAGGGCTTCCCTGCTGCGAGTGCAGAGCTGCAGGAGTGTAGATTGGACCCCTGTGAAAGAGGCAGCCAGTGCTGTGCAGGAGGCAAGGAGCACACCCCTGTGCAGCCTGCCCAGCCACTTCTATCGCAGGGACTCCGCACCACACTCCTGCAGATCTGCACTCACAGTGGGGAAGCCCTGCGCTTGAATCAGGGGGCGGGGCTCCCTCCACTCCTGTGCAGGGACCTGTGCAGCAGGGAATGGGAGAAACAGCAGGCTCCAATGTAGGGCTTCCCACGCTGAGAGTGCTGGAGCTGCAAATGCATGGCAGAGAGCTCTGATGATAGGGCAGGCTCTGCTCCCACACCCCATACAGCACTGGCCAGAGCTGTGCCCCACTAGGTGCCTGAGCAGGGCATGAGCACCCTGACCTCCCTGCCAGCTGCTGCTGCCAGGCAGCTGAGGCTGCAAGCCATAGGGGGGGTAGGGTTCCCTCCTCCCCCAATCCTCGCACCCGCACCTTGCCCAGCTGAGCTCTGTGCTCCTGCTGCTCCTCTGGGTGCAGGCTCCACGCAGCACTCCCGCTTACACCCAGCTGCAACTCTACCCCCTGCCCCCCAACCAGCCTAGCCACTTTCCTACCTGCTACCCCAAGCGAGCAGGTTCCGTCTGCAGCAGGAGCCTCGCCCAGAAGCTCCTGGCTGGGCAGAGCCCTTCCATCAATGAGGGTGGGAGCAAGGCCTAATAGTGTATGTTGGAGAGTTGTACATGTGGACGCCTCACTCCCACCCTCATGGGCAGAAGGGTTGGGTGGTGTGCAATTTGTTGGGGGGGTGCCGCAGGCTGGAGGAAAAAGTGCCTTGTGGGCCGGATCTGGCCCACGGGCAGTATTTTGCACATGCCTGATTTATCATCTCATCCTGAATGTCTGATTCAGATAGAGAAATGTCAGAACCCATTAATTAGATGCCTATAGCACAGAGGAGAATTGGTATAGCCCAGAGGAGAATTGGTATAGCCCAGAGGAGAA
>NW_005841967.1:2229265-2230163 GCF_000455745.1 Alligator sinensis | reverse complement strand
ACTGTACGAGCAGTGTAAGTAAACAATCTTTTTTGTTCAATCAAAACGCTTGAGTACTTGATTCCACTCCAAGCGTCACAAGTACCCGCCCGCCGACTAGGGCTCCTAAGGCCCCGAACCCCGTGCCGCGGCTCTTGGCGGCGACAAGAAAGAAGCTGATAGATGTAGAACTTGTGGGAGGATAAAGAAGAGTAACTGACTAATGCCATGCAATTTCCCTTTGCAGTAAGCTTAATTCAAAAGAACATGCAGAAAGGATTGACATAGTTTTCTAGTCAATCTTTGGACTGCACCTAGTGATCTCAGTGGTAGTTTCATTATAAGAAGAGATGCACAATCCAGCTTTTTGGAATTGACAAGCTGCAAGTATTACTAGGGCTGTGCAAAGCTTCGGTAGCTGATTCAATTCAGAGGAGATTTGGCTTAATTCGGTGGCCAAATCTCTGAATCGAATCGGGAGACGCATTAATATCTCTCCAAATTGAATTGGAAGCCTCCAAATCGATTCAGAGAGTTTTCGAGATTCAGCCATAGATTGTACAGGCAGGCACTAGGCAGTGCCGGCGGGAACAGCTCAGGGAGCAGCTGGACGAGCCACGGCTTGAGCTGGCAGCCCTGGGAGAAGCTACAGCTTGTCTGGCTGACTCTCTGCTGGGGTAAGGCAGGCAATGCTGGCAGCCCCAGGAGAAGCTGCAGGGGTTGGGGGAAATGATCAGGGAGCTGGGGAATTGAACCAGGAACTGGGGGAATGAGCAGGGGCTTCCCCCCAGCTCCCAGTTAGATTCCCCAACTCCCAATTGTTCCCCCAGCTCCCCAATCATTGCCCCCAGGCCCTGCAGCTTCTCCTGGGGGTGCTGGCTCAAGCCACAGCCCGTCTGGCTGCTTCCCTGACTGCCCC
>NW_005841967.1:2226888-2229230 GCF_000455745.1 Alligator sinensis | reverse complement strand
AGGGGGGGCGCCCGCCTGGTGGGAGAAGTGGGGGGGGGGGGGGGGGGGGGGTGGGAAATGATTGGGGAGCTGGGGGATCAAACCAGGAACTGGGGAATTGAACTGGGAGCTAGGGGGAAGCCCCTGTTCATTCCCCCAGCTCCTGGTCATTCCTCCCAGTTCCAGGTTGGATCCCTCAGCTCCCCAATCATCCCCCCCAGCACCCGTGACTTCTCCCAGGGCTGCCATCACTGCCTGCCTTGCCCTGGTGGGGAGGCAGCCGGGGGAGCAGCCAGACAAGCCACAGCTTCTCCCTGGGCTGCCGGCTCAAGCCAGGCTCATCCGACTGCTCCCCCAGCTGCTCCCGCTGGCACTACCTGCCTGTATAGTCTATGGCCAAATAAGATTTGGTGCCAAATAGCTTCAAATTTGGATTTGGCCAAATTGAATTGGGACAGTGATTCAAATAACTGAATCCAATCACTGTCCCGCCGAATCGTCGAATCCGAAGCGAATACTTTCCGCTTCGCACAAGCCTCCATATTACTACTATGGCTTGTGACAGATGTATATTAAATGAAAAATTTTAAATCCCAACATGGCTAAATTGTGCAGAATAAGAGATGGGGGGCAAGGACTCAAGCAGGCTCTCCCCTCCCTGTCTGCCAGACACAAGGCAACCCTGACATTCCTAAAGCCTCAAGATGATGGCACCAGACAGCCCTTGGGCATCTGCAAAGGAATCCACCCATACAGACCCTTATTTCCACAAACGTAAATAGAATGCCACAAGAGCAGATCCTTTCAACAGAACTGTCCAAGAAAATATGGTGCCAGTTAGTGGAAAAATAAAGGGATTTTCAGTGAGTTTAATAGACAATGGATCATTCCCAGGTTGTTTACAGACTCTGTGAATAAGTCAGGCCTATATCCCATTTCTTTTACAATGGTAAGCATAACCAGCTTGTACGAAGGACAATGCAACCTATACAATCTCAATTGCGATATTATGCCTTTTTTAAACATGAGCAGCTACTGGTGCTCAACCTCTCTGGTAAGTCTCACACCATGAGCAAGGGAGTGACTTACAGCCACCATTTTGCCTTAAGGTACTTACCACTCCAGGAAAACATCTTGGGCTTTTTAAACTGGAACTTGCTCTACTTTTTTGGCAGCACAGAAATGTGCTTGTAGTATCAGACTGTGAGACAGCTATTTTAAAATCTAATGAGCCATCTTGTGGTGTTCTGTACTCTGGACAGCTTTTTAGTTTTTTATTCAGCATATGTTTTTAATTTACGTGTCTCCTTTCAGGATTTCACTCATGCTTTCTTTAACTTAGCTGTCCAAAAAGGGAATAAATGTTATAAAAAGTCAACCAATGAACCTGCCCAGTGATGGTAATTAACATTTACATCCACAAGGCTAAATGCAAAGTTAGCAAAAACAACCTACTTCAGGTATAAATTGTTTGGTCTACATTTGTCAAGCTGCAACACAGTCATTGAAAACATATGTCTTTTTGTTGGTATTTCAGGCAAAAAACTTCAGAAGAACAATATTTTGATTAGCACCATGTGCATTTTGAAAGATTAATACTACACTCCGCAGGAGTTTAAAATGTGGGTAGTAACTACTTGAGCTAACAGCTAAATATATATAGTCCTCATGGTATCATTAGAAAACATGTTTGCATTATTAAGGTTCCAGAATCATCTCGCCTGTTTTGTATTTCGATAAAATTAGGTTTTTTGGAAATTGATATCCTTGTGGAAAAGTTTTGTAGAATTTAGGCAAAAGCTCTGCCCAAAAACAATATAAATGATACCATTTTTTATTTTATTATGGAATATTTCAGAAGCAATCCTATAGGACCTAGTAAACCAGGGGCAGGCAATTATTTCAGGCAGAGGGCCACTTAACAAGTTTTGGCATGCTGTTGAGGGCCACATGGGTAGCCCCGCCCCCTGACAGGTGACATGTGCCCTGGTCACCATCTTGTGACCAGAAATCTTGCCCCTTAATACCTGACCTTTGCCACCAGAAGTCCCTCCCCTTGCCCCCAGTACTCCTTTCAGCAAGGGGTTTTTGCCATCTCAGAACCAGAAAAATACCAAATTATATTCTAAAAAATATTTTTGTATTGAATTACATGTATTTGTGTAGTGTACATAGAGGCAATTGCACAATATCTTAAAATGAAGATTTATGCTTGTATATTGGGGTCGTGAATAGGTGTCGGGTGTGGGTATGGGTATGGGGTGAGGGAGTATGTGGGTGTGTATGTGGATATGGGGCTTGTGGGGGTGCTGCATGTATGATAGTGTGAGGGGGGGCATGGGTGACTGGTGCCTCCTGATCTT
>NW_005841967.1:2218464-2226878 GCF_000455745.1 Alligator sinensis | reverse complement strand
GCCCGCCAATCACGAGTGGGGGGGGGGGTGGTAAACCGGCAGTGCCAATGGCATTTCTCTTGGCACCCCAACCTTCTCAGGGGGGCATCAACTGTCACCCCCCACTCCCTGGCTGGCGAGGGCCAATTTCAGGGTGGGCACTTGCCTCCCCGTGCCCCCCCCCATGCATTGCCTATGGGGGGGGGGGGTGCATGTGTATGGTGGAGTGTGCATGAGGGACTTGCCCTACACTCACTCACTCAGCGGGGAAATGGCAACTACAGGGGGGGAGGGGGAGTGGTAGTAAGCAGGCATATGAGAGCACAGCAACAGCTGGGAGGGGTCATGGGGCTCACACCAGTGTCCCAGGGCCAGCGCTGGTGGGGACCCGGAGCGGGGCAGCAGGAACATGGCATCCAGCCCGGTAGGGGCTCTATGGAGCTGGGTTGGCTCCCCCCTCTCCCTACTAGTGCAACCCAGCCTGGAACCATAGATCCCCCTCCTGGCCTGGGCTCTGAGCTATGGCACCACGTGGTTCCTAGCTGCATGGCCACAACTACACGACTCAGCAGGAGCTGGCCCAAACTGGCCTTGAGGACTAGGGTGATTGCTCACAGTCCCCCACTGCCTCCCTCTTCCTTATCTGAGTTCCCCTTTCTGGTGCAGGGAGGCAGAAACAGCCCCATGGTCCCAGGCCAGAAGGCTCTGCTAGACAGGGGCTTCTGGGGGGGGTGGGGAGGGGAGGGGAGGGCCAGGCCAGGCTGGCCTTGCTGCTGGGTCCTGCCAGCTTCCCCTGGGTCCTACTGCCCATGGCTCCCGTCATCTTTGACAGGCAGTCAGGGGCAAATAAATATTAATTTTCTAAATTATTTAAGGGCCCTGCGGGCCAGATAGAATGACCTGGTGGGCTGGATCCGACCCATGGGCCATATTTTGCCCAGCCCTGTAGTAAACATAGGTGGAACCCAACTGTTGATCTTATCTCTATTTAGTTACACAGGACTTCACAAGGAAAGGAAACAGAAAGCTTTTTTCAAGTGTTCTTCAAGCAACCCTAATTACTTACACATGCAAATGAACTAATTTTAGGCAAGCAGTTAGTCCTCTCATCATGCTGAGCATGCCATTACAATTTTTAAATAAATGACCACATTTTCGAGATTGACTCTTGTTTTTCTGTTATCACTTTGGCATTCAGTGGGTTTATATTCTTCAGTGTCACCTGCTGAAAGCGGGAAAGTGCAGTTGCACAACTGTCTTGTTTGATTATTGCACTCTTGCAAGACAGGGAACAACACTAAGACTTTACCTCATAGTTGTTTTTGTTTAGAAATAAGTACTATTGCCATCTTTGCCCTCATAAATTTTCACTGGGACATTTTGACAATTCTTAGAGGTATATACTTCTTTTCAACACTGGCTCATTTCCTCTGAAAGAGGAGAAATATTTCACTACTGCATCTCCTAAAACCTTGTGAAAATTACAGTGCAGAGACAGTAACTGGCATCAGATACTATGTAATTCACCATAGCACAAAATTAGCGTGCTAATTAGGAGAGACTGGTGTCACATGTTAATGACCATTTATAAAGTTGCACAGAATGCCGCAATGATTTCATGACATCACAGAGATCCAGCCAAACAATACAGAACTCGCAATTGAATCTTTTTATTTTATATATATATAAAATCTATCTATCTATCTATCTATCTCCTGCTATTGGTATGTCGTTTATGCTCTTGTCAAGCAGTGTAACTAATTAGGAATGATACGGATAACTGTAAATGAATGAATTGACACACACCCATACTTTACACAAGCTGTATATATGCTCAGAAAGGGATTTAAATACCTGTACTCATAGGGCGCATCGAGACAAGCATGCACGTGCCTGTTGCAGCATCTCAAAGTAGTTTGAGACACCACAAGAGGCATGCTGGGAACAGGAAAATGTTCCTCCTGCTGCATATTTGCAGCACAGGCTCCAAATTTGATATGTAGAAATCCAAGTATATAAAAAAAAAAAAAAATCTATGGATAAAAAACGGGTCAAGGAACAGTCCAGGAGTGTGCCCTGAGGCAACCCAGAGCCGGGGTCCTCCAGAGAGACACTCTGGTATCTGGCCAAAGTGTTTCTATGGTGCTTCTGCATCCCCAGCATCCTCCCTTAGTGTGCTGGGGTAAAAAGAAGTGGGGCAAAGCTGGGGCATGACCTGGACCCAGGTAAGTTAGCAGGGATGTGGGGTCGGGGATGTTTATGAGTGTGGGTGAGTGTGGGGGTATGTGGGTGGGTTGTGGGGGGGCCCTGGGTGGGGGCCACCACACACCTGCCCCCCCCCACACACACACACCCCTGCGGTGCTGGCAGCAGCCGTCAGCTGAGGCATCAGGGCCATGGCCTGGCTGCAGGCACAGCCCGTGGCGGCTGTCTGATGCAGACTCTGGACTGAATGGACCCGATCCAGCCCAGCCAGTACACAGCTTTCCAGGTCCTGTCCAAAGCCATGCACTAGTGGGCTAGGTCGGGTCAGGTCCATTCAGCATGTACACCCCCACCCTGGGTGAGGCGGCACTGCACCACTGCAGGGCTGTGCCATGGCCCCAATGGCTGCTGCTGCCAGCGCCACAGGGACCGGGGGTTGGGGGAAGGAGTGTGGCAACCCCCGCTCAAGCCCCTCCACAAACCCCACATCCCCTGCCACTCCCCATACCTCTTCCCACTCTCCTCCTGCAAACCCCACATCTCCCCCACATCTCACATCCTACATACCCAGCTGCAAGACAGGATGGGACCTGCTGGCAGCAGCTGTGGCTGCAGGGGCAGCTGTCTCCACATCCTGGTTAGTGAAGTGGTCAAGGAGAGCACTGATTTCTCTTTGATATATAAAAAAAAAATAAATAAATAAAAAAAATCAGAAAGCAAACACCAAAGCATATAGATTTTTATAATTTATTTTATTATGATGATAAAGGAACTGGTAGGCTTCCGAACTGCTTTAAAATTGTAAATAGATCAATAAACTTTGCCCAACTGATCGATCAAATCTTTTTCTATATACAGTAAAAGTTCTGTTATCCGGCATCTTACAAGCCGGCATGCTCCACTAACCAGCATGCTGGCTTTGAAGATAAAGTGAAACCAGAAGTGCTCACCATGTCACTTCCAGTTTTTCCAAGCCCCCATGGCCCAGGGGCATAACAAGCTGTGCGGGGCTGTGTGGGCCCTGCAGAAAGGGGGGTGATGTGGCGGAAGGGACGGTGATGCTGTGGGAGGGACAGAGAGATGCCCCAGATACGGTGTGAGAAGTGGCAGCCAGGGCCACTCAATTAACCGGCATATTTTGTTATCCAGCATTCCCCATTCCCAGGGGATGCCGAATAACAGAGCTTTTACTGTATATGTATCCTGGTGTTCCCTGTTTAAAAACTGTAAATTCTCTGATAAAAAAATCCCAAATTCACTATTTAAAATAACTAAAAAACAAAACAAAACAAAACGAAAAAAAAATCGGTGTTCTTCCATGAGTAAATTGTAACACCACTGTATATAGAGTGGGATTTTTGGATATTTGGGTTTTTTTAAAAATCAGAGAATTTTCAGATGTTAAACAGGAGATACCAGGATTCCTACAAGTGAGGCAAGTGATGGGACCCAGGCAGAGGACCACCATATGTCAACTGGTTGGGCCTCAGAATCTCCTGAGAGCAAGCAGACCTGAGCTGCTCACCAGAGCAACTTTTTATACAACCACCAGCTCCCCCAGCTGCAAATCTGGGAGGAGCTGGGCAGGGTCAGTGTGCATGTTCAGGCACATGTGCTAAAGCAAAAATCCCCAGCACAAATTTGTGTCGCTCTTATTTGAGCTGCTGCAAGTACTTGTGTCTGCATGTGTGGATGCACCCATACTGAATAGCGTATCTAACTATTTCAGTGCTACTACTTAAAGAAAAAGAGCTACCGGTGCAGGTCCAGTTCAGCCTGCCACACTGCAGTTATTACATGCCTATATTTTGCATTCAGAGAGAGATTGAATACTGTATAACAATCCTGGCCATTTTCCCAGTCCCTCTTAACAGAAAACCAAGCGTGAAACAAAAGTCAAGTATAACCTACCCAGTTTACTAAGGCAGGGTGGTACTGACACTTACAGAGAAGGACAGTGACTACATATCTTAGAAGCTTCATAAGTTACAATGGAAACTATATCTGGGATACGACCAATACTGTTCTTGAGCGTAAGCCTGTGATTTGGTGATCAAATCTGATCCCCCACAATTTAACCTCAGTTATGCCAGTAAAACTCCAAATAATTCCATTGATATCAGTAGTTTCTAGGGAATTATTTTAGTATATCCAAGACTGGAAAGTGCCCAATATTTTGTTGAAAACCATAAAAATATTTCCATTTAACTGTTACCAATGCTACCTGTTCAACTTAGCAGCTGATTCACAGCAACTGCAGATGTTGAAGCTTCACATGGGATGAGATTTATGAGAAACCTGACAGCACATCCAACAGAAGAGGAAACAATAAGTGTTTCCTGCCAAACTGGCTAAAATGAACTGTATAGTCAGCATTTATACTTTGCTACATTCCACTATCATCTTAGAAAATTAAATGTTAATTTATGCTGAAAAGAGCCCCTGATAATAGCAGTGAGAAAGTCATACTCTGGCCATGTCTTGGATTTTTTGAGACACACAGGAAGAAAGTTCTAAAAAGTCCTTCTAAATTAACAATGGCAGAACTTGTTCCGTTTTATGTGTATGGGGAAAACCCTGCGGTTTTTATGCAGGCAAAATGAAAGAGGATGCATCACCCTGCCCTACATAAGCAGAGCACAAACTGTTCAACTTACAGGATTCTGTAAATGGATTATTCCTAGTTACTCTGTTGGGTTTTGTTTGTTTGTTTGTTTGTTTTTTAAGGGAAATGCCTTAATAAATAATGTAATGGACAGGTGCACTAACGTACTAGTCTTTTACCACTTGGTGATTTACATGAAACAGTGTTTACTGGGACTTCCCAAAAGACAGAGCCCCTGACAAAATCAGGGCCCAGATGTATAGCTGGGCAGAAAAATAACTTTTTTTTTTTCCTCCCCCCAAATTTTCCCTTCCTTTTCAGGGGAGAGGGAAGGAGGGAAGTTTTCCTTCAGCAAAAAAAACCTTTCCAAATGAGCTCCAGTTCCCAGTGGCATGTGATGAGAAGCCCTAAATATCAACTATCTGAGCCCCTGTACTGTTGTGATTTGGAAGTTTGTTTGTAGAAACGTTATTATTAAACTAACATAGGGGATAATCCTATAGTTGCCACACCAACGTGCCATTCTCTCCAGGAGGAGTTTTCTGGCTGCAGCCATCTACAAGGTATGGTAGCTCAAAATAAAGTTTGAGTCAAGAAGATTTACCTTAAACAAAGATGATGTATTTTCATAAAATATGGTTAAACATATAATTAAAGCATTATTTTTGTTTGGTTGTAAATGTTCATAGATACTATCTGCAACCCTAACATTGAAGGAGAATCAGAGCATGGAACTAAATTATGTGCTGCTTCTACCCTCCAAGCTCAACAAAGAGGATAAAAAGAAGGGAGGTGGGGGAGAGGCAATGCATTTTCAAATTCCTTTAGTTCTCACAACCTGTTTACAATATACTAGTATAAAACTATTGTGGTCTAATTCTTTAATCTGACAAGGTCCCACTGCAGCCCTGCACATAGTTATGGGCACAAATCTCAGGGGGCATGTGCTCCCCCACTATATCTCCTTGCCTCCTTCCCCCACCCCTGCCCCATTGCCCATGCTCCCTCACTGTGGGAGCTGCTCTCCACCACTGCTTGGCTGCCGTGAGCATGTGTGCACACATGCATGTGGTGCCCCCTGCTTCTGGCCACCCTCCCCTGCTCCCCCCAGCCCCAAGCAGGCTGGAATGCAGCCAGCCTGTATGGGGAAACCCATCGTTTCCCACATTTTTCTCTTTTCCTCAGGTTTGGGCCCTGGTCACCCTCTTCCTGAGGGGGACCAGGGCCCTCAGGCCCCCACATACTTGACGCCTATGATACAGCCTTTGTTTTAGGGTACTTCACTGAAATAGGATCAAAAATGTGTAAGTCCATCCAAGTGTAGCAATCCTAACACAGTTAAGACTTAGCATTCTTAAGCAGTAACCTAAGGCGTGATGTGGTCCACACCCTGTCTGGCTACCTTTGACTTCCTCAGCCTGAATCATTTACAGTTGGGTCACTGCACTTGGCAAAACAGTTGTGTTCCTTCTACCCATTTCACAGTGCCAAAGCTAAAGTCCTGTCCTATCTTTACTGCTTCATGCGTGATTAGTAGTTTTACAGGTAACAACACAAAACAAAAGATCCCAGGCTGCTGTTAGGATAGAAATAGTAAAACAGCAAGTGTAATACTAAAACTACTGGAAATAGAGTGGTGACACAGCATTAATAAGTAATGCCATTTGTATTTAATTCCATGTTATTTGGTAGGACTTATTTGAGCAGCCTTCTGTGAGAAGCAGCACTGAAATAAAAAAAGATTACATAATCAGACTTTCAGAGACACTGGGCGAGCCTACAGGAGATGCTTTACTGTGCAGTAGACTAATCTACTGTGCAGTAAAGCATCACCATATACCAGTGTGCAGCAGCTACTGTGCAGTAAGTTAGGCTAATGCAAATATAAATGTAAATACAGGTAGTAGATTAACTGTACATTAGCTACTATGAAGTACTGCTTGTGTAGACACTGACCGGAAGCAAATTTGCTCCTGGTCAGCCACACCAACAGTGGGCCACAGGGGACAAGGGAGTTCTCTGCAGCCAATCAGTACCAGGTCAGTGATTGGCATCTGCACTCTTTCCCAGTTCCCCCTCCCCCCCAGCACTGTGCAGCTCCCAGCTCCTCACAGGATTTGGGAGCTAAGCAGTGCTAGGACTGGGGAGCTCCCCATTCCCACTCAGCTGTCTGTCCAGGAGCTGTCCTACTCCTGGGGCAGCTGCCATTGAGCCCCTGGCTATGCAGGGACTCCCTGCCCAGATGGGGCTTGCTGGCAGCTGCCCCAGGAGCAGGACAGGTCCCGGTGACCCCCTGTTGGGCAGAGATTCCCCACCAGAAGTAGGACAGCTCCCAGCCAGCTCCAGCTGTGGGCTTGTTGGCAGCTGCCCCAGAAGTGGAACAGCTCTTGGTGGGCCCCCCTGCTGGGTGAGGAAGCCCCTGCTCAACACCGGGCTCACCGACAGCTCTGTGTCCCGATGCGCGTGGGGCCAGGAGAGCTCTGCTTACTCCAGCGGCCGCTGTGTCCAGGCTCTTTGTGCACTACCCGGGTGGCTGGGCTTGCCCTCTGAACGGGCAGGGGAAGCCTGCAGAGTGGGAGGGGTCCTGATTAACTGGTTAATCACGCCATAAGTGTAACGTGTAGATGGTCCCTTATTGCCTACAATCATCCCACCAAGTCCCATCTCTCATTCACCTAGGCTGGCTTAAAACAAGGTATTTATCTTTTTAAAAAAATGAGAATCCCCTGCTCGACCCTTTCACATGAGGAACTAGGCTTTCCCCAAGGTTAGTGCTACTGAAAATATGCACCAGCAAAAAACAGCACAATAAATAAGCCACAAGTGTCAAGAACTTGACAAGTATACCAGCTTCAGGAGCTTGTTTTGAGGGTAACACATCCCAATAGCCAGTGGTATGAGTTTTAAGCCAAAGTAGGCTGATTCAAAGAGAGCTTTTTGTGTGTTACATTACTCAGAGACCATTTAAGTTAAACTGTAGGTATTTAACTTTATATGAATATGTATTCATTTGTTCTTATTTTAAAAAATGACTCACATATGTAATATTTTGGATCATCCCAGAATAATGTAATAAATATGAATCCCTTAAAAATAAATATGAAGCCATTTGTAAGTACAAGCATATCAAAATGTACAATGCATGTATGCTCCTCTTTCAAAAAATGCATTATAATAAAATAATAATTTTTGGCAACTTATAAATCTCTTAATATTCATTATAACTATGCTGCCTATGATTAATAGGGAGACACAGTTAGCCATGTTAGTTCTGAAGTAACATATATCTGCACCTTACAGGCTAACCACAGGATATATAGGGAAACATATCACTTTGTGCCATTTTACACTAAAAAGGAAGATCTGTTCCCTGACTCAAAACGTTTATATTTTAAGTTAGGTAATGTACAGGGAGACAAAACACAACAGGACACAATAGTTCAGCTAAGGTTCAGTTGCAAAAAGGAACAGAGAGATTACTGGCTTTGAGAAGAAGACAAGAAGAATTCCTAGAAATGGGTTAGAAGAAAGAATCAGATGAAGAGTTAGAGTATATGGAAAGCAGATATGGCACTGGTCTGTTATGCAAGCTGTCTTGCCAGACAAGTGGGAGGCCTGTCCACAA